>NC_080041.1:104687257-105048574 GCF_012489685.1 Lotus japonicus | reverse complement strand
GGAGATATCAGACTAGTTTACTCTATTCAATGTGTATTTGAAGAGGTAAGTGACATTATAAATTGCTTTGTTCTCTTATTGTTGATTTGGTAATATATTCTCTTATCATTGATTGCTGATCTATTCTTGTTCATGCTCTCTCGCATCATAGGTTGCCTTCACTACATGTGATGACGAAAGGGAAGCTGCATAAAGGACACTTCATGGCGATCTCTCTTCCAAAAGTGAGAAGTGGAGTTGTATATTCTAAAGCCACTAATTACAAGTAACCTTTGTTGTCAAGATTTGCATGTTGGGGATTTAATTATATTATGTATTCTGGAGGTTTTTGTATGTACTGTTGAATAGAGGTTCTACGGCTTGATGGCCATGTGCCCAACTTTTGTTCATGTAGGTCGCAATGTTGCATGCACAAAATATATCATACCTTAATTAACTTATAAATATAATATGCAGACTCTTGGAACAAATTTTTAGCCACGTCTATTGTAGTACTTCAACAGGTTATGTGATCATCTCTTTTAGCCACTTTAATCTCATAATAAAAATCTTAATATCAGAAAAAAAAAGTGTAAAATTATTTGAGTTTTGCATTAAAATTTAAAAATAACATTGTAAACCTGTGCTGAAATTTTTTATATGGCACTGGAATTTTTAAAATATGGAATTTTTTATATGGCACTGGAATTTTTAAAATCATAAGAATGATTTTAATAAAAATATTGATTAGATAAAAATTCTATGTAAAAGTTATTGGTTCAAACTTCAAAGTATAATTTTTAAGTAGGGGCCAAAAAAGTCATCTTACAAAATTACAGTTTTCTTTCCTCCTATTCTTTCCTTCCATTTCTATCAAATCAAACAACTTAAAATTTCTCTCACTTTCCTTTCTCTTCCTTTGCTTTTCTCCTCTTTCCATCCACTTTCCTTTCCTTTCATTTCCTCCCCAACCAAACACAGTGTAAAGATGACATAAAAGAAAATAAAATGTAGAGGTAGTGTCCAATAATTATCAGATCTAACAATAAATAGATAAATTAATAAAAGAAAATGTACCAAATTTCAGATTTTGCAGTGTGGATCATAAATCAAATTGAATTACAGAAGAAAAGGCAAAAGAAAAACATACCAAAGGCCCTTCTAAGTAGTGGTGAACAGCAACAACTCTCTTGTCTCCAAATTTCTCAACTGAAAGATTTCAGAAATATAGAGCAAAGAAGAGCTTATTTTGGCCAAATAATTATCTTCTGAACTTATCTTACTGTTAAATACATGAAAAGTAGCCCATCATTTATAAAAAAAAAGCTGAACGAAGCTTCGTCGACAGGCTGGCCAAAGACTTGACATTTTTTATTTTTTTTTGAAAGTGACTTGACATTGACTTCAGAGGAATTTTGAATGGTGTTTCTACTAAACGGGTATTTGGAGAAATATAAATTATTTAGCAAATTGCACTTACCTTCCCATGGAATTAATCATTATTGCACTAACCTCCCCTCTATAATTTAATAAGATACTAAGTTACTAACCACTCTTGTTTTATTTGACAAATTACACTAACCTTTCTTGAGATTTATTATTATTGCACTAACCTCCTGTTTTACACGGATTTTTGGTAAACAAATATCCTCTTAGTTCGACTAAAGGAAGTTTAGATTCGGGGTCCTTTTGAGAAAACGCTTTGCCAAAGTGTAGTGTGTGAACGAGTGTATTCTCGACAACAATAAACAACTCAAACGAAACTGGACTTTATTGAATATGAGTCGATTACAAAACAGTCAAGCAAACTAAAATAGCATGAAAGCAAATTTCGACAAAACAAGCTACACACAAGAACTGGAAATCAACAAACTGAAATGCAGGGAAACTAAAGCGTTGGTTCTGCAACATACTCCTCCATCATCACGTTCTGCTCTCGAAGTCTCATTGATGCGGACGTTTAGAGCTTTTTGGTGAATTTTCAGAGTTTTTAGTTGGAACCTCTTTCTTCTGCTGCTGCTTCCTCTATTTATATTGTTCTTTCTGCCCATGTTCTTGGCGGTTTTCCTTGGATGCACGATGGCTTCGTGGGTTTTGAATTTTGGCGCCATACCCCACGTTTAGCCGATGGTCTTCGCGCACGTGACTCTATTGCCACGTGGATGGTTCTGAGTCGTGGGCAACCGTTGCTATTCGTGGCATCGTGGGTGTACGCACGTGCTTGTAGTTGCTTGTTATTCGGTAACTGCCTCTTCCATTAAGATGATCGAGATTTCTTCATCTTCTGAGTGTGTCGAGTTATGGCTTTTACTAACTTGTCTTTGAGGGACATCGTGTGCTGAGTTGCCGGCTTCGCCCAACCCTTTCTGTCGAGAAACCACTTTTGCACCATGGTGTCGAGAATTGTAGTACTTGTAATTTTGGCTTAACAATTGCCCCCAAAAATGTTGGTTGTCGACTGCTTTAGCTCAAAGACACCAAGCATTTTTTTTTTATATCGCAGCCGTTCGATTCCAACGATTCAAATGCTTTGTGCTCTCGACCATTCGATCTTCAAGTCCAATCGGCAGCCATAACGTCTGATGACTTCTCCACTAGCTGACAGTTATAGCCTTTTTAGGGCCATGATTTCACCTATGCCAAAAAGCTGAGAGGTGACATGAATTAACTAATAAAATAATCGCTTGGACCCCAAATTTTTATAAATTGCTGCTCAATGCGGCTTGGGTTCCGTTTTCCCTTCCGTTTATAAATACCCTTTTGGTATTCCTTGTTCAAGCTTTACTCTTTCCTCCAACCTGCAACTTCTTCTTCCAGACTTCATCACTTCATCTTCTTCCGTCTTCTCTGAAATACTTACTGCGTCTTTCAATGGCTTCCAATCCTGAGCAAACCATTCCGTTGGCCACTGAGCTTAAGCTGGATGAGTCCAAGCGCGTGCCAATCCCAGAGCCTCCCAACGAAGCAGAGAAGAGAGCTATCTGGAAATCCCAGGTACTCATTCCTTTCTCTGTTAATGGTACTTTACGCGCCATTTTGGGCCCTTTGAAAGTAGTGAAGCATGATAGGCCCAATAGTCTCCCTGAAGAACATGAATCATTTCACCCTAGCGTTAGGGGAGAGGAGCTCATTTTGGCATTTCAACCCTCTTACCGTATGCCATTTCTTTCTGACCCAAAACGAGCCTTTCGTTCAGCCCCTCCTAACCCTTCTGCTAACGACAAGGCCTACCTGAAATGGTTAGATAGGGTTGAGGGAGATAAGAGACAACACTGGAAGGATGTAGGGATTCTCGACTTGATTCAGCTGTCGAGATCTCCAATCTCGTATAACCCTGCTATGCTGCTGAGTGCACTTTATTTCTGGGAGAGGTCCACTAATTGCCTTCATGTTCCCTTTGGTATGATCACCCCCACCCTCTTGGATGTTGCTGCTATCACCGGGTTGTGGCCCATTGGTGATGATTATCACTCTGCACCTGCTCCTGTTAAACCCATCTCGATCCCTACTGACAACGTTTCTTTTAGTCGATTCATTAAGGACCATTATGTCGAGAGTGGTGAGGTGTCTGATGCTGAACATGTCGCTTTCTTGCTGTATTGGCTGTCTGCTTATGTCTTTTGCACCAAATCTTTGCGCATACCTGCCAAGCTTTTGCCTTTAGCCAATCTGCTTCACGAGGGTCGACAACTTGCTATGGCTAGGCTCGTCCTTGGCAACCTGTATCAAATGCTGAATGAAGCTGTCGAGGATATCCGGAATACTAAGACCGTCTCTCTGAATGCGGCTGGACCACTTTGGCTGTTTCAACTTTGGTTGAATGCAGTCTTCGAATCTCTTCTGCCGGTACAAGATAATCCTCTAACTGTTTCTAACACCAGGATCGATGCCCATAGGCTCGAGACCCTGACCCCTGCTTATGATGCGTCGAGTTTCGAAGCTGATTTCAGGAAGTACTTTACCATGTTTCTCGAGCTGAAGCACTACCGTTCCAGTTTCTCTCCTTACAGCAAGGCTATTCGTGGCCCTTTCTGGCTGAGGAATTCTTATCCTAATGCCTCTGATTCTGCGTTGCCCAAGGAGCACCACATCATACTTTGGAGGACCCTCTTATCTCCTAGGTTTTAACTGTGGGCTTTGCTAGCAGTGACTACACTCTATGTGGCTACAACCCTCAATTGGTTTCTCGACAGTTTGGGCTTAGCCAAGTTCTACCCAACACTTTATTTGACAAGAGTCTAGTCCTGTACCCCGGAACTATTAAGAGGGCTTCTGTTTTCGACACGACTGTTCAGTTTTATAACAAGAGACTCCTCAACCTGAGCCCCTTCACTTACGCTCCTTCATATTATGCCACTAATGCTTTCAAAGCCTGGTGGTCTGAGTATTGGGCTCAAATTTCGAAGCCCCTCGTCGATTGTCTGCAATGCATGACAGATGCTTTTCTTTTGCAGAAGCAGGATCCGAAGAAGACCAAAGGTATGCACCTGGCAGAAATTCGATCTTTTCAAGAGTTCTTTGGTGTGGTATATTACCCAACTCTTCGCCTTCGAGATACAGTTGCGAAAGCGGCCCAAGTATTAAGGCAAAAATGGGAACTTAAAGCCAAGAAATCCAAGTTAGTGGTTCCTCCTGGTGAGGAAGGTCTATCTTTTGTTATTCGAAAAACTGGCTTTAGGTTCCCGTCTTTGCCTACGAGTAAGTTTGCATTGGCTTTTCCACCGGTCTTGCCTAAATGGGTTGACCATGTAAACATAAATGTGTTGGCCAATCAAGCTCTACCTCCTCGAAAGCGAGTGACTTGGACTAAGTACCACCTATGGAACTTTCCGTATCATGTGCCCGTCGAAATCTTCAACCACATATCGCTGAACATGCGTATTGGTCAAGGTAATACTTCGACTTGGCCTTGGTTTTCCTGTTTTACTTCTTAATTTTTCTTTTGTTTGCAGCTGAAGTCATTATTCGACCAGCTCCTCAAGTTATTTCCCCAGTGGCTCATTCCTCCAAGGACAAGCCAGTCGTGATTGAGGATGATGATGATGATGATGATGAGGATGATGATGTCAGTCTTGCTGACAAGCTCAAGGTACTTTCCTCATGCTTTTACCTTTTCCTTTTCGATTTCCTTGGATTATGGGCTGACGTATTTTTCGACAGAGTCGAAAACGGAAACCTAAGCCTGTTGCTTCGGCCAGTCAGAAGAGGGCCAAGGGGGTTGGTGTTTCCACCCCTAGTGGGGCTTCTAAGTTGGCATCTGATGCTCAAACAGAAGTCGATGACAAAGAGGGTGGTGGCGGCGCCGCCATTCAGGTATGTTCTCCATTCTCGAGGGTACCTTGTGACATTTTTAACCCGTGGTTTCCTAATTTGAGTCATCTCTTGTTTGTTTTGTTTCCTTTAGACTGATGTTCATGAGCACTCTACTTCCAATCCTCCATCCCGTGAGAATTCCCCAGCTCCCATTCCTGCAAAATCCAAAACTGAAGGTGTGAGAAACCTCCCAAGGCCGCATCCTCAGCTAAAAAGACCTCCACATCTGAGGGAAGGAGGAAGGTCAGGAGCAAATCTCGTCATAAGTCTCCTCGCCGTTCCAGAAGCTCCACCAACTCGAGCCCTTCTAAGGACTCTGCTTGCCAGGTATCTTTATACTTTTCATGTTTTGTTGACTCCTCTAATATGCGTTTTACTTTATCGAAAGGGCATTAAAGAGGTTTTTCTTGCAGGAAACTCAGGGTGCAACTTCTCCCATCCGCGAAACAGAGCCTCTTCCAGGCAAGGATGACAGCCCTATGCCTCCTCCAAAATCGACTGCCACTGTGCAACATTCGCCTCAAACCAAGGGTGGCTCTTCATCTCATGTGTCTAGTGAAAAGCTCGACACTTTATTTGAGGAGGACCCGCTGGCAGCTTTGGATAGCTTCCTCGATGGCACCTTGGAATGGGACTCTCCACCCCGTCAAGCTGATGCCACTGCTGAGACTGCTCAATCAAGTGGGGTAGCCAATTCTCAGCAGATCGAGGAGAGTATGGGTCGGCTGAAGGCTATTGTCTTCGCCAATGGGTTTCTCGACCAGATCCAAGCTGATCCTCAAGCGAGCCATGCTGCTAAGGAATTGCTTGTCTTCCTTCTTGGCCAAAAACTCGATTCTCAACAGGCTGCTGCTTTGGCTAACCTTCAATCTTTTTTAGTGGATGCTTCAGCCACCTTTCATCAAGTCAAGGACGTTGGTCAAGCTGTCAGCTTTAAGGAAGCAAAAGTCTCTGCTGGTAAAGCTCAAGTTGCAGCAATGAAAGAGGACTTCAAGAAGTTCACTGCTAGGAAGGTTTTGATCGCAGATGAAATCTCTGAAGTCGACATCAAACTTGAAGAGCTGCATCGAGAGATTACCAAACTGGAGAAAAAGCGAGCTGATTTGGTCGAGGAAGGCCCTGCTGTGAAGGATCAGTTGGATGTGCTTACTAAAGACTCCAAGGCTCTGATCATCTCGACAAAAGAGGTTATCAAGGAATTGGAGATTGATCAGGCTGTGAAGAAGGATCTCGATGCCAAGATTGCCACCTTTGCTGATTGTTTGAACTCTTTTAAAACCCTGCAGTAGGACTCTTTTTTTTTTTTATTAATATGTAATGATGGCACTATTCTAACCATGGCTATGCCAATTGCGTGTAATATTTCGACAATGGTTTTGGCACCTAAGCCATATAATTTGACGTTTAATTTGCCAAGTCTTTTAAGTTTCCACTACGCATTTATTTTGACGGCTATTCATTTACTGTTGCATCGTTCAAACTTCCTTGCATCCCCTCACATAGTCGTCGCTTTGTTTCTGGGGAATGAACCAATTTATTGCAATGCTATACCACGTTTTCTTGATTCAATGCAAGTCTTTGTTCATTAAAAGCCAAAGCTATTCACGATGGTGGTGGTAATCTGCATGGCCTATAACCATAAGATGAAGAGTTGGCAACTGATTGCCATTAATTAATGCATTCCTTGGTTGTTACCCTATAAATAGAGCGTTTTTGGTTACTTCTTTTCAGTAACTTCTCCAAACTCTCCCTTGTTTCTTTTCCAGAACTCTTTTCCTGCTTTCATAAATCCCTTCAGCCATGGCTAGCCGTCGTGTTCTCAACCAGATCCGGAACTTGGCTTTTGACCAAGACTTATTCTGGGAGTTGCACTCTTTCCTTCCTTTGGCTGAAGAGCTTACGGGGCTCATTAACCAACTTCTTTCGAGGAATATTATTGCCTCGGTAAGAATTCCTCTTCAGGAGTTCTTGAGCCTCCTGCATGAAGCTGTACCTCTATATGAAGAACACCGGGAGCCTACTGCTCGAGTGTTCTTTGCTGAACACCAGATTGACGAGAAGATGGAGGAATTTGAAGAGTTGAAGGCTGCTCTTAGCCAGGCGGACCCCGAGGGGAGTGTGGGAGCTCTGAAAACCTTGGTGGACAAGCTTTCTTCTACTGCCCGTGAAGAGTTGGATATTCGACAGGAGAAATCGCGACTGGAATCCCAACAAGAGGATGTCTTGAGGCGCATAGAGCCTCTTAGGGCCAGATACAATAGTTGTAGGGCCAACCCTCCCTTTTAAAATTCCTTTGCCATAGTTGTAATGCTCTATTCTACTCAATAAAACATTCGCGTTTGGCAATTTATTTTCTTTTACTTCCTTATTCGATGTTTATCTCATGCAATGTTGGCTTATACGTTTTTAAATATTTGCCATTTATCGTCATTTGTCGATTACCTCCTAATTCCTTAATCGAATAAGCGTTGTTTAAAAGTACTTTCTCGACTGTAAAAGGGCCTTCCCAGTTTGGGGCCCACTTTCCATAACGTTTATCTTTTTTATCAATTGGTAAGACGACCTTCCATACGTAATCACCAAGCATAAAAGACTTAGCTCTAACCTTTTTGTTATAAGCTTTAGCAATGCGATCCTTTTGCCTGGTTAAGGTATCCAACACCAATAGTCTTTCTTCGTCGAGATTGACTAATTCGTCAAGCATCATACTCCAATAATCTTCACTTGGAATTTCCTCTTGCCTTTGAATTCTGCACGATTGTAAATATACTTCTGCTGGTAATACCGCTTCTTGACCATATGCTAGTCGAAAAGGCGTTGCTCCGGTAGATTCCTTAGCTGAATTCCTGTAAGCCCAAAGCACTTGGCCTAACGTTTGATGCCAGTTTTTAGGTTTTCGACCAACATGTTTTTTAATCAAGGAGATCAACGTTTTGTTGGCCGCTTCGACTTGACCATTCGCTTGAGCATAATAGGGGGTCGAGGTTAGGAGTTTTATACCCCAAGATTCTGCGAATGATGCTACCTTTTGGCCTACAAACACTGTGCCTTGGTCTGTAGTAAGTGACTCAGGTAGCCCAAAGCGGTACACTATGTGATTCTGAATTAACTCGATCACCGTGTCCTGGGTCACATTTTGTAGAGGAATTGCCTCTACCCACTTGGTAAAGTAATCTATAGCCACTATGATGTACTTATGCTGCCTAGAAGAACATGGGTTAATTTCGCCAATTAGGTCTAAAGCCCAACCCCTGAATGGCCAAGGCTTAATGATCGAGTGTAATTCACTTGCTGGCACATGTTGTATCCCCGCGTGTCTCTGACAATCTTGGCACCTCTTGGCATACTCCAAACAATCTTTCATAATAGTAGGCCAATACATCCCTTGTCGAAATAGGATCCATTTCATCTTGATTCCTGCCTGGTGGGCACCACATAGCCCGTCGTGAACGGCCGAGATCGCTATGAACGCGTCGTCTTCACTTAAACACTTCAGTAGTGTTCCGTCGACGTTTTTCTTGAATAGCTCGTTTCCCATGATGACATAGCTCATTGCCCTGTATTTTGTCTTTCTATCTGTAGTACCCACAGGATTTTGCAAGTAATCGACAATTGGCTTTCTCCAATCATTAGGTGCCATATTGTCAATGACCAGGATGTCGAGGTTAGAGGGGTTTAGTTTTTCTTTGACCTCGATAAGCTCTTTTAACCTACATTTATCGACCATATATCCTGACGCGATTTGTGCCAATTCATTGGCTTCTTGATTATCCACTCTGGAAACGTGACCTAGCCTAGCTTCGTCGAATTTGGCCAACAAATTGCTAGCTTTCGTGTAATACCTAGCTAGATTTTCACTAATGCACTTGTATTCCTTGGTAAGTTGCTTTATTACCAACTCAGAGTCCCCTTTTACGACGACATTCTTTGCCCCAAGGGCTATCAGGATCTCGAGGCCTGATGTTAATGCCTCGTACTCAGCCTCATTGTTTGAGCAGTTACTCTTAATCCTAAACTTGAATTTCGTGGGGATACTATGAACATCCCGATCCCAGTACCATTCTTATGGCTAGAACCGTCGAAAAGTAGCTTCCAAGGTTGGATGCCTACGTAAGTTATGATTTCTTGAGGCAAAGTATGGTCTGCCAGGAAGTCAGCAATTGCTTGTCCCTTAACTGCCTTTAGTGGGGCATAAGTTAGTGAATACTCGGTTAGGGCTAAAGCCCATTTACCAATTCGACTATGCAAGATAGGTTTGGATAACATGTGCTTTATTATATCATAATGAGAAAAAACCATTACATCGATTGGCTTTATATAATATTTCAGCTTTACGCAAGAGAAGTACAAGCATAAACACAATTTTTCGATCATGGTGTATCGAGTTTCTGCATCATTTAACACCCTGCTTAAGTAAAATATGGCTCTTTCTTTGCTATCTTCATCTTCTTGAGCCAACATGCTTCCGATGGTTCCATCCGTGGCAGAGATGTACAGCTTCATTGGCTTTCCTCTTATAGGTGGTGCCATTATAGGTGGGCTAGACAAGTACGCTTTGAGTTCATCGAACGCTTTTTGATGCTCTGCTTCCCAGCGGAACGCATCTTCCTTTTTAAGTCGAAGAAGTGGGGAAAATGACTTGGTCTTCTCACTAAGGTTAGCAATGAATCTCCTTAGGAAGTTAATCTTTCCCAATAGTGATTGCAGTTGTTTCTTGCTGGTTGGTGGACTAGTGTCGAGAATGGCTTTAGCTTTGTTCTTGTTGATCTCGATGCCCTTTTTATGCACCACAAAACCCAAAAAATCACCTGCAATAACACCAAAGGCACATTTAAGGGGATTCATCTTCAAGCCATATTTTCTCATCCTCTCAAAGGATTTCCTTAGATGCAACAAATGGTCATCTCTTGATGGGGATTTCACCACAATGTCATCAATATAAACCTGCATGAAGGTTTCTATAAAATCATGAAAAATGGTATTCATTACCCTTTGGTAGGTCGCGCCAGCGTTTTTCAACCCAAATGGCATGACCACCCACTCGTATGTCCCCAAGGCACCAGGACATCGAAAAGTTGTTTTCGACACGTCCTCTTCTGCTATGAAGATTTGGTTGTAGCCTGAGTAACCATCCAACAAGCTTAAGTATTCGTGACCAGCAGCTGAATCCACCATCATCTCAGCAATAGGCATGTGATACTCGTCTTTTGGAGTGGCAGCGTTAAGATCTCGGAAATCTATGCAAACTCTCATCTTTCCATTCTTCTTGATTACTGGAACCACGTTGGCTAACCAGTCCACATATCGAGCTGTTCTGATAAATTTACACCTGAGGAGTCTTTCGATTTCTTCCTTGATTTTCACCAACACATCTGGATGGAACCTCCTGGGCAATTGCTTGACTGGTTTCTTGTCTTCTTTGATGGGTAACTTCAATTCCACCACTTTTCGACTGAGGCCAGGCATTTCATCGTAATCCCAAGCGAAACAGTCTTTGAATTCCTTGAGTAATTTCACCATCCTGTCTTTTAGCTCCGGGTCAATGAGAGCACTGATGTACGTTGGCCTCTTTTCTAAGCCATCACCCAGGTCCACTTCTTCTAAAGGGTCTTGCGCTTCCATTTTCTTGGAAACATCGACCACTGGCTTCTCGAAGCCCAATGGGCCGTCATCATAGATGCAATCTAGCCTCAGATTGCAAAGGTCCTCGAATCTGCATTCCTCGGCACTCTGCTCGTTTTCTTCTATGCACGTGTCATCCTTATTTGTTGTTGCCTCCTCCTGGGGTGTCAATTCGACGGGCAGGATTGAGACACTAGCTTCATCTATAGCCATTTCTTTGGCCATCCTCTCGGCCTCCAAGGCCGTTCTTATTTTGTTTTAGGCTGCGTAAGCCGAAATTCGAGCCATGCTCGAATTAATCATCTTTATCATTGGCTTGCCACCCAACAGTGGCATCTTTCTCTTCATCACTGTGCCATCCACTCATGGCATCAGGTTTGCATGCTTCATTGAGGTTTAGGCCCCGGATGGGATCCAACGTTGCTGAGTACTCTGAGTAGGGGTTGAAGTATTGGCTAGCCACTGTGTCTAAAGGAGCAATTGTGGCTAAACTCTTCTCGAAATTCTTCTTACCAACGTAGCTTGTTTCTGCTAAATAGTAGCTTTGATCTGCTTGTACATTTTCGACAACTCCATCAGCTTTCCAAATGGATATACGTTGGTGTAAGGTCGAAGGCACTGCCCCCACGCCATGAATCCATTCTCTTCCCAGCAGCAAATTGTAATTGGCCTTTGAAGGGACCACAATGAACAATGTGGAACGGGCTACTGTTCCTACGGTTATGTTCAACATAATTGCCCCTAGGGAAGAACCTGTCTTTCCTTCATAATCAGAAAGCACCATGTCATGTGAGATTAGATCCGCTTCAGTTTTACCTAACTTCTTGAGCATAAATCCGGGCATGAGGTTGATTGCAGCTCCCCCGTCGACAAGGACTTTGTTAACACCCTTCTCCTCGACTCTGGCCCAAACAAATAGCGGTTTCAAATGGCTCTTCATTTGCTCGGTTGGCCTTTGGAAGATAGCTCTTTCATCTTCGATAGATCCTCTCTGCATCACATAATAACACAAAGGATTGTCATCTGGTTCGTCGTCGACATAGTAGTCTTCCTCGCTTTCAGTGACCTCTGAGATTCTATCGAATTCTGCATGTAGGATGGACACGATGCAGATGATGTTAAGCTCTTCTCCATCACTGTCGTCGAAATCTTCGAGCATGTCTTCATCCTCATCTTCGACAACATCCTTCCCTTTTTCCTTAGCTGGATTTGGTGGTACGGTTGTTCCTTGTTTGATGGCGTGGTCCAGCTGGTTGATAATCGACGCCACACTAGGTTCATTGCGAGAGTTGTCTTCTGGCTTTATGTCCCATAGTGAACGGAACTTGCCACCTCTTTCCCTCTCAGCTTTCCTTTTCCTCAAAAAACGCCTGAACTGAGTCCTGGTCATTTGTTCAGGAGCATAGTAGTTCCCAGAGCCATAGGAGTAGCTTCGTGACACACGGGAATTGTTGATGTAAGAGGATCCCTGGCCTAAGTCGATTTTCTGCCACTTAGGGTATGGTTTTGGCCTTGGAGGCGCTGGCCCGAACCATTGGTTTCTTGGCAATCCAGCATTGGGGAGGTAAGTTTTGTCTTTATTGCTTGCTTTCTGGCCTTTATGGCCATCGAGTTCCTGGTCTCTCTCGACCCACTCCTCGTGAGGGTACTTCAGTCTCCTGGATACAGGAGTCTTCCTCTGATAATGCCTTTTCATTTCTGAATCTTGATAGGCCTTGGCTGCGGATTTGTCGAAAACAGCGCTGCATCGAGGGCACAGCATAACTTCTTTCTCGCCATTTTTGCTGCGGGATAGAAACTCGACAAGGGTTTCTCCAGCCTTGGGGTAAACCTCTTCCAAGTTCACTTCTTTCTCAACCTCTGGTTCTTCGACAGCTATGTTTTCTTCTCTTACTTCTCCCAGCATCAAACCCAGACTCAGCTTTTCGGAAATGTCGACCATGCCAATGTAGAAAGGCTCTACATAGTTGGCCTCAGCTATCTGCAGTGGATCAGAGTCGATCTTCATTTGACCTTTGGCTTTTTCATCATACTTGAGTCTTCCTGAGTCCAATGCTCCCTGCACAAGGTCCCTGAAACGAACACATTGTGAGGTCCAATGACCAAAAAAGTTGTGATATTTGCAATATTTCTTCCCTTTCCTTTGTTCAGGAGAAGGAAGTTTTTGGTCTTTAGGGACCACAAGCAAACCATCAGACACAAGTATATCATAGATTGCATCGCATTTGGCCACATCAAAAGTATAAGTTTTCACAGCAGGAATCGTGTTCTTGGGGTTTTCCTCCCCAAGTTTGTTTTCACGTGGTTTCAATGCTTTACAAACATAAGGATCCCCTGGCTGAAGTTCAGCCAGATTGACGTCATTCAAATCGACGTCCGCCGGGACTTCTCGATAGACACATGGACTCTGACCTACTGAATTCGCATCTATGTACGCTACCTTCTCCTTCTTTGGCCACTTAGTAGTCTTGGCCCTTTCCTCTGACTTTTCGGCCTTTAGCAATTCGATGTGCCTCACTCTATCTGCGAGTAAAGACATATCTCGAATATACTGAGTGTCGATTTTCTTTCTAATGGAATATTCTAGACCACCAGCGGCTAAGACAACTAGCTCGTGTTCAGGGACATGGGTGAAACATCGGGATTTAAGCATCCTAAACCTGTTTAGGTAATCATCAATAGACTCTGCTGGCTTTCTTTTAACACTAGCCAGATCCTTCAAACTTACTTTGCACTCTCCCCTAAAGAACTGTTCATGGAAAATTCTTTCCAACTGAGCCCATGTATGGACTGACCTAGGAGCGAGGGTGGTGAACCAGGTAAATGCATTTTTGGTTAAAGAACTCGGGAAGTACTTCATTTTTAAATTTTCATTGATGGCTAAGTCTCCTGCTTCGATTTGGTACCTGGCTATGTGTTCTACCGTGGACTCTCCTGAATCCCCCGAGAACTTAGTGAATTTGGGGACCTTCCAGCCTCGAGGAAGTTCTGATTCGAGAACCTCCTCTGTAAAGGCTGACACAAAATGGGGTCTATTCGCGAAACCCACGTTGAAACCATGTTGGTTCAACAATTGCTCCACCACAGCAGCAACATTTTGTTGCCCCCCAGCGTTCTGGTGTCGAATTCTTTCTAGCACACCATCAGCGTGTTCTTCCCTGTTTACCATATACACATTTTGCAATGGTGGCTGCACTGCCTCGTACAAAGGGTTTGCCCTCATCTCTTGGTGTTGCGGCGCCTGATAGCGCACCGGGGCAGGGACATGGTTAGGCAACGGGATTTGGTTAATCCCTGGTGCCGGTTGGATTTCGACTGGTGCCCCCAGGGCTGTCGCCAAACGATCCATCTGTCGTGCCAAATGCTGATTATTGGCATTATTATTTTGGAGCACAGGGTTGATTAGCTCACCTATCTGTCGAGATAGCATGTTAACCATTTCATGGTTACTATCATCTACTTGCTGCCTAATGGCTTGAAGTGAACCATTATTCATACCTGTAGATAAATAAATTTGTGAACTAGATCCAGGAATAGGGGGACTAACTCGACTTCCCAAGTTTAACATTGTTCCATTTGCCCCAAAAGGGGGTATGCTGAATGGGGGAACATTTTCAGGGAACGTCGAATACGTGCCTTGTATGCCTTGCATCATAGATGTAGGCATACCATAAGGCATGTCCCTCGTAATCGTTGGAACAATTTGTGCCTGTACTGATGTAGATACAGGCATTTCTGCAACTGCAGAAATTGCCACGTTCTGGGTTGGCATACTGGTGCCATGCCCCATTCCAGTAGAAACTTCTTCATTATTGTTACCGCTACTTCCCCCAGGGCTACTCTGATTACCCACGTTAGATCCTTGAGGAGAGGTTCTTCCTCGATTACTTGCCATACTCAAAGTCTTACCACTTCTCAGGTGCATATAAATCACAATCAAGACAAGTAGCAAATACCAAATAGCATGCAATAAACCCAAACACACAAAATGCTTCTGTAAAACTTAGTTTTCACAAAAACGGTCCCACTGGGCGTGCCAATTTGTTTACACGGATTTTTGGTAAACAAATATCCTCTTAGTTCGACTAAAGGAAGTTTAGATTCGGGGTCCTTTTGAGAAAACGCTTTGCCAAAGTGTAGTGTGTGAACGAGTGTATTCTCGACAACAATAAACAACTCAAACGAAACTGGACTTTATTGAATATGAGTCGATTACAAAACAGTCAAGCAAACTAAAATAGCATGAAAGCAAATTTCGACAAAACAAGCTACACACAAGAACTGGAAATCAACAAACTGAAATGCAGGGAAACTAAAGCGTTGGTTCTGCAACATACTCCTCCATCATCACGTTCTGCTCTCGAAGTCTCATTGATGCGGACGTTTAGAGCTTTTGGTGAATTTTCAGAGTTTTTAGTTGGGAACCTCTTCTTCTGCTGCTGCTTCCTCTATTTATATTGTTCTTTCTACCCATGTTCTTGGCGGTTTTCCTTGGATGCACGATGGCTTCGTGGGTTTTGAATTTTGGCGCCATACCCCACGTTTAGCCGATGGTCTTCGCGCACGTGACTCTATTGCCACGTGGATGGTTCTGAGTCGTGGGCAACCGTTGCTATTCGTGGCATCGTGGGTGTAGGCACGTGCTTGTAGTTTCTTGTTATTCGGTAACTGCCTCTTCCATTAAGATGATCGAGATTTCTTCATCTTCTGAGTGTGTCGAGTTATGGCTTTTACTAACTTGTCTTTGAGGGACATCGTGTGCTGAGTTGCCGGCTTCGCCCAACCCTTTCTGTCGAGAAACCACTTTTGCACCATGGTGTCGAGAATTGTAGTACTTGTAATTTTGGCTTAACACCTCCTCTAAGATTTATCATTATATCACTAAGTACCTCTATTTTTCAAAATAATATATGAAGGAGGGAGGTCAATGCATTTTGTAAACTGGATGAGAGGTCAGTGCAATAATATTAAACCTTAAGGGATGTGAGTGTAATTTCCCTTAAATTATTGAACAAAGTTTAGACTAGAATACAACCAATGATTAGTTCAAGTGATATACGTTTAATTCTGCTTAAATAAATTTTTGGTTTTAGTCATATGTAATGAAAAATCAACTTATTAATATGGGTGTTTATAATCAACCCGATTCAATAAAAACAGAAAAAACTGATCCAAAAAACCAAAATTAAGTTAAATAGAAAACTGAACGGATCAAAAACTAGAAAAAATTGAAAATTTTATTTATTGTATCGGATTTTATTTTCAATATCGAATCCATCCAATCCTAAGACTAAATCATTTTATTTATTGAGAACAGAAGGATGATATTTGATATTTATAAGGCTTATGATAAATTGAAGAAGAATCTAAGTGAATTCGATTTGACTGATGTTGTGAATGATCTTCATAGAAGATTGAAGACTAAAGCCTACGAAAGAGAAGTGATGAGATTTGCATACATAGATGAAGTACAAGATCTCACAGTCGGTCAGATTCATCTATTCAAATATGGGTGCTCCATTATGAAGATGACTTTGCCTTTTGCGGGGATACTGCACAGACTATATCAAGAGGGACTGATTTTAGATTTGCAGATATAAAATCCATCTTTTACAACAGGTTTGTGGGAGTGGGAGAATCCAGCAGAAGTTACCACAAGCAAGCAATTTCAGATACTGTATTCTTGTCAGAGAACTTTAGGACACATGATGGAGTTCTTCGACTCTCTCAAAGCATAACTGATCTTTTATCTCATTATTTCCCACACTCGATGGATAGTCTGAAGACTGAGGGTAGCTCGACACTTGGGGAATTTCCCATTGTTCTCCGGTGTGAACATAACAAAAATGCAATGGAAGTACTTTTTGGCAGTCAAGGTGGAAATGTAGTTGGCTTTGGAGCACACGAAAAGTAGAAGAACTGCATAATAAGCAAAAACTGAAGGATAGAAAACAAATTGCTGCATAAATTATAAACTTAAGCACAAATTTCAAGTGAATATGATATACAAGAACAATCCAAATTAAAAGAGTTCAATTCATAACAAAGTTAAGAAATTAAGCTCAGCTCACTTTTATTATAAAGACAGCAGCATTCATCAACCAGGAGGGGTGCATGTTCTCAAATAAAATGGATCACCTGATATCACCTATGACTCTTCAGTCTTCTTGATATAAAAGGCCAGGGCCTTCAATAAGATCTGTATCGAATCAGGTCCATTCTCCAACAAAAAATGGCCTTCGAGTGCTCTCAATATGCCAAGTACCTTGTCCCATCTTCCCCCCATAGTACTTCCTATTATCAGTTTTTTTAAATCAAGGTTCTTAATCCATTCATTTTCTCTACTAAGATCAGGTGATAATGCACATTCTAAGAAACATTTCTGCATGTCCTTATGTGGTAACTTTTGGTAGCTGCGTTTTAACACCTCCAATACCCCTCTTTCCATTTCCACTCCCATTTCCCCTTTTGTGAAGCTGATACAATTTAAACCTCCACAAACGAATTCCATCATTTAGTATTGGTTTCATGGCTCTGGCCATCACACTGACGGCAAGAGGTAAACCTCCGCATATCTTCACAATCAATTTTCCAACCTCTTCTATTTCAGGGGAAAGTATTGTCGGTGTCCCTTCGTGGCCAAGCTTCAGCAAAAACAACTCCCAATCTTCTTCATGTTCGCGATTAAGAGGCTCAATTTTAATCATACTATTAGGAGAGCAATCCATCACTCGACACACATCTTCTAAATGACTTGTGAAGACAACTTGGATTATTGGAAGCCGCGGCCCAAAGTACATCCTGGAAAGTCCTTCTTTGTTTGATTTCATTCGTCACATGTATTGCTAGCAATGTTTTCCCTACTCCTGCCATTCCATAGATGCCAATCTTAAAGACTTGGTCGTTGCTGAGAAGTTCCAGCACCTTCTTCATACTTTGTTCAAATTTGAAACCAACGACTTCATTTGAAATTACTAGAGGTTTAAGTTCCTTATGATTTTCAAATTCTTGGGTCAATTTCTCGATTTCAAATAGAGATAGGGAATAATGAATCATAGCACCAGCTCTTCTTTTCAAGTCTTCTAAATTTTTTAACCATTCTTCAACTTTTATCTTGCGCTTTTTGCCTTGAGACTCCAGATTCTGTAATTGTGTTTTAACGTCATCTTCCTCACATTGTAGATCAGAAATTATTCGGTTTAGCTTATTTATCTCTCCATAAGAAGCTTTGTACTTGTTTTCAATCACATTGTGCACTGTTGCCAAACCTGTTTCAACGCCTTCTGCAGATGTTAATAAAGCTCACAATCCATCTAAATCCATATTTTCAAAGAGGTTTAAGCCTATAATAATAAAAGTAAAAGTCACTTATGATGTTACTTACCTTGAAATGAATTCACTGCATTTAGAGATCCTTCTGGGTTACTTGATCCAAAAGCCAGATTGTGGTGAACTCCATCATCTTGATCAATGGAACATGGGGCAATGCTACAGTCTAGTGTTCGTTTTATATGGGCTCTAATTCTTTTAGCACCACCACTAGACGTATCCACATTTACTGCACTTCCACATACCATTTTCTTCTATTGTAACTTGATTTCGGTGCTTGCTGTGGTACCTTAATTTAAATGATGGTACGGTACCTTAAATGATGTAAAACATCTTTATCTCCCATTTTTTTAACTTTTAAAAACCTCTACCATCATCATTCATGAGCATTTTAGTAGATTATCTCATTATCTTGCCGTTCGCCAAACACCAATTTCCATATCTCACCCTAATTGTGGTCAATAACTCTCTTGTTCTTACATCGCATACATTTCCACTTCCACCACTAGATTCTGATTTAAAAAGAGCTGCAACAACCAGCATGACGTCTAAGATTCCAACAAAACTTAAAAGGTCTAATCTTCTTTCTTTTTATGTCCTTCAATTTCACAATTTCATCTAATCAGGGTACAGTACCCAAAAGAATTTCAGTGTACCACATAATTTGCCCTTGATTCCAGTACTTATTCTTCCGCTTACCCATGACTCCAAAAATTTCCTAAACACAAAAGATCAAGTTTAAAAATTTATATACATATATAATATTACGTCTGTTACATATAAACTGTCCAGAAAGAGAGAGAAAAAAAACACAATCATAACTTCACACAGATATGAATTGTTAACTTAAAAACTCTGTCCCTTTTCGAATTATTAAGAATGTGACTCTTGTGGCTTCTCTCCCTCCCTTTAAGAATTATCAAGTTCCATGGAGCTCGAGGAAAACTTTGATTTAGGGTTCTTTTGGGGGATAAAAAATAACTATAAGATCTACCGGCAAAACAACCAAATAGTCTAGATTACATGACAGTATCTTTTTTTGAAGTTCCATGACAGTATCAAACCAACATGGAAACTGATATATCAATTTTATAAAAAAAATCATCACAACGACATAAAAAGTAGGGAAAAGAAAATCTGAAATCAGATCTATGAATAAAAGACATATTGGCACATTCATGTCACAACATGAGGCAAACCATACCTTTAATTAAGTATTCACAGCACTCATTTTAGTCAGATATATAAGTATAAGAAAAATTGAAGATAAGCGAAAAGAGAACATACCTATGTTGCACGGGTACGCCAAAATTGGCAAAGTACCCGGTACGGGTACGCAGGGGGTACGCCGTGGGTACGTACCCAAAAGCATCGCCAAACAAAAAAAAATTGGATACGCTGTGGGTACGTTTTGGATACTCCGTGGGTACGTTTTGGGTACATCGAGGGTACGCCGGATAAGTTTTTTTTTTTTTAAATGAAAAATGTTCAAAACTATGTCGTTTTGTAGTTTTTTACGTAATTTTAAAAATTAAAAAATGTATTATCAATTTATTCAAAAGACCAAAACCTAATTTACCTTTCACTCTTTCTAGCATACGGCTGCTATGAAGCATGAAGAGAAAGAGTCGCTCACGTTCTTCTTACTCCCATCATGCTACTATTGAATCCACCGTTATGTGATGACTTTCATGTTGGTCTTCGATATGAGTATTAGCCAAGAAATACGAGTATTGTACATTAGGAGATTTGATATTTTTAATTAATAATATTATGATAGAAAACATTTTATTTCAATATATATATATATATATATAAATATTTATTTATTTAAATAAATATATATATATATAACCGGCGTACCCGTACCCTGTTTTTTCAAAAAATGCTGTACCCCGTACCGTACCCGTGCAACATAGGAACATACCTAATAACACTCTCTACCTCGATTGTTTCCTCTCACGTTTTTAGTTTGTTTGGAGGAGAGGGTGCTAAGAAGGTGGAATGGTCAGAATATTGTTTCAATTAAATCATTCACATTCTAATGTTTTGAAATCTAGCTAGGATAGTCAGTGGACTGATTGATTAATTCATCTTATTAATTAGTAAATTAACTAAAATAAACGCAGCACCAAAAAACACTATAAAACTGTCAGGTAAATTGGAATTAGAGACAATGTTGAAAATAGAGACTATCATGTCACTGCTATCCATTCATAAATACAAGTTACGTAACAAACAACCTAGATTACAAAGAATATAAAAGCATCATAAGCAATCACAATTAAATCACCTCGGAAAACTGAGACCAAAAATAGTTAAAATAAGATTTACAAAAGCACATTCACCAGAGGACCTGGCCCTGCAAAAAGGAAGAAATACAACAGCTTCACCAAGACATTACTAGCAATGGCAGGTCCACGTATGTGTGAGCGTGCGCGTGCATCAAAATTTCGTCAACCATGGTATTGAAGTCTTTAGAGTCAATCTCAAACGTTCCAAGAGCCGGATTTGTTTTGGGGGAATACAGTTGTTGAGTCCTGATCTCTGCTCCTCCAACTACTCTGAGTCTCATTGAAGAAAGTGGAATTATCTTGGCTACCAAAAGCCATCCTCCTAAACATTCTGATTTGTGCAGATTGTTGTGCAGAATCAAACACTGAACTCTGCCCGGGTTTCATTCCGTTGTTGAGATCTAAAAACTCATCTAAGGAATCTAAAGCTCTCACTACCTGGTATGTCATGTTAGAAACAAAAGCAAGCACAATGAAGTTAGTATCTTAAAAATCCAAACAAGTACATGGTATGCTCTAATTCCAGAGAATGATTACCTGACTCATCCGCGGCCTCTTAACTGAAGAATGGCGCACGCAGGCTGCAGCCGCCTCAATCATCCGAAACATCTCATTTTTGTCATAGTTCTTTCCTAGTCTTGGATCCACCAAAATGTCAAAGTCCTCGTTTTCAAGCGCTTCAGTCAACAGAGGCCGGGCCTGGAAATAAGTTATATTAAAAATGAGCAATTTATCTTTTCGGCTTAAATAAGAAACATTTCGGCTTAAACTTAATATATTTTCCTGAAAAATAATAGTAAGATATTAATATTCTAATTGCCTTTAAGTTGTAACACTAGCTCAACTGAAATTGGCCAAAAGCACATTCACTCCAATGACACAAAGAACATGGATTGGCCATAAGCACATTCGAACTGCCTTGGAATGTGCGCTAACAGAAATACAAATGTTTGTACTCACATTACACTAACTCTGAGATTGTCCATGATTTCTCCCTCTCCAACCCCCCATCTCCGTAGTCAAAGAAAACAAGAAAAAATTGTGGCATTTGGTATCGTTTCTGTTACATTTTCAATTAATATGTTTGCACTCAAACTTATAAAAGAACATCCTGTTTTCAATTTATGTCCTATTTTCAGATTTTGTAAATAAAAACATGAAGACAAATCTTTATTGTTTTACAATATCTGAACCTACAAAACCATATCAATAAGAAAGATAGGATATTTGAGTAAACAAAAACCTTGGAATCTCTTTTTGTACATGTATGTCCTACTATAATAGTAACAATAATAAACAAAGGAATGTCAAAGGAAATATGTGACTCACCCATTCAACCAAGCTCTCATCACCGATTGGCTGAGAGGCATCTACAGGTTTCCGACCTGTAATTAGCTCCAGAAGCACAACCCCAAAGGAATATACGTCGGACTTTTCAGTCAATTTCCCACTTGTTGCATATTCTGGTGCCATGTACCTGGCATTCAGACCATTCTATCCATTAGATATATTATGATACATGAATATTGCACACTTGACTATTTTCAATATCCAAATGAGTATGCTTCGGATGTTGGAAAAGCCATAATAATAAGGCATAGTAGATCAGACATTAATAGATAATGTGCATAAAAGATACAACCTGAGAAGAAGAAATTAAGAAAATTGTATACATCCAATTAGAATTCGAACAAGCCAATCAGATAATGACAATACAACCCTATACATCCAGATCCAGTCCTTGTCCAACTTAACTAGCAAACTAATATCTATTACTCCCAGAAAGATAACAGTGTTTAATAAGTTATTTTTACGAAAAATGCGATGCACTTCTGATAGATTGAATAAATAATAAAATTTAATCAGGCTACTAACAGGATTCCATCAACAAACACTAAATTATGTGACTCAAGCTACACAACAAACATAGGTATAACCTACCCAAAGGTTCCCATCACACGTGTTGTTATATGTGTATTTGTATCCAATGCCAATTTTGCAAGCCCGAAGTCTGAAACCTGTTGGTCACAACACGTAAAGAAAGTACCAGTTAGAAAAAAGTGAAATAAATAAATGTGGAGATGCCAATGCAGCATAAGCTCGAACTTAAGTGTGAATCTATCTACTAAATTGACTCACTTAAAAAGTTTAAGGTTTCTGAATCAGAGGGTACAGATATAGAAGTGGCTTACTTGAGCTTCAAAGTTGTGATCAAGAAGGATGTTTGATGACTTAATGTCTCGATGAATAATGCGTGGATGGCCTAATAAATTAATTAAAAAGAAATAAGAAGATGAAGAATATAATATGCTACCAAAACCAAAAAGTCAAGCCTTAAAACACGAGTAATTCTAAATTTGTATTTAATAAGAATGCAACCATGTTAGGTGGTAGCATCTTAGATTTGGTTGCAATTCTAAGTATTCCGTTTAAAGAAAAATATGTTTTTTAAAAGAAAGTCTCCAAAGATTAAAGGAACATGTAGTGCCATGGAGAGTCCCTTCTTCTATGGTAATTAAACACTTGAGAATACTTTGAAAAAATGAGCTTACAGTCTTCATGTAGGTACGCTATTCCACGAGCAGCACCAGCAGCAACCTTGACTCTTGTAGGCCAATCCAGAACTGGTCTGTTTTCATCTGTACATATTTAAATTTACTGGTAAATTTTAGATGAAGAACTATGCAATGCTCAATCCGAAAACATGGATTTTAAAGCATAACTACCGGAACTTTCGGAAAAACCTACTTATATTGTAAATTTGAGATGCAACATCCATGGTGATAATAACATATTCATGGGGAGACAACAAATTGTGTCATATTACCACATTGAGTATTGGTAAAATATATAACGCATAATTGTTCAATATTTCCATTATGTTCAGTGACATATAAAATATTAAAAGTCGATAACAAAAAAAAGGGGGTCAAATAGGTCACCAAGCAAAGAAAAGAACTCCAAAAATGTCGCATTTTCCATGGCTTACTAAGAGAAACAACATTTTCATGTCGTGTCCATATGTCTGATAGAACTTGTGTATGGACACACTAACATCATATTTCCAACACAAGTTCATGTGTCAGAAATTTTCTTTCTAGCTTTGGCACGGTGGGACATGGCACAGACATGATGTGGAAACAACCATTTAGTCTTTTTTTACTAGGAGCTAATGATAGAAAATATTTGCATATATTAAGATATTGTAAATTTTAAAAGTTATACATGATATTTTGATTATGAACTTTTCCTTAAATTATGAAATATGTGTGTGTTGTGTTCTACAATATTTTGAAATTATTCTATCAGAGATTTATAACTTACCATGCAGATGGTAATGAAGAGTATCGTTGGAAACAAAATCGTAGACAAGCAACCTTTGATGTTCAGCTATACAGTAACCCACCAAGGAAACCAGATGACGATGATGTACACGGCTAATAATCTCAACTTCTGCCCTGAATTCACGTTCCCCTTGCCCACCACCAACTTTGAGCTGTTTAACAGCCACTTCTCTTCCATCAATTAGCAAACCTTTGTAGACACAACCAAATCCACCCTCTCCCAACATATTTTTAGCAGAAAACCCATTGGTAGCTTGTGTAAGTTCTTCATATGTGAACCATGATCTTGAACCACTTGCTCCACCTGGCTCTGATGGGGAATATGCGTAATCATTACCAGAGGCACTACCTATAAAGTTGGCAGGAGATTGTGGCCTCAAGAACACAGTACCTAGAGGAGAATATCAATGTTTAAAGAAGTTATTCTAGAACCCATTTATAAATTTAATTATTCCTGAATTTAGAGACTTACTGCAAACACATGCCAGTTTTATAGTGTCATGCCATTTAAACACAATGCAACTAACATTGCAAAAAAATTCAGAAGAAAAGCAAAGAGACTAACTAGAACTATCCAACATAATTATCACAATCAGCTAAAATTTGTCACAGATAATTTAGAAACCAAAGACATCATCAAGAGTGCAACATGGTTGTTTTTTTTTTGTGGGCGAAGGGGCTATAAGGACAGCATGGAGGTTTCAACACATGCATGCTAAGGGTATAAAGAAAAATCAAGAAATTAGTAGTTGCTTTATACCTTAAGCTGGTTATAAACCAAAAATAGAATAGGAGAACAAAACACATAGTAAAAATGGCTGCTAGGCCACTTAAGTTTCTATTAGAACATAATTACAGGCCGTGCAAAACAAAGATGCATTTGCACCTTTTATAGACAATTACAAATTCCATAAACTAAAACTTCCCTTTTCAAGTATCAGATAAATCATATTTCACTGAAGAGAGGAAGTTATGTTGTAAGGCCTAACAATAATTGATATATAAAAAGATATGCAAAATCAAATAAATGAACATAGTGATAAAGGAAAAGAAATTGGTGTTTAATGGTAAAGGAGATTGATACAATGATATTAGACTTCTGGCTACGGATCTACAATGAATATTTAAGAACCAGAATCTGGGAACTTCTCTGAATCATTAGTGAAGTATCCAGGAACCATAATCTAAGATTATCTGATTCAAGTTTATGCAGAGTGCTGGGAAGAGCCTTTAGCATACATCTCAATGAAAAATAGTCAAGGTTAACAATATGCAATAACAACAAAAGCATATCTTCCTAATAGCTTGCAGTGCACAATGCAATACCTGAATTTTGAGATGAGGCAAATGGAGAAGGTATAGCATAACCACCCCTTGATTCTGTTTCCTTCTTCTTCTTTTTCTGTACAAACCACACAGCCATAACAAGAAGGCTAAGGACGATAAAACCAACTACAACGCCAATAGCCGCAGCTCCTCCAGTACTTAACCCTCTTGAAGGTGAAGGCGTGGTGTTTGAGGCTACATTATTAGTGCCGTCATTAGTTGGTCTAGCAGTGGGTTTCTCAGTTGGTATAGAGGGAAGAGAAACAGCTGGTCCCCCAGCTGATGTTCTATTAGTTGGGGGGTCAGGCAAAGAAACTGGAGGTGAAGAGCCTGAAGGGACTGAAGGAGGAGGAACATCAGTGGAAGGAGTTGATGGCAATGTGGATGGAGGGGGAACATCAGTGGAAGGAGAAGGAGGAGATTGAGAAACTGATGGAGGGGATGCATGTACAGGCGGTGAAGGGGAACGTTTAGGAGGCTTTGCCTCTGGTGCAGGAGGGGAATTTGTGGATGGTGGCCTTGCCACATTAGCTGGAGGAGGAGGAGATGGCGAAATCGGTTGAGTGGGAGGTGCCTCTGAGGATTGAGGAGGAGGGGAACCAGCTGCTGGAGGTGGTGGGGACAAATTTGGAACAGAAGGTGAAGTCTCAGCTGGAGGAGGGGAAGTGGTAGCTGGTGGTGGGGGTGATGTTGCAATTGGTGGTGGTGGAGATGCAGGTGGTGGAGAAGCCGGTGGTGAAGGAGGGGAAGAAGCCGGAGGTGGCGTAGATACCGGTGGAGGAGAAAGGGGTGGAGAAGGAGGAGGTGTTACAGGAGGTGGAGCTGAAGGGACAGAAGGAGATGAAGGAGCAGGGGAATTGGATGTTCCATTGGGCTGAGAAGTGGGAGGAGATGGTGGTGTGGAAGATGAAGGAGGAGGTGGTGATAAAACACCAGCAGATACTGGAGGCACTGCAGAAGGGGAAGCATTTGGAGAAAGGGTTGAAGCAACAAGTGGAGGGTTTAGGATGGTTGAAGCCATAACTGCACAATTCTTCCCTCAAAAACAAAATGTACTAGCAACAAAACTCTTCCAACATCATCACTACTTTCCAAAATCACCACCACTCAAATTCCCAATCTTTTCCCAAAACATGACCATCATAACATTCCAAATCAGATATCAAACTTCAGATTTCAGATCAACTCTTCCACAAGCAATTCACAAATTTCTTCACCAAAAAAAAAAAAAACAAACCAACGAAGACCCTATTCCCAAAAAACACTTAGGAATACAGCAAAAGTCACACTACCCACAAACTACTTTCAATAAAGCTTAATACTTTTGTAGGCTACAGTGCCAAAAGTTCATGAAATGAAACCTTTTTTCAGCAAAAGGTAAATCAAGAAGCATATCCAGCATTATGACCTAAACACATAACTGGCCTAACCCTCATGAAAATGCCGCATACCCAGATCTCCAAAATGAACCCAGAGACTAAAGATGAAAGCTTTAACAATATCTGAAACGAGGGTCTTTGTTTGTGCACAAGATTGGAAGCTGCAAACTCCACAAGAAAAAGCTCATTTTGCGGAATATGGCAATGGTGG
The DNA here is from genome assembly GCF_012489685.1 of Lotus japonicus. Taxonomy (NCBI): domain Eukaryota; kingdom Viridiplantae; phylum Streptophyta; class Magnoliopsida; order Fabales; family Fabaceae; genus Lotus; species Lotus japonicus. The sequence continues at coordinate 105,021,777 of NC_080041.1, read as the reverse complement.
TACAACAACAACAGCAGTGAGTGACAGCACACACACCCCACAAGATGTGCAAAGGAGAACGTGGAGACGACTTTCAGAACAGAACAGGCTCTATCTCTCTCACAGTGTCCCTCACACATGCACTCAAAATGGGAAAAGGTTGTGTCCAAATTGAAAATTGAGACAAATCAATCATTAACCAATTGAGTTTTATTTTGTTTTTATTATTATTGATTTAGTAATTAAACTCTTTTATTATTTTTATGAATTAGAGGAGCAAAATTAGTTACTGTATCAGATTATCACTACTTTAATTGTAGGCTTAATTATATTTTTGGTTCCTTCTACTACATTTATTTGTGATTTTGGTCTCCTAATAATATTTTTAGCAAATTTAGTCCCTCAAGTTTTAAATTTTTTTCATATATTCACTTTTCTTTTACATAAAAGTATCAAATTCTAAATCTCAAAGTGAAATTTTCATATATTTATTCCATTAAATCATTTTGAATCTTATTACACTCAAAACTCACTAACTTATTTGTTAAATTTCACCTAATTTTATTTTTGAAAGTAAATTTCACCTAAATTTAAAAGCTCACAAATTTGTCATTTTTAAACCATAATTTCATGTCTTGGAAAATATTTTAAATTTTAAGAAAATTAATATTTTTCTTTTGAACTTTCAAATTAATATTATATCTTAAATCTATCGTACACTCTAAAATATTTAGTAGAAAATGAAAATCTAAGGAATTTTTGTATATAAAAGTTTACATAGAGACCAAATTTAATTATTTTTAAAGTATAAGGACTTATTTCGCTATAAAAACTATGAGGACTAAAATCACATAAAGTCTAAATTATAGGGACAAAAAGTGCAATTAAACCTTATTTTTGTTCATTAATTAATTTGTTATCGTAAGTTATGTTTGCTTAATTTGAAAAGTCTAGAAAAGAATTCAATCATTCATTGCAATCACTTTTTGTATCCTATAAACTATAAAGTGATTTTCTCACTCTAAAGGAGTTTAATCCATTTATTTGTAGGCTTGTATGTTGTTTGGACTTTCAACACAAGTACCCTCTCCTTGAAATAATCATTTTGAGCAACTAATTAACATCCATGTGGTGGGATGCTCTTTTTCCTTTTCATGCACAATATCGTATTTGATATTTTTTTCTTTTTGGTATATCGGAAAAAAAAATTGCACCCTCCAGGGTTTGATAGAGGGTTTGATCCCTAAACCTCCCCCACCCCAATCCATATGTTCTAAAGCTCTTATCACTTGAGCTATCATTTAGGGACATTCAATACCTTATTTAAGTAGCATCAAACATATATCACTTGAATACCATAAATTGGTAAAAAAAAAAAGGCTTAAATACTCTAGGGGTCCCTGAAATTGTACCCTGTATCAAAATAAGTCCTTGAAAATTTTTTTTTCGATTCCGGATCCCTGGAATTGTTTTTTTAATCAGAATAAGTCTCTACGCCGGAGAAGACGGTGGTTGACGACGGCGGTCATGGCGGCGCTACGACCAGGGTGTTGGGCCGGCTTCGTCTCGTCCTCAGGAACTCAGTGGTGGTGGTCTCGTGGGCTGGGTCGTCACAGTTGAAGAGAAAAGGCCAGTCGCAAGTTGATTTCTTCTCGCCGGAATTTATGGAGCTTCTCGGTTTCTTCGTTTTAGCTTTGTTTCTTGCGATTCCTTCGCCCAGATCAGATATATGAAGGTCTAGGAGTGTTTTAAACATGTTATTTCATGGTTTGTGGAAACAATGAGGAGGCAACCACTGTCTTCTCCGGCGTAGGGACTTATTTTGATCAAACAAATTTTTCTAGGGACCCGGAATCGGAAAAAAAATTTTCAGGGACTTATTTTGATACGGGGTACAATTTCAGGGACCTACAGAGTATTTAAGCCAAAAAAAAAAACCTTTTTGAATGTTTGTCAAATAATTTATTTTATACAAATAAAAAAGTCCAGTTAGGTAATTTCTTATTTGTATAATTATATTAGTTCAAATTAATTTGGCATTTCAACCAACTCTTCTCAACGTAAATTTTTTTCTTGTAATTATACGGTGTGTACATTAATTAATATATAATAATAATAATAAGATCACCTACTCATAGGTAACTCTTATATGCGTGTGTTATATGTTTAGATACATACACAATGTGAGTACATCAACTAAAACTAAAACTTAAGAAAAAAGTTTAATCAAGGTTGGGGAGAGCCTAAAGAACATGCGAGCAATAAAAAAAAGCATGGAAGTGATGGCCTAGTGGCATGGAATGTTGCACTGGCTATGATTGTTAGCTATGGTCCAGCAATATTAAATAAATACATTCTAGTGAGTAAAGAAGAAAAATAGGCCTTTGTTATTATTAATGTATTATTTGGTTGGAATAGTCAGAGATTTTAGGTTGATTCTAACTTGTATTTAATTTGTATTTGGATCTAGTTTTTTTATGTTAATTAATTGTGATTTTCTCACCCTTCTAATCTAATATACCTTAGATGATGTATCCACCAATTTGCCAAATACAAACTTGTTTTATCATAATCGTTTTCTTGACACCCTTCTTGTCATATGTGGTCATTATCTACCATAATCACAAATAAAAGAAGGGTAGAGTTCTCATCACTTCTCACTATCACAAATGCAATTGCATGAAGTTGTACAAATATCGGTGTTGTTTACTAGCATTTTTACTTCAAAGCGACGTTTATGGTTTGTTGAGCTAAACAACAAATTAAAAAAAGGATGCTTGCTGTCTCATAAAAGAGTGTCTTACTTGCACTCTTTAGCAAATTTAGACTTGTTGGAAATTACTTTTTCTTTCTTAGACCAAGTTATTGTTATAACTTATTGTCATGAGAGTAATTCATCAAAATGAGAATGGTATATAATTAGATATCCTTTGAAAACTGCTGAATTAGATATAAAGAAGCATAAATATTACTCCCCTAGGATGGAGTATGTTTTAAAAAATTATTTTAGAGTTTCATTTGAAATGAGGGAATCAAATTTAGAGCAACAGAACATGTAATTGGAGAGAGAAGAAGAAGAAAATAAAATCAATGCTGCAACCAATTGTTCATTCAGGTAAATATTTTTATAATTTTTGAGAAATTTCACTTACCTCCCCAAAAATTTATTAATTATTGAACTGACATCATATTTATTTTACAAAATGCATTTACATCCTCTCTCTTTCGAAGGATGTATCATATGAGAATGGAGCTTTTATGTAAGAGTGAGATGAGTTATAATGAGTCATTAGATCTAATCATAAACGATCAAGATTAAAACATGAAGTCATGTGACATTTTAAGACATCTTTAATTGATCATGTAGCAATCACATCATGATTATCTTTTGATCTTGACCGTTCATGATTAGATCTAATGACTCACAATAACTCATTTCGCTCTCACATAAAAACTTCATTCTCATATGATACATCCTCACTCTCTTTCATATATCATTTAAAATAATAGATGAGTGTAGGGTGCTATAATGATTGATCTCATGGAAGGTTATTACAATGTTCCTAATAAAATTATAAAATTATGGTAGATAGTGTTTTGTTAAGTAATATATGTACGTTGTATAAAAATGACAAACCTATGATAAACGTGATAGGAAGTTAGTGCAATTTGTGTTAATTTTTTAAAAAAAATTAATAATATTTTTGGATCCACATATATCGAAAATGATTTTTTGTCAACACTATTAAAAAAGGATAAAAAACGAAGGCAACTCTTTTTTGCTTTGCAAGCCAACTTGCCAAGTATGCCATTCCAAACAGACCTGCAGGGTCTCAAACGGATCCAGCCCAAGATAAGTCGGGGAAATTTGGGCCTGAAAAATAGACCAATTATATTTAAAAATCAAGACATAACAAATGCATATGTATCCACAAATCAAACTTCCATTCTAGTTTCAATGAATCAATAGTTGCCAAACTACATTTGGCTTGCCCCTCCCTGTCTCCTTTTTTGTTTATACCGGAAAGAATTACAGTTGTGGGAAAAAAATCCTAGAAAAAGACAATCTTATTTAAGTTAGCGGTAAACTCTACATATTAAAACTCAAGTATTTACCGTAAGTGCATTCCAGTGACTTAAACTCAAACATCTGCTTAAACTTGAACAATCTCGTGCCAACATTATCACTATTTTGTTCAAATGTCAACATGGCTAATCTGATTTTTTTTTGGTTCTAGACAAATCTCTGTAAAGTTGAAACCAAAGGTTTCTGACTTTCCATTTTCAACATGTAGAGCAAAAACTCATTCCATGTGTCAATAGGGCCAGGCAAGCACCAATGAACACAATCATTAAATGTCACATTTTTGTCCTTAGAATGTCCATACACAAAGTTATTAGGATGTCCATCAGGCCTCCTAAGCATAATCTCAGTTACATTCATCATCAGAAACTTCAAACCCTTCTTCCTTGCTCTCTTCTCTGCTTTTCTAAATTCCTCCACTTGAGTCCTATATGTCTCAAAAATATACCCATCAAAATTCACTTCTTCTTTTGTATAAGGCTTTGTCCTCTCACAACTCCCACCTTTGTTCCAATCACCATTTTCAAAGTGTGCTGGAGAGAATGTTCTTAAAATTGTCACCCCTTTATACCTTTTGAGATTCACAATTGTTCTGAATGTAGTTCTGAATGCTTTGCTGTATCCATAGTAGTGAGTGAGAGGTTTTATGTCATTTTGTCCACATTTGTGGCACCCAACAATTTGGCCATTATTTTCAATGAACACAAGTGGCCTGAAGAACCATTGGCCAGCTGAGATGATGACAAAATCAAAATTCTCAATCTCACTGACCCATGCTTCATCTGCCTTATCAAGATGCAAGTGCATGAGGCTGGTGTTGGAATGACCATTAAGGTCAGCATCAGTGGCTTTCACTAAGAATGGGGACCAGAGTGTTGCGAGGGTGAAATTGTAATCAGGATAGAACCACCTTCGGAAATAAATGGCATCTGTTGTGTATCTCTTTGAAATGTCCTCAGGACCAGCAACCTTAAAGGATAGTAAGTGTGCAACTCATAAATTAACAAAATGTCATGTCCCAATGAGTTGAAGAGTTAATAACTGAGTTTTAAAACTGAACGGATCATTGAATTGATGAAAAGAGTAATATATAATTTTTTGTTTCAATTGTGATTCAACCGGTGAAACTAAAAAAAAAATTATATTAAATAAGACATTGTCATAAAAGATTAAGTCAAAATTTGGGGACCTCAATCACTGAACGTTAAATTAAAATGCCGGATCAAACTAGTTTAATAGCTTCAGCTTTGACACAATTCGACTGATTCTTGACCAATTCATAATTATTATTTTTTTGAAAGTTCCATAATTATGAAAATAATTGAATTTTTACTAATTACTTGAATGATTCCTGATTCAACCGGTTGAACCGGTTTGTCAAGATCAAATTTCATAACTACACTAAGAGTAAGAATTTAATTAATGTACAATGTTATGCATATGTTTTTTTTTTTTTGAAAAGATGTTATGCATATGTTTAATCACATATCACTATTTTCACTTTTAGTATTTTTTTCTTTTTTTAACTAAACTATATGATGTGTCAATATTGGTAAAACCTAATTGAATGTCAATATAAAAAAATCTTTACACGGTCAAACTTTAAGTGAAAGTTTCAATTGTGGTTTTTATCACAATTAGATTTAATTTATTTGCGTGTAAAGAGTTTTACACATGCATTCAATTATATTTTTCAATTTTTATTTAATTATTTTTAAGGCAAATTTTGTGGTACCCATAATATTTTTTTGGGTATGATATCCACATTAAGTTATTTAATAGATTATTACTATGTTGTTCAACGTAAATTTTACATTTTCAAATTCTATTTTATTTTTCAATTAACTCTATTCCATATAATTCATTTTTTAATGAAAAATGGATGAGTAGTGAAGACGAACGATGATGGTGGCGATGTGCGTCAAATGACCATATTTGACGGAAGAACAAAGGTTAAAAAACACAACAAACAAATTTCAGATCTCTGGCAATTGAATACTACATTACTATGATATAATAAAATCGAACTTTTTAACGGATATATAAGTTTTACAACTAATTTAACTCATTTTTGGTACCACACCTTGAATTGACTCAAGGTACCACATCAAGGACCTTATTTTAAATTCAAATTTAATTATGACATAATAAATTGATGAATTCTAATTGAAAAACTTGTTCATATGTAATACATAATCATTAAACTCATCACAATTACTACTATATATAATTGTGATAATCTTCAGTTTTGATTTTGTGAATTGCAATTTAAAACTTTTATATATGGTGCCTTGATTGGTAATGGAGGGATAGAGTTGTGAGAGAAAATTAAGCTTTCAAAAAGAAAAAATGTGTGATTGATCTATTTTACTTACTTGATTTAGGAGGCACAACAATGAATTCATCTGGTTTCTTCCCACCGAGTCTCCAAGAAAGGCCATAGACTTTCCTCTTACAAGCTTCAAGAAATGAGTTGCATCAAATGGTGGGAGCTCACATTCATAAGGTTGCCACCTCCATTTGAGGAAGTCTCTGTCAGGTCTCCCAAACTTTATGCAATTCTGCTGGTCTATTAGATAATGGCAAGTCTCATTATAATAATAAGGTCCTTTACTATAAGGAACCCATTCTCCAGAGAAGATGTTGCAATATCCTTTTATATCTGGGTGGTTCAGGTTCAAATTCAAATTGCTAGGATAAATCTTAGGAGATGATGATTGATGTGGGTATTTCATGAGAAAAAATGGAGACATGATAAGAATCAAAGCAAATGAAAGCAGGGTAACACTTATTTTAGTGTTTCCTGATGGGTGCTTCCCATTGATAAGTTGTATGGATTGAAATCTCATGGTTGAGTTTGAAGTCTGTATCAAAAGGTTGGCTGATATGGCTTATATTTAGTTTTATGAAAAGGAATGGCTTATATATACATGCAAATACTTGATGTGTGGTTAGCATAATTTGAATTCATGATATGTCAGTTTGGCATAAGGCTAAGCACGTAACCATTACTATAAAGTGATAGGGGGGCATTTGCATCAATACTTTGTTAAGCGCTTATGTTAATTAGTAGTTATCATATAAGTCCTTATTGAAATAAGATAAGAATAGCTTATAAGTAGAGATAAATATTTATCCATTAGCTGATATGATTTTTAGAAAGAAAAAAAAAAGAGACACGTAATCTCAAGTGAAATTTAGGAGTTTACATCCTTACACATTTTTAAGTGACATGTCAATCTCAAGTGAAACATTGTATCTATCTCTCTTTTCGTATATATTAAAAGAGTCCTAACATGATTTGTCTATCAAGTCTATGTACTACATGGTATGCATCGTCTAACTTTTTTTTTGGACAAATTCCATATATCAGGCTCAAGAAAAGCCACTAGCTCAAGAAAACCCGCTAAACTCGAAGGAGAAACCTCAATCCAAGAAGAACTAGGGAATGAGAAAACCAATTTTGCCAAGAAATCATCAGCTCAATTCTCAATTCTTTTAACAAAAGACAAATAAAAAAGAATCAAAAGAAGAAGCTAAAACATGACACGATCTCTCAAAATAAAGCTAAAATGCGACGTATCATAAGAGGATTTCCTCTAAATATAAATCAAAGCCGGACAATCTGTTTCGAATACCATTTAACGGCGAAAACACAGCTCTAAAGCAGTTGCTAGAGCCCAACATATTACGTTTATTTTTTGTTACATGACGGGGCTAAGCCCCAAAAAACAGGAATAGCTACATAGATCTTGCTTAATAAAACTCCCAAACGGCGAGTTAAACACATGGACTCCAAAAGCAAACCGTAACGCTGCGTCCGCCAACCAATCAGCAACCATATTCAGGTCACGAGAGACAAAAGCCACCTTAATGCCACCATGCATAGCCATTCCCCTAGCAATCTGAGACAATATATCTGCATAAGGATGATCATCTGTATAGCCTGCCGTAACAAGCTGAACAGCCACCAACAAGTCGCTTTCTATCTCCACGTAGGGAAAATCATGGTCTAGAATCACCTGAATTGCAGTCCTAATTAATAGCATTCAGCTCCACCAGCAGTGGGTTCGAAGTACCCAGGTTGTGACAAAACCCCAGAACCCAACCCCAGAGCCCAACATATTACTTGAAAATGTATGGTTAATGCTGATCACATTGTTATTTTTCCCTAGCTAAAAACGTACAAGTGAAATATTAGTTCGGGTGCCATATCAAGAGTAACAGAATGAAAAATAGAGTGAACATATCATCTAATTGAAGTCAGCAGAAAACTGAAGTCTTTAACACAATTACAAAGTTGTAACTGAGCATAACCGACTTAATTAGTATAATTTACTGAATTACCAACAAATAACTACTTATCATTTCTCCTGATAAAATTCATGGATTGTCATCAGTTATTAGCAGTTCAATTGGCAGGAATGATTAAGGCTTGTGGTATGCTGACAGACCTTTGTCATGAATTCTAAAAAAACAGATCTTTCTCTATTATTGAAAGACATCAATCAACTAAGATCTTAAAAAAGATTTACAAAACATGTGCTCACAGGCAGCTTACAGTTACAAGAAAATTAGATTACATATAGAATTGATAGAAGTATATATAATAAAAATCTATTTCATTTGTTCAATTTGTGCCCAACTGAAGCCTCTCTTCAGCTGATCTCACACCCTCCATTTTCAACAAATCTAGCAGGAAATCGCTCCACGTGTCGATAGGCCCGGGCAAGCACCAGTGAACACAATCATTGTACAATGTCACATTCTCATTAGGCCAATGCCCATATTTACTAGGGTGACCATCTGGCCTCAACAATGTTGCTTGCATTGTATCAAACAACCTATATCTCAAACCCTTCTTTCTAGCTTCCTTCTCAGCAATTTTGAACTCCTCCAATTGAATCATGTAATACTCCAAATTGAGACCCTCTAATTGTGTCTCATTGCTCCTAAATGGCTTAGTCCTAACACAATTCCCTCCCTCATTCCAAATCCCATTCTCAAAATGTGATGGTGAGAATGTCCTGAGAAATGTGATGCCCTTGAAATTCTTTAAACTATTGATGGCTTTAAATGCTGTTCTAAATGCCCTTCTATAACCATAGTACATGGTTAAGTCAGGGACATTTTCTAAGAGGCAATAGTGGCATCCTATGATTTTTTGTTGCTCGTAGAATACCATTGACCTTGTAAACCAATGTCCTCCATTGAGAATGACATAGTCAAAATCTTCTATTTGGGTTATCCATTTCTCATCTGGCTCATCAAGGTAAAGGTTGTAAAGGCCTGTTTGGCTTGGACCGTTTGAATCTGATTCTTTGGATCTTACCAAATGGGGTGTCCAAAAACTAGCCATGGTGAAGTTGTAGTTTGGGTACTTCCATCGCATGAAATAGTCATCTCGGGTGTATGATACATCTATGGGCCACTCTGCCTGAGAAGTTTAAAAAATCAATATTTAGCATCTACAATGTCAAAAAATAAATCGAAGTACCATGTTAATGACCAAAAGAAAATATGCAATTTCGTTAAAGAAAATAGAATAAAGAGAAAAAATGGTAAATGTAGTAATTTATCTAATGAAGCTTCATTAATTTGTTTTTTTTTCCAAGCCAAAATCACATTATTGCCACGAGGGCGGTCAAACAACACTTATATCAAACAGATTAGGAACACCAAGCTCTACAACAGAGCACTACTACGATGTTCTATAATAAGATATAACAATACATAGTGTGCTTGCTCACAAAACCAGAAACCAACATTACGAAAACAAACAAGAGAAAAAAAAATCCTCCTTAAACCTATATGACCTCAAAATCATGTGTCTAGCAAATTTTCTTCTTTTATCGAATTGTTCATTTTTTCTTCATTGCCCCTATTTTGGGGTCTTGGTGAAGGAGGACAATTAAGAGCAATAGGCTTAGTCGCACCAAAATCTACATCTAAAACCAATCTAAAGGATGTTATGAGGGAAAGAGGGTGGAAAAGATGTGACAAATAATTATTTTAAGGAAATGGTGAGAGAAGGGAAATTGAAGGGATAGTTGAATAAAGGAGGAATAGGACATAAAAGATGGAAAAAAACTGCCTAAAATAATGAAAACCCTCAAAGGGGAAATTTTGAGATTGATTTTTAGAAGTATGCATGGTTGCTCCTTAAGTTATACTATTCAAATTAATATTGCTTTGTGTAGAGTCCTCCCTATGAGCAATCTAGATACTGTACATATGTAACACTTTAGAAGATATCCTAAACTAACCTCAAGGTTTTTTCATATTATTTTAAAATAACATCACCTACCGCTTAATGTGTATTAATGTGTTGATAATAGAATGATAGATTAATCCTACATCTACATACTCTCAGACCTTGTTTTAAGATTAAAATAAAGTAACATCACCTTTTTCCTAACCATTCCTCGTAGCCTCCTTTATTATTTTAAGCCATGCTTTTCTGTTCCCGGTGAACAGAAACCCTGCATGTTACACCCAGAGGATCCAGCTCATAGTAATCTTGTTTACATGTGAACTTTTACACAAAAGACACACAAATGGATACTAATTTCTATAATAATAGATTACACTAACCAATAATACATCTAATAGATATCTGAATAAAAATAATTGAGTGGACCCCACCAGGTCTCATCCTGGACTCCCTTCAAACTACACCAATAATTAATTTGGACTTTTCTTCCTTCCATGCAAATATGATAACATTATTTGTTTTTCTAGCCACTTGCCATGTACGAACTACAGTGAACATTACTTGTTTTTCTACTTTTAAGAATGTGACCTCTCAACTAGTTCTATTATTTTTGGTTCAGTTAGCTTCAAGGATGGTTGAACTACTGTTGAAATACTCTCTATAGTCTATACCACTTTTAGGTTTTCTCTCACTCTCCCTATCTCTCTGAGAGGGAAACTAATTCATGGGATAATGTTTCATCCACACCTCTCTTTTGAGGTGAAGGAGAGGTGGAATGATGAGAGAGATAGGAAGAAAAGAAAAAATAAGAAAGAGAAAATATGAGATGTGATAGATGATAAGATGAGAGAGATAGAAATAAAAAGAGGTGGAAATGAAGTGTTTAAAAAATGAGGTGTGTATATATCATTACTCTTTTACTCCTAATTCATGGGTAAATACACTTCTTTAACACATTAATGTGAAAGTAAGATTTTATCAAGCACACTCAAATGTTGACCGACGTTAAATTCAACAAAAATTTAAATATAAATAACATTCAATCTAAACCACATGATTTTATTTGCATAAAGTATTCAGATTCAAACAAGGATTTGGTTAGCCCTATGCAAATTGGTTGCAATGTCAAATACAATTTTTGCATAAAAAAAAGCTGGGGCATCTTTGTGTTTCAATTCATTTTAGATGATATAATTAAATATGACGCCTTAACTCTCAACCACTTCCACTTCCTGGTTTGGTTAATTTAGGACTAAACAGTTTTAGAGGTTTAGGTGAAAAATAGACTCTTCATAGTGTGTAAAAGATTAAAGTGAGGTTATAATTTTAGAAAATAAATGACCAAAAATAGAATATTTAAAAAATTAATGTTATCGGAGAACTAAAAATATGTTCTTTTATTTGAGACTCTAAATCTTTTTTTGGTCTTGACCAAGGTATTCCCACATCCGACAGCCGCGAGACTAATCCCTCGTCCCACGGTCAGCGCACCGCTAGTCAAGGAGTTTTTTCTATTCGCAAGAGTTGAGATTCGAACCCCCAACCACTAGCTTAAAGGATGAAGTGCTGAACCACTACACCAACCCACTTGGTTTAAGATAGTTTTATTACATTAATTTACAAACATGAATTTAATTATATGGTTCAGCTTTTGTTTCATGTGGTGTATTGGTTGTGACTTGTGAGGGGCAAGATTCAATGCATTTAGTGAGATAGGCAGAGTTCGCAGAGCAAAGATTCGATTCCTCTTGATGCATGCTTGGCGCTTTTATGCATGTTACTGACAATTCATCGTTTTTACCTGAATAGTAGTAATAGTTCATGTACACTCAAAGTTCACTCACTCCATGGAATACAAATAGAAAGGAGAAAATAAGTAGTATAATAAATGATGTCATAAAAATTGTAAAAAAAAAGTAAAAAGAAATAATAAATTGAAATAATATAGAAGAGAAAGATGGTGTGAAACTATGAATAAATCATTATCCTTTTTACCTAGTCTTTAATCTCATAATGGGCTTAGGTGAACTAAGCATGGTCTTTACCTAGTCTTTAATCTCATAATGGCCTTAGGTGAACTAAGAATGGTACTAGTAGAATTAAAATAATCGAAATAAGAGCCAGGACAAAGACATTTGGAGTAGAAAAAAATTATTTTCACCATCAGTTTAAAAGATGAGAATAGAGAGGAGAGATCTGGAAAAGAAATATAAAAAAAAAATTGGAAATGAGATGGAAGCCTAAATGAGTGTGAATAAACAAAGTTAGTTGGAGTAAACTAAATAGTGATACTATATAAGAGCAATCAAGCTAGACCACATAATAATGATCTTTTGAGAGGTTAAAATATAATAATGGGAAATTTATTTTACCCTTGTTGATGCCTAATCAGCTAATCTTCACATGTCTACAGACACTAGAAGAATATTAATTGATGATGGGGTTTTCACCATCTTTCAAATCTCATTTTCTCCACTTCAAATTTGGAGGTGTTAATTACATATATATCTGATGCTTTTTTTTTTTACATTTTTATTGAATAAGAATAATACAAGGTTTAGGATTTGTTTTAATTAACTTCAATAAACTTTCTTGTTTTTTATTTTATTTTATCAATAGTTTTAAAAATATAACTTCGTTTTTAAAATTTACATAAAAAGAAAACATTTTTTTCTCTTAAACAACAGATCCTAATTTGTTTTCTTTAGAAGGAAAAAAAAAGACATTAGGCGATTAAGGCTTTGGCTCTGAATTTTAGGTCAAAACGAGACTTATTAACTTGTAGATCCCGAATTGAAGGCCAGGTTTGTTTCTTATTTTGACTCTTCCAAGTTCCAACTTTAAATTTTGAACAACAAATTATGAAGCAGCTAATATGAGATGTTAAAAAAGAAAGAAAATATCTCACATCTTGTTTTGGAACAACTTTTTATTCACCTAATCAATTCTGAAACACATAAACTACTCATAAAAATCTCACCCGAAAATTGATTTTAACTTCAAAATTAATTGTAAGAATTTCGAAACATGTAAAAAACTAAACAAAATGAAGAACCATTGGCCGGTTAGTACAAATTCTGAAATCTATAAGTTACCCTAAAGCTTCCCTCAAAATTCTTTTTAACTTCAGAGTCAATTGTAAAAAGACTAAGAAATTGAAGAAGTAATTGTAGCTAGAACCATAGAATTTCAGTACTTACCCTTGATAGGAGGCAAATCATGGACTGCATCTGATTCCTCCCAACTGAATCTCCAACAAAAGCCAAAGATTTCCCCCTCACAATCTCCAAAAACTGAAAAGGGTTGAAAATGGGAAGCTCACACCCATTTGGCTTCCACCTCCATTTCATGAACTCAGAGTCTGGCCTCCCATACTTCATGCAATTCTGGTGCTCATGAATTGCCCAGCATGTCTTGTTTGTGTAATAAGGAGCCTTTGGGTTTGGAACCCACTCACCAGTGAAAATGTCACATTTTTTCACTGAGGTTGAGGGTAAACTTGCTGACTCATTCAAATCATCAAATGATGGTAATGGAACAGAGGGTGCTCTGTTTTTTAGGGATGAAGAGTATCTGAACAGAGGGTAGGAGAGTGGGGTGACGGTGAAGACAAGTATTGCAAACACTGCAAGTAATGCTACTTTTGGGATCATTTGTTTTGGGGTGTTTTTGCCAAAGAGAAGTTCCATGGCTTGGAACTTCATCAGGGGTTAAGCAGAGAGAAAGAGAGTCAAGGAGAGAAAGAGGTAAGAGAGAAATAAGGAGATAATATAGAGGAATAGCTAGGCAGTTTTGCTTATGTGTGTGTAACATGATAAACAGTTGTTTGTATATTAGAATTAAGTATTGTTGATACTTGATACTATACATTATTGAACCATCTAACTATATTAATATTTTATTTGAGGGATTGTGTGGTGGTTGCTCATTTAATTTTTTACAATGAGTTAGAATTCTCGGCTTCTAGCATTTGGAAATGAAGCATATTTTGTATTTAGTCATTTATTCTGGTATAAACTAGGAAACAATACTTAATAGGAGTGCTAGCTAATATCACTCTTTTTAACACTCTTTCATTAATTAGTTAAAATTCATATCGTCATTTATTTTTATTAGATCACACTTGAATTAAATCAATCAGAAAGAGATGTTAAAAGAGTATTGAAAATAATGTTGGTTAGCATTTTTCAATACTTAATTGAGGTTTCTTTCTCCAATTTTGAGAACAATGAAATTCTAACACTATAAAATATTCGTTGACACTAGTGTAAATAGAGATGAAAAATTAATAAAATTCATTTTATGAATTGAGATTAAAATATATTTACTGCACACTCAATTGATATCCAAACACGTAATAAATCAATTCCTCCTAGTTACCCATAAATATTGCATCCCTAGGCTTGGCTTATTTTCACATGCATGAGATCTATGATGAGCATGAGACTTTTCTCTTGTCCTCAACACATCCCCGTTTTCCCCATGTCTTTCTGTCATGATAATGCAATATAAGATTTTCTTTTTTGTAATCAAAAGAATATTATTAAACTGCAATTTAAGAATTCTCACATATGGTCTTGCTTTTTTAATTTAATTACGTGCCAACGCATGATGGTGGCTTCTTCTTTGTTTACTACTGACGTGAGCAGGTGAATGATATTGATATTAGTCATAATGGCAAAGCTCATGTGTTGACTAGATATTGAGCTAATTTAGCAGCATTAAAGAATGACTGAAATTTAATTCCCAAATTAAATGCAAATGAACTTTAAACAGGACTCAACTATGTTGAGATCTGTGATCATCCAAGGCCACATTTCCATCTCGAAAAAGTAAGATATATTTGGGTCCTCTAGGTTCAACTGTTCAAGGGTAAGTTAGGAAATTTGATTTTTTTTTTGGAACTAAGACGACAAACATCAATATTCAGGAATGAAATCATGCTTGCACGTGACGGTTTTGTATCCAGATCTCTGTCTTCATCTTAAAAAAGAATGAAAAATAAACTGAAAACTATAATAGGGTCCCCCTACGGTGCACCCATATTTTAGTGGTTCAATTTTACACCCCAGAAGTTACCTCTGCACGGTTTCTGTCAATTAGTGATAGTCTTAACTCTTAATTTATCATATCTTTATTCGTTAATCTTTTTTATTGCGAATGGTTAAAAAAAACCTAAACATTTTCAATGTCTTCAACGTTCCATTTGGTAGCCCCTAAGCTCCTTTCTTTATATAATGGATTTGCTTGTCTTATTCATTACTCTCTCTCAAGATCCAACAACTCTTAACACTCTACTAAGACTCGCATACCGTCGATTTCTTGATCTTCAGAATTGCACATTGTCACACATGAAACTACAAAGTTCACACCGAATACAAAGCTCCGCCAAAAGCCTTTGAACAACTAGAACTACAAGGCATCGCCGTAGGCCTTCGAACAACGATTCTCAAAGTCAAATCAATTACCCACAGACCACAGTAACTACTAATAATTTAGGTTCTTTTAATGGTATATATAAACAAGTTGTTCTCCTATTATATATTAACATGTAATGTATAATACTTAACTTAATCCAATCACCTAATCCACCCTGTTATTATCTAATAATTTTGAGACACTCAAATTTCACACACTCCTCCGTAATTTTCCACGTCATTCTTTTTATAATTAATTATTCTCTCTCTTCATTTGCTTCATCCGTGTTCGTTCTCTACGCGCGGTCTCTCGCTTGGTCATACTCATTCTTCTTTGAAACGGGTTTCCCAAATCCTCTGAATATTCTCTCAAAATTTTCTCAAACTCCCTCCCAGAATTCTCCCAAATTTCCCAATCTCTTATACAATTTCATGGGTTCGTTCTAATATTTGCGATTCAACTTTCCAATCTCCTCTCCTCCTGACAAATCTCTTTTCTCAATATTCAACAAAGTTCCTAAATCATTTGTCCTGATGTTTGATGCTCTGTCCAGCCTCACTCTCTCACTAGAAGCACTGCGGTTTCATCTAAGGATTCAAACTGTACGTGGTTCCAGGTTTGTGATTGAATCTTCTCTCACATAGGTTTGCATTTCTATCTCTTTTATTTGAATTGGGTTTGCCAATTTTAGTGTCAATTCCATCATGTTCCAAATGAATAAAGTAGTGCCAAAGCATAGCTGATAGCAGGTCGTTAAATTCAAATGATGGTAAGCTCCTGTAGCATTATCCTTCCTTCCTTATTTCTGATGTTAATGTTATTTTCAAACAACAAATTAAATAATCTTTTGGATTGTTAACAGTATTCCTAATCTTTTTTTAAAATTACAATTTAGCAAATTTGTTTAAGAAAGGTTTTCCAATATATGATTTTGGTGTTTTTATATATCATGGTTTTAGGTGTTCTTGCTTTTACCAAGCCTAATTGAAGAGCTTTGCAGTAGGATATGCTTAGTCTTCCCAAAAAAGTAGTCCTTTGTGTGCAGTTTAGATTTTGGGGAAATTTTGAATCTTTTCTTGACAACCATGTTTTCTAAAGTCTTAAACAAGGCAATGATTCAGAAAATACTATATCAATCTTGTATCTCCCCTTGCAACAATTCTATATATTCCACATTGGAGAGCTTACTACCAGGTTGGCAGGTTGGATCAAGTGTATTACACTTAAGCATTTTTGTAAGGTTTTCAATGAAATGCAAGTACATATGTAATGAAATGCAAGTTGCATCTTTTGTTGTGCAGTGGTAACTGTTAAGTACTTCCTGTTCTTATACTTTCTGTCTGATATTTTAGTTACAATTTGTTATAGGCTATATGAAGTGAGAGTATCCCATGGTCTACTAAAAGATTTTTTGTTTTTTGTTTGTTTTTGAAGTAGTATCATATCTATAATCAAGGTCTTTACCTGTTCATGTTTGATATACTTAGTTGTTATTGTGCACAAAAACACATGACAGTGAAGGCTTAGCCTAGAAGACAAGCTACCTTGATACAATTTCTTAAGAAATATGCTTGAATTAATTCTCATGATTTCAAAGTCTTTTTTAGTATATATGTGCAAAATAAAGAGCTACTCCCACCATTTTTCATCTTTGTTTAAGCAATCCAGACTACATTACAGGAAAGAGTTGAAACATGTCTCACACGCTATGCAGGAAATGTTTCAGTTGAGGAAAGTGCTGATACTGGATGGTGGGTGGCTTTCCCTTCTTTCTAACCAAGAAATTACAGGGAATGTTTTTTTTTGCAGAGAGAAGGGATATCAATTTTTAAGAAGTTGGGGAAATTGTGATTAGAAGAATTAAATTGTGATTGTGATTAGAAGAATTAAATTGTGAACCAACTTCACAAGGTGCAATGGAAAAGAAATCTAAAATTGACATGTTTCAGTACAATGTGTTATGTGTATGATCTCTACCTTCAACCTGAAATGATAAGAAAGCTTGAAATCATTGTTAATAGACCGAGTTTACGACTATGTATATCACACATATTTGTCATATTGGAAATGTGTATTTATTTCTATTTTCAGCATCATTGCTTCTATTTTTTATTTTGAAAAAGATAGAACTCAACATTTCAATGATTAGAATAATTCAGCTTATCGCATAAGTGTTAATTTCTCCAAATAATTTTATCTAATAAATTAATTTCCTGTGCTATATTAATTTAATATGAATAAGTTAATTAGTCCAATTTTTTTTTTAAAAAATTATCCAACTGAATTTGAATTTGAATATAGATGAAAATATACTCTCTACATGATATTTAAAAATTAATTTATTAAAGTTTTTTAAAAGAAAAACACAAGTGCACCCGTGCAATTTGCACGGGCTACTTACTAGTTTAAATAGAGTACTAGAAACAGTCGGTCAACAACCACAAGGCTCAGTGGTGTGAAATTATACCATCTCTCAACTAGTGCACCGTAGGGGACACCAAACCGACTATAATAAGTTTAGTCTAGTAGTATAAAAGTATGACATCTACGTCGAGGAGTGCGGCTGTCGGCGGAACTGCTCTAGCGCGATGACAGTGAAGGCTCATAGAGGGGAGAGGAAAGCTAGGGCAAGGGTATAAATGTAAAATGATTTCTTATCTCATCATGTTATTGTCTATCTCGAGACCCCTCTATAATTAAAAAAAAGGAATTTTTATTGCCATCACCCCACATCTAATTATGTCACCCTTAAATTGGTAAATATACTAAAATGACCTTAGTAAAAAAATCATAATAGTTCCCCTGCCCCATCCTCACATCCTTTATTCCTTTTCTTTCCTCACCAACACCACTCATACACATACCCATCTGCAAACTCATCTCAAAATTCAACATTCATCTTCTATTCTCTCCTCTTTTTGCCACAATTGTCACCATTTGTATGTCGTCGTCGCCCTCTCCGTCGTTGGTCGTAACTACGCCGTTACAGCCAAGGTATCGTTGTTATTTTCATATTTGTTTTTTTTTTTACAACTAAACACACTTTAAAGTGCGTCACCTACGCACTTTAGATTGCGTTTAGTTGCAGACTTCGACATATGTGTTTGTTTAAAATAAGAGATGTAATCTAGTCAATCAAAATTAAATTAGAATTCGTATTAGATGAATTTTATAAATTATGAGACCACCCACAGTAAATCAAGATAGAATATATGAAGATTTAAGCTGGAATAAAAAATATTCAAAATTCAAAATAAAATACTAAATGAAGAAATCTTGCAGAAAAATCAGTTTTTGAGACCGAAACGTCTTGCAATGAAGAAATCTTTACCATACGCTAAATTTTGCAATTTTGACTCCAAAACTAAGGCCAAAATGATCATGTTACCTTAACTAATAAGTGTTAGTCTAAGATTTCTTTTAAAAATTAAACAGGAAAAAAAAGTGTTTCTAACGCACTTTAAAATGCGACCGTAACACACCTTAAAGCGCGATAGAAACGTATTTTGAGAGTGCGTAAGTAACGCAAGTGCAAACAATTTCTTTTAAAGCTTATTTTCGGATTTTACGAATACAAGGGTGACATAAATAAATGTGGGTGGTGGCAATAACAATTCTCTAAAAAAATTAACTAAACAAATATAGGATAGGGTAAGACAAAATAATAAGCTATCATATCATTTAAGTATGTGTCTTATCACATCTTGACCACCGATCGAGCCTTTAGAAAATTTGCTCTTTCTTACCGATAGAGACTAAATTCTTAGAGTTAGTTTGGATTAGAATTTTTTAAATTGATTTTAGTAAAATTGATTAAGTTTTTTTTAAAGTGGATAAAATTGATTAAGTTAAAAATGAGTAATTTAGGTTTATATATATATATTTATGAAAAAGTAATTTCCGTAAAGTAATATCTATCTATCTATCTATCTATCTATCTATACTATACTATATATAAAAGCAAAGTTTTTGCAATCTGAAGGCTAATTTTGTCATTCAATATCCATTGCACTGCAATATGATTTTCAGCATGGGTATTTTAGTAAAAAATATATATTATTGTTCAAAGATTCAATCGCAGCCGTTTATTCTGCCTTTTATCCTCCCAAATCAGTTTCAATCTCACTGTCGTTTTATCTCCCAAATCACAAATTTCCGTTATTCTTTCCCAGTCCAAATTTTACTCCCTCACATTCACCGTTCACTTTCAGAGTTTCAGGCTGTTCTCTGCTACGCTCCTTCTCGACAGGATCTTCCATCATCTGAGAACAACTTATTCTTCTCCATCATTCATTCTCCGCGATTCAGGTAAGAATGTTTCTTTTTGTTCATTCTTTCTTCTTCTGAATTGGCCTCACCTCTACTCTGTTGTCGTGCGTCACGGGCTGTGGTGCAGCCCCGCCAGTCCGCCATTCTCTAGCGCGCGCCTTTGTCAGATTTCTAGGGTTTCCAGTTTTCACTAATACGGCCATGTAAAGTTTAATCTCATATTCAGTCTCAAAATTACTTTACTTTTAATTTCACTCAGAAATTCTATAGCATTTTCTCTCATCCATTATATCATCTATTTGTTTGCTTGAATCACTGAATTGTGCCAGGTTAAGGAACCGAATCGATGTCCACATTGTAGCCTCTTTTCTCAAACTCCGGCAGCTACATGCTTCAATCGCTAGAGTTTTTGTTCACAAGATGAATCCCAAATTTCTATCAAACCCGTTTTATGTATGTGAACCTAAATTTTTGAGTGTTCTACGTTTGTTTTTCTTTTTTAAAAATAATTATAATTCTCTTTGTTTTGGGTAGTTTTGTTTTACCTAATGTTTGGCTACATTCTTCTTCATGTTTGCTTAATCTTCACCCCTATGCATTCTGTAGCAAGATTTCTGTCTATTTTATATCCATGTAGAGTCAGAACAGGTTGAAGATGCAGCACAACAGGTATGTAATTTACTTGCACCTCAGTTTCAATTTAATTAAGGTGTGCAAATAGTTAAATCAATTTCACTTCATAGTTGGTTTTTTATTCACATTGTCATGTGTCTCTAATAAAATCTTTAGGCTCATCTGAGAGCCAGCCGCAAGGAGTGCCCTTTCAAATCCCTCTTGCATTCTTCTCCTTCATCATTGTCCACACCGGTAAGCACCTCTGTTCTTACGCCTTCTTTTTGCAATTTGTGTTCTCTTTTGCAACAAACCCTCTTAATTTATTTGTCCCTAATTTCATTACTCCCTCTTGCATTTTGGTATTGATTGGCCAATATTTTGAATGTATGATATCTAGAAATAAGGTTTCCTATTATTGTGAATTCTTGAAGTTGTCAATTATAAAAAAGACCCTTGACCCATATACGTTTCAGTTTGATATCTATGCTTTTTGGAGATAATTACGAATTATTAAGTTTATTTGAATACCCATGGTAGACACTTTGAATCAGCTTTGTCTTCAAACCCTCATCTTCCCTTTCTCTTCTTTTGAGTCTCCCTCCCCGTGCCTCTGATCCTGGCTTCAATCACATTTTTATTTTTTTACTTTCATTTGTATTGCTTATTTCTTTACATTGTTTTTTCTGACTTTAAGGAGAATGGTGAAAGATTTGTTTTCCCTTTCTCCGGTGCGAAAGTTGCTGGGTGGTGTAGGTGTAGAACCATCACAAACTCTTCCATGTTGCTGCTGGGGAGGGGCCAGAGTGGCTTCATGTTGCTTTTATTCTCTTTAGGTAGTTACAATTAACTACTTTTTAAATTTTTCTTTGATTTCTGTATGCAGTTGGTGATTCACTGTGTTTGCAGTTGAGGCTTCACTATGCATGCTTTGTTTTCTTGAGATATATGAGGGACTTATCTTATGCTCATGGACAACAGTCCACACACGGGCAGTGTGAACACCACTACTACAAACAAGCAGTCTCTAGCAAAATTTTCCCTTTCTTTCAATTTAAAGAAGTAAGTATATTGCACCTGCTATTCATTATTTAAGTGAGAAGGTTCTTTGTGTTTCACAATCGATTCTCATTGACTTGATAATTTTCCATACAATGCATAATTCAAGAAAATGTTCCCCGAGTATGCGGAGAAGTTCAACTAGCAGCAGTTTATGAGCAAGATGCTTCAATGTCTTATGAAAAAAGATCATGTCCTGTTTTTGTCTTTGGGGTAATGCTCATAAAATTCATGTGAGGGTCATACATTTATGCTTTATTTTTTATTTTGGTATATTTTTTGGATTGATTGTCATTTTGATTTTGGATTTTAAAAATGATATTGGCACTACTATAGACATGGAATTTTTAGTCCAGAATGTACGGTTTTTGTTGTACTTTTGTGCTTCTGATAATTATTTTTCAATCAAAGCATAATAAATGAGAGTTTTAATGCTATAGCAACCGTTTTAAGGAAGATGTAAATATATTGAAACTGAAGTTAAATATTGAAATCCAAATTTATATTTTTATGAGTAACTGAAAAGTTAATGGGATTGTTTTAAAGCTTTTCATTGGTTGGTTATTAGGTAATTAGTAAAATTCACTCTTTAGATGTCAGTTTAAGAATATGAATGCAATATGGAATTTGAGATAATGTTGTGAATTAATTGAAGGTTAATGGGGAACCATAAGAAAACAGAATGGAAGAGTTACACATAGTATATGATAATCACCCTGGCTATTCTTCTCCAAAACAAGCTTTATGATATATCCAAAATAGACTATTCATCAAACAAGTGTAACGGCTGAAACATAAGCAACTGAAACTCCATCTATATAATCATTTATTTCCATTATTCCATCTGCCAAACCATTCATCTCTAATATCTGCTAAATTAGAGCAATTGGATGTGCTTCAACCACGGTCCCTGTGAGTGCCATTAATTCGTTTAGGCACAGGCCTTCCATATAGTATTTAAACCTCACGAAAAACAATAACGTTGAATTAAATGTCTATATACTGTCACCATTTACAATCTTTGTGTGGTTGTGTTTGACTGTCCATCTATAATTGTCTGAAAGTCTAATTTGTGTAGTAACAATTGCTTAGTCATGCCATTGTGATTTCCACAGGTTATTACTAGGAGAAGACTGAGCATTGCAGCTTAATGGAGTCTGTTGGAGATCCATTATAATTGAAAATGAGTATTTAAAGGTTTGTTTTCTTATTGGCTTAAAATCATTGTTAGCCGCTATATCTGTAATCTATATAAGTTTTTTTTTGGGAAGAGTAATCTATATAAGTTAGGAATGTTCTTTGTGCATTCTAAAAGGAAAGTCCTAACATCGGATGAATTGTTCCAAGTGAAGGGATGTGAATCTGTGTATGCTATTGGTGATTGTGCTTTAATAAATCAAAGGAAAATCATGGTATCTTCTTAGCCTTCATCATCATGAAGCTACATTCTTATCCAAATCATTTGTCCATTTTGATTTTGGGTTTGATGGACAACTTTAGTTTATAATGTGTGTAATTTAGCCATTTTTTGATAAGTTCAAGAAACATGTAACATTTATTTACTAAATTGCTACAATTGTCTTCTACAGATTGGAGTGGACATGTTACGAGACTTCCTTAAATAGTTCCCTACCATATTGAACAGGTGTTGGACTATTTTTTTTACCCAGAGATACATTTCGGTGGACATTTGAGCATGAGATTGCAAATCAAACACTTCAACTTTACAGGGTAAACACATTTACTAAAGTGGGTATGTTTTAGTGGTGGAAATTTAAGACTGAAGGAAGTTCAACTAATTTTTTTTTTCCAGAAAAAGGTTTAAAGATGAATAACTCTACAAGTTGATTTTACTTTTGCTAAATTTCTTGGTTTGGGAAAAAATTATGATTTCTTTTTTTCTTTTCTACTTCAAATTCTCCTAACTCATATTCAACTTTTTGTTTACAGAAGAGGTTTGCTAGGGTTGGACTATAAATAGAATGAATTGGAGGGCCAATTCTGAAGAGAATCACAGTCGAAACAGAATTGGCGATTGCTATTTTACCTGTCTGCTAACAAACTATAGAAGGTGAAAGAAGAATCCTTGCTCCATCAGATGGAACCTTAAGAAAATTAGAGCATTGCATGGGCAGTTCTCTAATTCCTCTAATTCCTCTATCTTTTCTATTTTTTTCAATACTTTCAATATGCATTTGTTCTGTTCATCTTAGGTAGCTCTCTAGGCTCTAGCAACTTGATCTAAGACGTAGGTTAAAATGGATGCCCCTTATGTAACTCCTTTTGCCTTTTTCTTTTTTCCCTATATTGTATCATGTTTATACTGAATTAACCTTGCGATTGAGGATAAGTGACTTAGAATTTATGTTTTTTATTTATTTATAAAAAAATCATATTAGTCCATTAAGTTGTGGGTTAGTAACTCACTTGGGTTATTTAGACAACCCCTTATAAGAATAATTGCTTAAAATGGCGTTGTTGTTTTATCCCTTCTTTTACTGGAAAGCTTGGTTTTTCATGTTATTTGATACAACAACTCTTCCATCTAATAAATTTTCTATAGGTTCTTTGCAAATGAATTCTCTCTTCTCTCAGACTTTTGCTCACTAAAACACAGCTGCTGAACATTCATGCTTCCCCTGGAATTCTCTAATTGTAATTAATAACTAATATGTAACCACTAAATTCTTCAATAACCACAATAAGCATATATAAATGAAAAAGATGTCACCTTTAACCTGCTCTTCCAAAATGAGGGCACTGAAAGTAGAAGAGAGGTTTTGTAAATAATTAGGAGAGAATCAATTGATATAAGTCGCAAATGAGGAGAGATTAAAATGAATTATAGTATTGGAACTTCTTGAGCCAGGGGATACTTCATAACATGTTATATTTGAAATCATGCGCCCATATGAGCAAGATAATGAAGATAACAACTTAATGTACTTATACGTCTTTCCTTCAAAATTACAAAGATCCACAATTTTTTCAACATCGTGCTATTTTACCTCCAAGTAATGATATATACACACCTCATTTTTAAAACACTTCATTTCCACCTCTTTTTGTTTCTATCTCTCTCCTCTTACCATCTATCACATCTCATACTTTCTCTCCCTTACTTTTTCTTTTCTTTCTATCTCTCTCATCATTCCACCTCACACACCTCAAAAGAGAGGTGTGTGAGTAACATTACTCTTTTACCTCCTACTAATGAGATTGTTGATAATTTGAATGAATTCATGATGTCATTGTTTCCTGGAGGACAAAAAACTTATTCGGGTGTTGATAGCATATGTTCATCAGCCAACAATTATGACAACCCAAATGATATCCACAAACCAGTTTTTAAACAAAATAAATTCTTCATGTTTTCCTAATCATCAATTAAGGCTTAAAATTGCTACTCCAGTAATGCTTCTAAATCAAGTGGGGTTATATTTTCCAAAACAAGTATTTTCACATAGCTAATTATATATAACATTTTATAGAGTCACGCACCGTAAATGATTTAAAATCCTCATTTGCGATAGTGAAACAATTCTCATAGTACTTTAAATGCAGTTTACAAAGAAGTCTTTCACAATGTCATATGAAGATATTTTTACTGAAAATTTGCAACAATACACTCTTGATTTTATTCTCAATGTAATTATTTCAATTTCAATAAAAAGAACATTCAGTGGCTTTTTTAGCACATACATGTTACTTCAACTCCCTGTAATAAACTATTCAATATATATATAAAAAACCATCAATCGAGCATTTAGGAAATCAAGTGCAAAAGAGAAAAACAAAATAGCAACACACAAAAAAACATACAAATTTGATGTTCTTTTAATCCATAAAATATCTTTAAAAAACACAAATTAAAATAAAAACACAAAAAAAAATGAATATCCTCCGTGCATCGCACGGGTAAAAGTACTAGTTGGATTATAAAATCACAGAATTAGTTATATAAGAAACAGATTAGAATTTGTAGTTTCAATCTAGAATTTGTTGGATGAAGAGCGCATAATAGCAAAGTAGTACGTAATTAGAATCAATTATGTAAGTAAACATTCAAATACGTCAGAATTGATACCGACGGTAAAAAATCAATTCTAGTACTTTTAAACGTGGAATCAATGATCAAACATATATAGGATTAGGTTTTTTTGAAGCTAAGAAACAAATATCTAGTTACAGTGGCTTATGATAAGGCATGGTGTTCACACATTTTGCTCGTTTGATGTCAGATACAGCCATAGTTGTTTGGATGCATTTACAAGTTGAGTACCCTCGAGTGAACTCTTTAAAATACAAAAAACAAAGCCACATTACACTAATGTTTGTGACATTTTTCGTTTGTCTTGAATTTCGTTCAATTTTATCTGAATATATAGGTTGTTCGTGCTATGCTATTACTATGGAATTTGCGAGAGTGGTATTGGAGTTTATGATTGTTATAAATCTCATATTAGCTAGAGATATGACCAAACAAGTGTTTATAAAAGGTATAGCAGCATTCAACTCTTGAATTAGGTTTTGTGGTTGAGTATAACTCTCTCAATTTCTAATATCGTATCAGAGTCTATCATAGACCTATTTGTTGTGGAGACCTCTCATATTTGGGTCACCCGTTGATGTTCATTCCACGCTCCAAATGTCAAACACTTGGCGTGAGAGGGTGTGTTAGAAGTCTCACATTGACTAGAGATATGGTAAAACAAATATTTATAAAGGGTAGAACAACCCTCAACTCTTAAGCTAAGTTTTGTGTTTGAGTATAAGCCTCCCAATTTATAATAATGAAAGCCAATATATAACTCAAAGTAAAATACACGCTATTCTTTCAAAAATAAAAACTAAAAAGTAATACACACATTATTTTAGAAACCGGTTGAATCGGGAACAATTTTTTTTTATTGTTGAATCGGGAACAATTAAATGGTGTTTTTATTTGCCAAAAAAAACAATAGATTTTAAAACCAATAAGAACCGATCGAATCAGGTCAAAATCGGTGAAAACGGGGTAAATTTGGTGAGATATTGAATGAGTCATGTTTCAAAAAAAAAATCTAAAATTAATAGTAGATATAATCTTACATTTTCTTTTTGTCACTAGCGTTTTTACCCCGTGCGTTGCACGACGAATATTGATCTCATTATTTAAGCACGATTAATAAATTAGGCTTAATTGCTCTTTTGGTCCCTCACTTATCACAATTTTTCACTTTTGGTCCCTTTAGGAAAAAATTAGAAAAAATAGTCCCTCATATTTACACACTTTTCCAATTTTCGTCTAAATAGGGATCATTTTTGCAAACAAATAATTAATATGGAGGACCAAAAGTGCTAATTTTTTTATTGGGGACCAAAAGTGTAAAACTGTGATAAGTGAGGGACCAAAAAAACTATTAAGCCTTGAATTAAGATATGAAAAATTAAAAAATGAGCATTCAACCAAACAAAATCACAATGAGTATTACACTACTTGCAAAATTTGACAAAAACTTTATATACATTTAATCCTAAATATTTTTAAAATTATAAAAAATATACTTAAATTAGATCAAGAGTTAGCAATAGTGGTAAAAGCTAGGAGCCATAAGGGAAGGATGAGAATGAAGAGTTAGCAAAAATTATTAGTTTTTACATGAACTATTTCTTGTGTAGAATGTTTTTCCCCGTCGAACTTTTTTACCATGTAATCTAATCATAAGTATATAGTACTCATTTAAGAAAAATGTTTTAAAATTTGACTGAAAATTTGGCCTCAATTACTATTATTTAGTACTCATTTTAAATTTCAAACTCAAATCTCAATTTTTTTTTTTTACAATTTTTAAAAAAGGAAATTCATTAACTTAAATTGAATATTGACTCATTAATCAATGAGATCATTCTATAAATTATATTTATTTCTTAAAAAATTAAAAGAAACCTAATTAATTATTATGAATGAATTTACAAATGATTTAGGGTGGAAAGAAAAGCGTATTCTGTGTCTGAGCAAAATAATTTAAAATCCGAGTGAAAAATTGGATCAAATTACTTTTATTTAGTACCCATTTTAAATTTCAAACCTAAATCGCAAAGTTATTTTTTACAATTTTAAAAATAATAAATTAATTAAATAAAATTAAATATTCGCTCCTTAATCTATGAGATGATTGAGATCATTCCATTATTTACCTTTTTTTCTAAAAAAGGTAAAAGAAACCCCAATAATTATTATGAAAGGAAAAATCAAAATCTACTCATTAAAACGGAACTGACTCTTTTTTTCATCATTCCACTCCGAAATTTCATGTTGCCCAATTAGAATTTTTTTTTCTAAATTGATTATTCATTTCCTTTTTACTTAAAAAACAGATTTGCCTTATTTATACTCATAACTAACTAAATCTGATTTTGCTTAAGAAAGTTGATATTGTACTGCACTCATTAAATTCAATATTTATTTTCTTTTTTCATTAAAACTAAAGAATTAAGCGTTTACATTTTTTTTAATATCACACCATAAATTTTGACGCAAGTACTATTATTCACAACCAATTTTCAATTTCAAATTTCAAACTCAAATTTCAATATTAAATTGAATATCCACACCATAATCTATGGAATTATTCTAAATTTTATATTTATTAAATAAAAAAGTTAAAGAAAATCCATTAATTATTATTAAAGGAGAAATCAAATTTATTCACTAAAACAGAATTGACATTTTTTTATTTATTTTACCTTGAAATTAAATGTATCCCAATCAAAATGATTTTTTTTTAAAATTGATTATTCATTTCCTTTTCATTAAATAAATGGATTTCTCTTATTTATATTGATCACAAACTAAATCTGATTTTGCATAAGAAAGTTAATATCTACCCATTATATATATTATTGATTTGCTTATTTTGTTAAAAAAAAGTATCAAGTGTTTTAAAATCTGACTGAAAATTAGGCTCCAATTACTATTATTTAGTACTCAATTAAAATTTCAAACTCAAATCTCAAATTTTGTTTACATTTTATAAAAAAGAACTCCATTAACATGTTTTGATGTTATCTTTCCATTTCTGTGTAAATCTATATTACTCTCTTTCTATGTAAGACTTGGGCTGTTAAAATTGGTGTTCTCCTCACTTTTTCTTAATTTGATTTTGCAGCTTTCACTTTCACTCCCGTTTCAACTGAGGGATGTTGTGGATGAGTAGATGGATTCTGCCTATTTTGATCTTTAATAAACTGATATTGCCTGTTTTGGATTATGATGTGTGAAAGCTTTTCATTTAACTATTTACTTTAAGTGATGTGAATTCCTTTCCAGGTGAACCATATGCAGAACTTCTCTGATTGATAACTCTGTTATTGAGGAGGCCATAGGTAAGTATGGAATTATGAGACCGTATCCATGAGATCATGACGGTTAGGCCTCATTTTAAGGAGGCAAACAAACTTCCTTTGGCCATTTAAGTTCAAGGCTCCTTTGTCGCGCTTAAAGAAGAGGAACCACTATGTTGAAGGAGGTAATGCCGGAACCAGAGATAATTATGTCAATGTGTTAACCAGTGCATGAATTAAGCAGTGGCAATGTCCAGAGATTAGGGCTAATCAATATTTTGTAGGCTTTAGAACAGGATCAGACATTTTCAATTTGAAATTTAGGAAATATAACACTTTTCTGGCTTTCAAAAATCATTTTGCTATCTTCAAAAAAAAAATCATTTTGCTAAGATTGAATTTGTTTTCCATACTTTAAGTTTGAGTGATGAGTTTCATGTGATAATATATGGATGTGCATGTTCCCGATTCGAACAGAATTGTCTCCGAAAAAACACACATGTCTTACACAAAAAAATATATGTTTATGAACGTCAATAATATAAACATGAAAACTATTGGCTAAAATTCATTTTTAAATGGTCAAAGTTTGTTGATGTAAAGACAAATCATAATAAAATTAAGAAAAAAAACAATGATTAAATGTGTTATATAATGTATAAAAAAACAAAACACTAATAGAAACTTCAATAACTAAAAATAAGATTTAGTTGTTTGTCCCCCCAATTTTGTCAGTTTTGTTCGCCGACATCCCAATTGTTTTTTGCCAAATCAGAAAAATAACTTTATTTTAATTGAAATTGAAAACAAATGTAACTATTCTTTCTACCTGACACGACTGACACGATTGATGTTAGTGTAAACTTAGTAGTTACATATTATGAATAAAAAAACAAAATAAAAGTTTATTAAAATGTTATTAAATAAGTCTTAAAACTTCATATTAACTTTCCATTTTTTTTATCTCAGAAAAAACATTAGAGCAATCATTATTCTCTATGTTACTTCAAATCTGCATATTAAATTATTATATAAAAAATTGTTATACAAAAAATGCAGCATTTGGATTAAACAAGGACAATTTTTCAAAGCATAAAAAAAGATAACACAAAAAAAAATGTGTTTCTACAAATCAAAACAAAGCACATTTACAAAGGGAAATAAAACTTACATATTTATATTTTTCTATATCTAAAATTAATTTTATTTTTTAATCCTTTTTTAATTCATAAATTATCTTTAAATAAACAAAACAAAAATAACACATACTATTCTTCACGAATTCATGTGATTAAAAAATTTTAGATCCCTTGCGGCATTTATGAGACAAATCATTTCAAGGCTCAGAGATGATATTAAGTGGGTAGACATGTCTCAACAAGTCTTTCTTCATACACATTACTTGCAAAATAACTTTCAAATTTATGTTTTCTTATATCTAATATTTATTTATTTTTTATTTTAATTCATAAAATTTCTTTTGATAAACATAACAAAAATAACATAAAATTTTAAAAACTTTACGCTATAAACAAAAATTAATATCCCCGTGCAACGCACAGGTAAAAGTGTTTATGAGACGATCATGTCAACAATTAATTAAGATAAATTGGTGTTGTTTTTTTATATGGTTATAGAGGAACAGAGAAAACTTTCATTTAAAGAGCATAAACAACAGCTATAAGAATAAAGAACGAACTCAATATTCGCAAGCATTATTTTGAAGTTGTAGACTGAACACTCAAAGATATTATAATATTTACTAATAAGCTCAGTTTCAACCAACTTTTTGGAGGAGAATTTGTTATTGTGGAATGACAATAACAACAGGAAATTTCAACTTCATGAAAATATTGTATCACAATTTAAAAAAAAAAAATTCAAAACAAAAAGTCAAAACTAGCTGAAATAAATGATGAAACAAAAGCATCAAAATTGACATTTACCACATCTAGAAGAGGTCGATCCCAGGCTAGAGGAAGCTCCCTAGAGGTTGGGCGCATATGAGGTATTTGTTGTCACCAAAGATGGACGCGATGCAGCAGCACGTCACAACAAAAAACCCAACGAAGCGAGAGGCTGGTGACGGAACATGTATTTCAATCCCCTTGAATGGAGTAACATCAGCCAAGGTAAAAACAAATCACAGATAAAAATCATGCATATAGATAATACAACCCACTATATTGTCAAGGCAACACGCAAACAATAAGGGTTGTAAAACAAAACAAGTTAAAAGAATGTGGTGTGTCGTCTCATGGGAGACAAGACACCGCAGACACACTAAATCCATCACAATGCCATGACCAAACAAAAAAACACATTTATAAAAAAAAAACCTTAAAAAATTCTTATACAAAATAATATATTAATACAAAAATATCTTTTAAAAAATAACGCAAAAATAATAAAAACACACAAAATAAATAAAAGTGAAAATCCCCCGTGCATCGCACGGGTAAAAAATACTAGTAAGGTTAATAAGAAAGAGGGTTAAGGATAAATATTATAATTAGGAAATTTGTTTTTTGATTTTTTTTTTGAAAAAACCTGGAAAACCTACTATTGTAGATCAAAAGGCACTTGTGTAACCTTACACAAGCTTCTACACGTGTATGCTAAATTCCTCCAATATTGCTAACCTATCTTTGCGATAAGGAAAATGTCCAGTGAACTTTGCCATGTGGCTCATTTTTTATTTTTTCATTTAATATGTTGGAGGCTTTTAATTTGTTGTGTGAAATCCTATGTGTTATGTCTAAACTAGTATTTTTTACCCGTGCGTTGCACGGGGGACATTCTTTTTTATTTTGTATTGTGTTTTTAATGGATTTTTTAAAATTATTTATTTGTATGAAAAGGAGAAAATTGTATTTTTTGTGATAATTAGGTATTTTTTGTTTATTAAGGTCTTGTTTGGTACCTGTATTAGGCATAATAATATAGGCTTATACAATACATTATAGATTTATACATTGTTTGGTGCAAACATTGTATTGTGTAAGTTTATCAATCAATCACTCTTATACATTAAAATTATGGATTATTCAATCCACCCAATAAATAATGGATCAAGCGTGATAGAGTTGTGATGTATAAGGCTACTTTTAATCAACCGCCACCCTCCACTGCCCCCATCACCACCGCCTTCACCGCCATGCTCTACACTGCCACCACCACCACTGCTGACATGGTTGAGCATGCCGGAGAAGATGAACAGATTTCCACTGTCACCTCCAAATTTCTCCCCATATCGGTTGCAAAGATGGAGAAGAAGAAGGGTATAATAGGAATGTTACTTTTCCTGCTCTTAGCCCATTTTCATCGCATGTGAGGGATGATTTATGAAACAACCCTGTCTCAGTATGGTTTACCTTTTCCCCTTATTTTCATGATTGATCCAAACAACTCAAAATTGTATTTTCCAGCCAAAATTAGTGATGTTGTATTCCTTGCACTCAAAATCACCCTAAACAAACAAACAGAGCATAAGAGTCAAAGGAAACATATAAGAAGGAAGAATGAAAGTACATATAGGAAGCATGTCTTAGAGTCAAAGGCAACATATAAGAAGTAAGAGTGAAAGTACATATAGGAAACTTTTCTTTTGCAATAAAAAACTACAGTAACACCATGTCATGCCATGCCATCACAACGAAAACTCAAAGCATATTCTTCAAGTCTTAATTTCAAAAACAAATTGATGCAGGACTAATATCTATATTCTACAATTATAACATTGATAATTTACATTGGGAAAACACCACCCACTTAACTACAGATGAAATGGTATTAGATATGTATCAAGCCATGTATTACCGGTCTGTTTGCACGTTAGAAGTTAGATAATTCAACAAACTTCTTATATTGGTAACAAAATCTGCAACCAAGCAATAAAATGTATCAGCAGTTCAGAGATTGAACTATAAACGAATAAACTCTTATAAAAATTTGTGATACAGATCAGAACGCACAAACCCTTGGACATTTGGAAATACTTATATAGGAGCTTCAGAACATGTGAGAACCTATTTGACCAAGGTAGCTTCTCAAGATTATAAACTTTACGAAAATTGCAGAGTTCTTGTCATTTTATAAAAAAAGAACTCCATTAACTTAAATATAATATTATGACCTAAAAAATTCTATATGACCTAAAAAATATAATATTCACACCATAATCTAAACGCAAAACAGTAAATAACTCAAAGTGCACAAATAAATAAATAAATTACAACATAAAACGACAATCTTTGCTAAGTTGGAAGAAGATGCATCAGCCTTTAATCTAGAAGTAGTTGTCATGAACGGATCTGAACTATCCTGAAATAAGAGTAAAAATTGAAATTCACAATACATAACTATCTATAGTGATAGCATGTGCATATATAATAGTATTTAATTTAATTTTAACTTACATCACTTAATACTAATTATGTAAGCCGCAACTGTTCAACACTGTCATCATCAACCAAAATCTGTGAACACCAAAAGAAAAAGAGTATAACCAAATTGTAACATGCTAAACATTAAATCAAGCAGCAAGGTCAGTAGATGAACATTCATGCCTAAAATATAAAGATGTATATGTTTTCCTAAGTTATATGTTTCAATATGCTTTGCTCAAAATAAATGTGAATAAAAAATTCATAAGGCTTACCTCTCCTTCCTCGTATCTCTTCTTTGGTTTTTAATTGTAGAACAAAACTCAACCAAGCCACTCTGGAAAAACAAACAAAAAAATTCAGCGAAATCTAACAGAAAGTAGGAAGAGGGCAAAAACCTCACATGTTGTATTCACTCTTGAAGAATCTTCCATATAAGCTCACCATCCCCAATTCCAATTCGCAATAAAAGTCCCATGGTGATGAGGCCTATGAAATTACATAAGAAAAAGTAAAAAAGCATCACTCCAATCAAAATCATTTCAATAAATCACACACGTTGCAGATCATTTCATAATGTTCATAGAAATGTAACTATACCCTTATGATATGACAAGAAACTGGTTGAATCAGAAGCAATACCTGAACTTTTTTTGTTTTTTCAACATTTGCTTCTCAATTTCCCAGTCATCACAACAATAGTTATTTCAAAACTCTTAGATGATGGTTAAATAATGGAATGATAGAGGAGAAGAATTACATAAGAGAGTGTATATAGATGAAAACAATTAGGGTTTATGTTGTTTGCATGTGAAAAAAGGAAGGAGAATATTGTTCCAAAAAGAATATTCAAAATTTGAATTTATAGATTGTCAAAATTTTAAAATTTGAATCTTGATGTCAAAAACGTACTTTTTGAAAGGTTAGCAAAATCAGTTTTAATCACATAAAAAAAGCAAAATACGTATAATAAAAGTGAGAAAGTTTTTGTTTTTAAGCCTTATGTATGAATAAGAATATTAAACATCTATTAATGTGATTTTAAATGATTATTCCATAGGTAGTCAATGATGGGTGATGACTTTTGTTACAGCATTAATGGAGAGTTTAAAAAAATCAAACAACAATTAATAATATTTTGAATGACTATTCCATAAGTAGTTAATAATGGGTGATGACTTTTGATTCAGCATAAATGGACAGTTAAAAAAAATTAATCAATAATTAATGAGATTTTTTATGATTATTTAATAGATTGTCAATTATGGGCCACAAAACCAAAATTAAGGAGAAATTGTCTCACCATAAATTTGTCAGAATGATTTAGAGCTTGACACTTGTCAACTAATGAGGGAGGGTGGATAAGAGTGAACCTGGGAGTGCCAACTCATCTAAGTGGGTCTTATAGAGTTCTTTTTTTCTATAGTATATAGATGAGATATAATCTTACTTACACTCAAATTTATGAATATTTTAAAGAAACTTAGACCACTTGGAAGGCCTAAGTACACTTTGTGGTTTTGATTTATTGTTTTGGATTGAACTCCCTCAACTCGGTCAAGAACTTTGGTCTTGTTGGAAACATGTAAGCCGGTCCTGCATATCATTATTAATGTTGGCCCAACTCATAATGGCCCAAACATAGGGCTCGAATACAATTCAGGCTTATATATCTTGTTTATTAACGACCAAAAAACAATCTTGTCTGTTATTCGTTGACCAAAAACAATTAATGTATGTTATTCGGATTGACGTATAAAATTAAGTATTCATTCAACCAAAAAGATTAAGAACATCTACGTTGATGTACTCTTCCATATCTCACCAATAATAAGATTGTGTAGTGTTAATTAAAAAATAAATGTCCAAATGGGAACATAGAATCAATAATGGTATATTCACACTTATCTTTTATACACTTTATTTCCACTTATTTTTATTTCTATCTCTTCGTATCATCTATCACATCTTATATTTTTCCTCTCTTATTTTTTTCTTTTCTTCCTATCTCTCATCCTTCACCTCTTTCCACCTCACGTTTGAGGTGTGAACAAACAATTATTCACATAGAATCCTATACTTCACAATGATGCGTCCCTCATACACAAGGCTACTTGTGAGTAATATTTGTGTGGGGAATTTGAAACGGATTCGTCGGGTGGTCAAGGGCTTGTGCTAGATGGTAGCGATGCAGACAAAGGAGAGACAGAAGATGGGTTCATCGATTTGAAACAGAGGTTGGTGTCTGTCATACCGGAGGGTAAGTTGGGAGGTATACATCAGAGTTCAAGATGACAGTGCTCAACTCTTTTCATTTTTTGGAATTGTGGAGGCTATTGGCTATCACTAGATTCATAAGCTATTTGCTCCTTTTGGGAGACTTCTTAACATCTTTATTCAACACAATCAGAAGATCGAGAGGTGTTTCAAGTTCGGGTTCGTTCATTTTCTTTCTAAGAATCAAGGTTATTTTTCTATTAGGGTGCTTGATGGGTTGAGACTAGGTGGGTTGATTTTATTAGTAGCGGTGGCTAGGTTTCCCAGGGACGTGGCCAAATGTCATATTTTTCGAGATTCTTGCATTAATGATTCTTCTCTGAAGATGGTCGAGTTCTCCCAAGATAGGGTTGTGTGGTGGTTAGTCCTGCTCCCCTCCATAGTTCATGGCGGGATGTTGTAAGTGGAAGCCGACAGATCAATGTTTTTGGCTCTTGCAAGAGGAGTGGGCGGTTGATAGTTCTGCTCAGGTTTTCAACTCGGGTCCTAAGATCTCTACCACGGAGCTCTTTCCCCTAAAATCTCTTTTCAGGATCTTGGTTTTGTAGTGGAGAAGGTCGCCCTAGTTTCCGAGGTCTCTATTGGCTTGGGTACTCCTTTGAGATACTTCATGTCGTCTTTGGACAACAATTTGGGTGGAAATCTTAAGGAAGGAGTTGCCACTTCTCTTCTTGTGAGTGTTGTTGTGGAGGTTTTGTGAGTAGCTAATCGTTCCATAACTCCTCCCTTGGCTCATTCATTGAGTCTTACAAGAGGAAGTAGCTCGGAGTTGGTGCTTTTGGGTGTTTATAAGTTGGTTGAGCCTCGAATGAGAGGACGACCTAAGAATGTGATCACCAAAAGAGGTAGGAAGAAAAAGAAGTTATTCGTTGAGGTTTTGTCATTGCGAAGCGGGGAATGTTATGACTAACCTTTCTACATCTTTAGACGTGTCAAATCCTTCGTCCCTAGTAGCAGATTCTGCTTGCTGGTATTTTATTATAGCAAAGAATGTGTGGCTACTTGTGAAAGTCGTGGGCCTTGAATATCCTAGCGGTGAGTTAGAAGCTATTCGCGGGATAGAGGGAGAACTTAAGAAGATGTTCTCTTCTTAGGGTCCTTGTGGTTTTGATCTGGGTGTTTGTTTCCTAGCTTGTTGGAGCTCTCTTTTTGTGTAGCTTTATAGGGTTTTTTTTGTTGAATCATGTGGGTGAGGTTCTTTTTTTTAGCTTTTGTTTTATGTCTTTTGAAGGTTTTCTGACCATCTTTTTTATTGGGCTTACCTCCCCTTCTTTTTCCTAAGGGCCTCTCAGATTTTTTTGACAAAATAATTATTGTACTTAAAAATATATATTTGACATTTATTTATTTTAAAATAATCGATTTATATATAATTAATTACATGCTTAATAATAGAGTTGTATGCAATTTATATCTAATATTTTATAGAGTCATTAACTATTTTCGTGTATCTTTTCTCAGTTTATTATTAATAAGTAATGATATTTGAATTTCAATTATATATGTATTTTTATATGTAAAAATTAATATACTTAAGGGAAAAAATACCATTAAATATATATATAAATTTTTTTAACTGAAATAATGATTATATATGAATATTGTCAGTAGTTATTGATTTGTATTATGTGTACTGTGTCCTGTGTATGGTTGCACATTTGCATGATTAATTAATAGATAGGAATAGATCCCTCCCAATTGTAAAAAAAATTGGCCATTTTAAATTGAGTAAAATTACGCCCGCTGCCTTGAGGTTTTAATTTCCTATATGACACAAAACTCCAAACTTACTCAAATATTAACTCCCCCATTTTTTACTACAAAATATTGTTAAAAAATTTGTTATCTACTTGAGAAAAATCGGGTGGAATATAATGTAATATTTAAGTAAGTTTGGAGTTTAGTGTCATATAATAAAACCTCAAGGTAGTGAAGTGTAATTTAGTCTTTTAAATTTTATTCTAGCCATTGATTTTTAATTATATTAACTCTTATTAGAGGATCAATTTCCTCAATAGACCATCATTATCTTGAGTTTTCCATGATGTATACGGAATTTAATTATTTAAAAATGAAATAATTGTGACTTAGCTACATATCCCGAATTTAATTGTATGGTGCAAGAGAGTTGCCATATGCGTGACGTACCCAGCAGCAATCTCTTGTTTTATAGTGTAATTTTTTTTAAAAAAAATGCAACTGAATATTTTAATCACAAATATCAGGGCTTACATCCAATATATCAGTCTTTAGAAAAGCAATCAAACTTGAAGAAACATCCTCTACCTAGATGATGCTAATGGAACTAAAAGTCTAACTTTGAAACGAAATCAATTTTCTTGTTAGTAGATCTCATAACAAAAGACAAAGTAAATAAATCAAAAGAAGACGCTAAAGTATGAAAGCCATATAACACTGAAATGAAATAAGAAACATTAGACTTAGACTTATGTCAAGCATTGAAGACGACCAATATATCTCCGAAACCACACAGTGAAAGCCAAAATCCGAACATAGAGCCCAACATAAATATAACGTCTCTGCCAAGAGATGAGACACTGGACCATTACCAACAACCAAAGAAAGACCTTCAGAATCCCGCGCCACCAAAGCCAAACCCAAATTCACCCGATTAGACGAACAAGAACAAGCTGAATAAAGTGGAGGGTTCTTCAAGGGCCCTGACCGACATGAGTCTCAAAAGTTAAAGAAAGAGAATGATATTGACCAAAAAAAAAGGATCTTGATGCTATTGATCTATTACAAGACGAAAACACTTCAAGAAGTCTCACTTTCTTTATTCAAAAAGGCTTTTCGCAAATCGCTCATCATCATAATTCGATTATCATAATAATCCAATTCTCTGACACGACATGGAGGTTGATCAAGGGATACCGGAAAGCGATAAACAAAAATTAGCGCTTCTTCCCTCTTTCTCTCACTTCGCACCCGAGTCAATCTCTAACACACTTTCTATATCCACATTCGCCCGACCAGCTGGGGGGTGACATGCTTATCTATTGTGACAACAGAGTCCTTATAGGCAACATATATCAAAGTTCAATTTTACGAGGGCGACACCCACCTAACATCTGCGGCCACCCTCCAAGCAGTAGAAGAAGCTCGTGACCACAAAGAAAGGGAGAATAAGAGCTGGTTTTGACACTACAAAAGCCAGACCCAAACAACATACCTACTCTTGAAGACAACCCTACTTTGGTGTTCCTAAATGGCTGAAAACCCAACAAACACCGCCTAAATGCCCCCATCATTAGCAACCCTCTCAAACAATTGCTGCATAAAATAAGCAATTGAGGAACAATGACAATCAACAGTTCACAAAGCAAAAGTTGAGATGCAAACTAGAATTGTTGCACATGTGGACAAAACAGACACACATGGACGTCCATCTCAGGCTCTGACATGCACAATGGGCATAACAAATCAACCTCCATTCCTCGTTAACCAAGATTGCAACGAAAAGGGACCACCGCCTTGCAAAGCTTCCAAGCAACTCCTTCACCAGCAGAGTCGACTTTATACTTTCCACAAACGAGAGTATGAGACCAAAAACCAGCAGGGATAGAAGAGTCCGCCGAGGTGGAAGTCGCGAGAATAAATAGGTTGTTCACCAGAAAAACATAGTCAGTTCTGACGCTATATTGGGCATCATTATATGAAACCCAGAAAACCTCATCCCACATATGAAAAATATAAATAATTATGAGTATGGAAAATGTAATGGGAACATCCATCTAAGGTTTCTTAGACGTGATTAGTGGTCAAAATAGGATAAAAGAGTTTAATGAAGACAAAATAAGATAAAATCATGATATACTCTTATCGTAAAAAATGGCTCATAGTTTGGATACCTAGAATTTGTGGCAATTTAACTACAAAAACTACATAGATTAAAAAAGTGTCGAATACAATTGTGAAGGTTTGAAACTACCACAAATTAGACGTATATTTTACTTAATCGTAATTTGTGATCGTTTCAAACTGCCACAATTATATTTGATTTTTTCTTTACATAAACACAATTTTGGCGGTTAAAAGTTGTCGGCAAACTTATATGCTTTCATAGTGTCAGGATATATGGATTTCGATATCATGACTATATGAATATATACACCTATGTCACAAAAAAATAATTTTACCCAAAAATCTCCTTATTTATTTATCTTTTCAAAATTTTAATGCAACATTAATTTAATCTTATCTTTACTAATTAACTCATAGAAGAGATAAATTAAACATATAAAACACGAAATAAGAAATCAAAAATAATTTTAATTAAAATATTGATTATATTTCTTAACTTTTCAAAAATAGTAATGGCATTATTTGACAAGTCGTTTAATTTATTGATTATTAATATTAAATTTATTTCGCTATAATGAAGAATATATTAAAGAGAGTGTTACACTGTTACTACTTAAAAATTTATAAAAAAACAATCAAAATCCTTAAATAACAACTACTATATTACAATTTTTCGTAAAAAAAAACTATTCTCTCCGTTAATTTTTATAAGACCCATTATCTATATCTATATCTATATCTATATCTATATCTATATATATTAGAAAAGAACAACTTCTAGCATGACGTGTCGCTCTCACAGGCCAAGTTAGTGACGTGTCGCTCCCAGATTAATTCTCACATAATATTTTACATGTAAGCTCTTTCTCCTTGGCCCCACTTGCCACATGTGCCCTGATTTTTACTTACCTTATTTCTCCTTAATAAAAAAATACATTTTTAAATTTTAGATTTGATTAGGATTTAGGTTTTTTATTTCTTGATTTTATCTTAATTTATTTTTGATTTATTTTTAGAGTATTAATTACTTTTTATGGTATTTTTATTGAATTTTCGGATTTTTAATTAATTCCGGATTTTATGAGTTTTTATTGTGATTTGCTAGATTTTGATAGTTTTTATCTATTTTTATTTAGTACATTTTTAAATTTTAGATTTGATTAGGGTTTATGTTGTTTATTTTTATATTTTATATTAATTTATATTATTATTTATTTTTAGAGTATTAATTATTTTTTATGGTATTTTTATTGAATTTTCGGATTTTTAATTAATTTCGGATTTTATGAGTTTTTATTGTAATTTGCTAGATTTTGATAGTTTTTATCTATATTTATTTAGAACATTTTTAAATTTTATATATATTAGAAAAGAACAACTTCTAGCATGACGTGTCGCTCTCACATGCCAAGTTAGTGACGTGTCGCTCCCAGATTAATTCTCACCTAATATTTTACATGTAAGCTCTTTCTCCTTGGCCCCACTTGCCACATGTGCCCTTATTTTTACTTACCTTATTTCTCCTTAATAAAAAAATACATTTTTAAATTTTAGATTTGATTAGGATTTAGGTTTTTTATTTCTTGATTTTATCTTCATTTATTTTTGATTTATTTTAGAGTATTAATTAATTTTTATGGTATTTTATTGAATTTTTGGATTTTTAATTAATTCCGGATTTTATGAGTTTTTATTGTGATTTGCTAGATTTTGATAGTTTTTATCTATTTTTAATTAGTACATTTTTAAATTTTAGATTTGATTAGGGTTTATGTTGTTTATTTTTGTATTTTATCTTAATTTATATTATTATTTATTTTTAGAGTATTAATTATTTTTTATGGTATTTTTATTGAATTTTTGGATTTTTAATTAATTTCGGATTTTATGAGTTTTTATTGTGATTTGCTAGATTTTGATAGTTTTTATCTATATTTATTTAGAACATTTTTAAATTTTATATATATTAGAAAAGAACAACTTCTAGCATGACGTGTCGCTCTCACATGCCAAGTTAGTGACGTGTCGCTCCCAGATTAATTCTCACCTAATATTTTACATGTAAGCTCTTTCTCCTTGGCCCCACTTGTCACATGCCCTGATTTTTCCTCACCTTATTTCTCCTTAATAAAAAAATACATTTTTAAATTTTAGATTTGATTAGGATTTAGGTTTTTTATTTCTTGATTTTATCTTAATTTATTTTTGATTTATTTTTAGAGTATTAATTAATTTTTATGGTATTTTTATTGAATTTTAGGATTTTTAATTAATTCCGGATTTTATGAGTTTTTATTGTGATTTGCTAGATTTTGATAGTTTTTATCTATTTTTATTTAGTACATTTTTAAATTTTAGATTTGATTAGGATTTATGTTGTTTATTTATGTATTTTATCTTAATTTATATTATCATTTTTTTTTATGGTATTTTTATTGAATTTTCGGATTTTTAATTAATTCCTGATTTTATGAGTTTTTATTGTGATTTGCTAGATTTTGATAGTTTTTATCTATATTTATTTGGTACATTTTTAATTTTAGATTTGATTAGGATTTATGTTGTTTATTTCATGATTTTATCTTAATATAAAATCTGTGATAAGTGATTTAAATCAATAATACATCCCATCAGCAAAAACCCTCTTAAAACCCTGCTTACCTCCACTATCTCCTCCATGGAATTCATCTCCTCCATGCAATTTTCATCTCATCTCTCCACTGAACGGAACCACCCCCACAAAATCGTCTCATCTCTCAACGAAACCACTTTGCCATCGACTTGCAATCGCATCCCTCCGATTTGCTGCCTTGAACTGATTGGGAAGGTTGTAGATGGAGGTTTCAAATTATTTTCTTCCTTTGCTTGCATAATATGTTATGGTTTTTTTCAATTTCATTTTACTTTACCTTTAACTTTCATTCACTCATGTTTGG
This sequence comes from Lotus japonicus, assembly GCF_012489685.1. Taxonomy (NCBI): domain Eukaryota; kingdom Viridiplantae; phylum Streptophyta; class Magnoliopsida; order Fabales; family Fabaceae; genus Lotus; species Lotus japonicus. Next base: position 104,979,393 of record NC_080041.1, on the reverse strand, counting down.
CTTCAAGGTCAATTTCGTTCATCACTTGCCATGCTAATTTCAAATTCTTTTCTTCAGGTTTTTTTTTATAGATATTCCACCAAAAGAGATTCTTTGGAAGCCATGGATGGTGAGTCCATTTTATATTCTATATGGAATTTTGCAATATTTTGATTTGTTTTTTATGTTTTCTGATTCTCCTTTGTATGTGATTCTACAGGAAATATTTTATTCTATTTTAGAGTATAAATCAATTAGGATTTAGGTTGTTTATTTTTATCTTAAATTAATTAATACTCTAAAAAAAATCCGAATTTTTATCGTATTTTTATTAAATATTTTTTAAAGATTTTGTTTTGTTTTTATTGTCAATTTGTTAGATAGCCTCTCTTATGTTGTGCTATTTTATCTTGAAACCTGAATTTTAAAAGATTTTCCCTAATTATCTAAGATTTAAATAAATTATATTTTGAAAGAAGATTTACTACTACTCCTTACTAAATTTATAATGATGGCTTCGACTCCCCTCTTTGTCACGTTCCATGACTCAATTGGAGAGCTGACCGGAAAAAGTGGTGAGCATTCTCCCTTTTCCTCTTCAAATTCCTTCTTTGCATAGTTTTGTTTATGTCTAATCTTATTTTGACTCGGGTTATAGGTGATGGTTCCGCCAATCTACCTACACGTGTTGCTCCAAAATCAGTTTCTTGATATAATATTGTAGGTTGAAATGATTTTCTTGATCTAAGATATATTATGATTTGTTTTCTCAGACTATGCTAAGGAATGAAGAATGCAGGAGATTTCAAAAAAAAATTAGAGAAGAATTGTTGAAGTACATTAAAGGCTTGAGATAGAGTTTGGGAAGGAAAAGCATGTGGCTTAATGCTTTTAATTTCTGAGGTAAGAGAATGAATCCTTTTAGTTAAAAGTTCTTTATGTCTAGCATTTGATTCATAAGATTAATGTATTGGTTTGAAGCTACTTATGTGTCTGTTTTTAATTTTATTCTTTATGTGTTTTGGTTGGTTCAATTAGGCTAATTTGAATCAAATGCCTTAAAGAAACCAAGGCACTACTTGAAATAAGGTATGAGAAGCTAGAAGAAGGAAATGAGTTGTAGGCAGGAGAATAGAGAGACAGAGAGAGAGGAGGGTGATTGCACACAAAGAATGCTAATGAAGTATTTATAAAAGGTATAGCAACATTCAACTCTTGAATTAGCTTTTGTGGTTGAGTAGGTATCCCAATTTCTAATATAATATCAGAGTCTATCATATACCTATTTGTTGCGGAGACCTCTCATATATTTGGGTCACTCGTTGATGTTCATTCCACGCTCCAAATGCTAAGTACTTGACGTGAGAGGATGTGTTAGAAGTCTCACATTAACTAGAGATATTGTCAAACAAATATTTATAAAGGGTAGAAAAACCCTCAACTCTTAAGCTAAGTTTTGTGGTGAGTATAAGGTAGTGTTTGGGCCAGCTTTTTTAGAGCTTAAAAGTTACTTATAAGTCAAAGTTAAAAATAAGAGCTTTAAAATTAAAGCTAAAGTTGTTTGGTAGTTTACATATTTTTCCATTGTAATTGTAACTTTTAAGCTAAAAATTGTTTGATAAATCATCTATATTTTCTCATATACTGGTCTTAACATTTTATCAAATGGTTGGTATGCACTACATTTTCCATCTGAGTGGCCTTCTTTATACACCAAACCATCAAGCTTACATAAGAAACAAAAAGCAAACCCAGATTATCAGAGACCCTGAACGGTTATCTTAATACACCCCTAAGGATTCCTTCCCTAAATCATTAAAATTGACAACCCAACTCACTAAAAACATACTTCTAATTGTTACTGTCTGCATCTTTCCAAGCATAAACAATAATTGGTTCCCAATTGCTACCCTTTGGGATTACCTGGCACACTCTCCCAATAGAAAAAGGCTCGTGTCCAATTTGGATCTAATTTGCCATCAGCAAATACAGGATTTATTATTCTGCAGAGCAATGGCACGCCAAGGATCGACCAAACAGGGAAGGGAACAAGAACGAGATGGAAATTTTTAGAGGAAAGTTTGTGAGTGAAGAGGGAAAATAAGTTCCTTTTAAGTAAAAAGCTCCTCTCATTAACTTATTCTAATAATAACTTTTCTTTATTTTACACTATAAAAAATAAGCTCCTTAAAATTTAAGATCTTTTTTAAAATTGTGTTTGGCCCAACTTTAACTTATAAGTTACTTAAAAGTAAAAAAAAAAACTGGGCCAAACACTACCTAAGCCTCCCAATTTATGATAATGAAAATATATAACTCAAAGTAAAATACACAGCTATTCTTTCAAAAATAAAAAGTAATACACACATTATTTTAAAAACCGGTTGAATCGGGAACAATTTTTTTTATTGTGGAATCGGGAACAATTAAATGGTGTATTCATTTGCCAAAAAAAAAAGAATAGATTTTAAAACCAATAAGAACCGATCGAATCAGGTCAAATCGGTGAAAACGGGGTAAATTTAGTGATATTGAATGAGTCATGTTTCAAAAAAAATCTAAAATTAATAGTAGATATAATCTTACATTTTCTTTTTGTCATGAGATATCTTACTTACACTCAAATTTATGGATACTTTAAAGTGACTTGGCGCACAGGGGCGGAGGCAGGAATTTTAGAAGGGGGTGACTGGGATCTAAAGAAATAAAATTTGTAAGAAAATTTCAATTGTTATCAAATAAAGAATACGTAAAAAAATTAGGTATTTTGGTGATAAAAAAAATAATTTGAGTGTAAGTGATAGAAGTATTATATATGAGCATAATCAATATAAGATTAGTTTGAGTGCAAGAGATACTAACCAATGAAAGTTGGAGAGGTTGTTCTACGGTTGATTGAGTTTGTTGTCCGACTACAATGATATTTGGAATATTAATATCTATTGAAGTTGGTGAAACAAATGAAGGTTGTGCTTCTTTCATTGTCTCTCTCTTTTCTCTTAAAGAAAGAGTTAATAGTTTCCTTCCCCTTCGTTTTTCAAGCTAATAAAATAAAATAAACAATTAATTTCAAAATCTATATCATTAACACTAACAATTTCATGAAAAAACATCAAAAATAACATAATAAGAAGGAAGCAGCAGCGCAACAACAATAAAAACTCATTTGTTCAAGACTAAATATTAAAAGAGACTTTTTACAAACATTTGATATGCATAATTTTTATCACTTTTTTTTTCCAAGCAAAACACAAGCACCACAAATTTAATTTCATATAATCAAAACAATTAAAAAATAAAAAAGATAATTAAATCAATAAATTCGAGTTTGAATTCATAAAAAGCCATACATAAGAAAAATGAAGAGGAAGAGAGAAAACAAAAAGGTTCTAAATGGTGTATCAATTAAACAAATCCCTTCTCTTTGTCTTATTTGAGTTGTTTCTTCAATTAAACAAATCTAATTAGGCAATTTCTTTTTTTTTTTTCTACTCTTTGTCTTGTTTTTTCATTTTTTTTTTCTTTGCTTTTCTTCTTAATGATTTCACGGCTTCACTAATGTAATCTGTTATTTTTTTAAATTGTATAGGGTGAGTGGGTGGGTCCCATCACATGACAAGTGTTTATTAAAAAAAAAGGAAAAAAAAAAGAGGTGGTACGTGTAAAAAGAAGGTTTAAAAGTTGTTTTTTTATAAGAAGTGCCAAACATGACCTGGTCTTAAAATTTGGGGATTTGGCCATCAAATTGAATACATGTATATCTGACAGTGAATATTCAATTAGATCTGTGTTTCTCCTTTGCTCTTCTACTTGATTTGGCGATTTCTCTTTTTCTCCTTTGCTCTTCGATTTCGATGAATGTCTCTGTTTTGCTTCTACTTGTTTCGTTTTTTCCTTTGCTCCTCTGTTTTCTGGGTTGGCACGGTGGCAATTTGCTCCTCTTCTGCGCTGTAGCTGTAGAGAAATTCAGCTTCAAATTTTTTTTCTTTGATAAATTTCAAAAATTCAGGGGTGACTAAGCAGGGGGAAGTCACCCCTGTGCCTCCGCCACTGTTGGCCCACTTGGAAGGCCTAAGTACACTTTGTGGTTTTGATTTATTGTTTTGGATTGAACTCTGGTCAATTTCCCCCCTTCAAAATATGCTACTCCCTCAATTTGGATTTAATGTTTTGGATAACTCCCTCAATTTCCCCCCCTAAGAACTTTGGTCTTTTTTTCTTGGTCAAGAACTTTGGTCTTGTTGGAAACATGTAAGCTGTAGGATTTTGGGCTAGGTCCTGCATATCATTATTAGTGTTGGCCCAACTCATAATGGCCCAAACATAGGGCTCGAATACAATTCAGGCTTATATATCTTGTTTATTAACGACCAAAAAACAATCTTGTCTGTTATTCGTTGACCAAAAACAATTAATGTATGTTATTCGGATTGACGTATTAAATTAAGTTCATTCATTCAATTTGACCAAATAAAAAAAAGTTCATTCATTCAACCAAAATGATTAAGAACATCTACGTTGATGTACTCTTCCATATCTCACAAATAATAAGATTGTGTAGTGTTCATTAAAAAAATAAATGTCCAAATGGGAACATAGAATCAATAATGGTATCACACTTATTTTTTATACACTTCATTTCCACTTATTTTTATTTCTATCTTTCTCCTCTTATCATCTATCACATTTTATACTTTTCCTCTCTTACTTTTTTCTTTTCTTCCTATCTCTCTTATCCTTCACCTCTTTCCACCTCACGTTTGAGGTGTGAACAAACAATTATTCACATAGAATCCTATACTTCACAATGATGCTTCCCTCATACACAAGGCTACTTGTGAGTAATATTTGTGTGGGGAATTTGAAACGGATTCGTCGGGTGGTCAAGGGCTTGTGCTAGATGGTAGCGATGCAGATAAAGGAGAGACAGAAGATAGGTTCATCGGTTTGAAACAGAGGTTGGTGTCTGTCATACCGGATGGTAAGTTGGGTGGTATACATCAGAGTTCAGGATGACAGTGCTCAACTCTTTTCATTTTTTGGAATTGTGGAGGCTATTGGCTATCACTAGATTCATAAGCTATTTGCTCCTTTTGGGAGACTTCTTAACATCTTTGTTCAACACAATCAGAAGATCAGGAGGCGTTTCAAGTTTGGGTTCGTTCATTTTCTTTCTCAGAATTAAGGTTATTTTTCTATTAGGGTGCTTGATGGGTTGAGACTAGGTGGGTTGATTTTATTAGTAGCGGTGGCTAGGTTCCCCAGGGACGTGGCCAAAAGTCATATTTTTCGAGATTCTTGCGTTAATGGTTCTTCTCTGAAGATGGGCGAGTTCTCACAAGATAGGGTTGTGTGGTGGTTAGTCCTGCTCCCCTCCATGGTTCATGGCGGGATGTTGTAAGTGGAAGCCGACAGATCAATGTTTTTGGCTCTTGCAAAAGGAGTGGGCGGTTGATAGTTCTGCTCCGGTTTTCAACTGGGGTCCTGAGATCTCTACCACGGAGCTCTTTTCCCTAAAATCGCTTTTCAGGATCTTGGTTTTGTAGTGGAGAAGGTCGCCCTAGTTTCTGAGGTCTCTATTGGCTTGGGTACTCCTTTAAGATACTTCATGTCGTCTTTGGACAACAATTTGGGTGGAAATCTTAAGGAAGGAGTTATCACTTCTCTTCTTGTGAGTGTTGTTGTGGAGGTTTTGTGAGTAGCTAATCGTTCCATAACTCCTCTCTTGGCTCATTCATTGAGTCTTATAGGAGGAAGTAGCTCGGAGTTGGTGCTTTTGGGTGTTTATAAGTTGGCTGAGCCTCGAAGGAGAGGACGACCTAAGAATGTGATCACCAAAAGAGGTAAGAAGAAGAAGAAGAAGTTATTCGTTGAGGTTTTGTCATTGCGAAGCGGGGAATGTTATGACTAACCTTTCTATATCTTTAGACATGTCAGATCATTCGTCCCTAGTAGCAGATTTTGCTTGCTGGTATTTTACTATAGCAAAGAATGTGTGGCTACTTGTGAAAGTCGTGGGCCTTGAATATCCTAGCGGTGAGTTAGAAGCTATTTGCGGGATAGAGGGAGAACTTAAGAAGATGTTCTCTTCTTAGGGTCCTTGTGGTTTTGATCTGGGTGTTTGTTTCCTAGCTTGTTGGAGCTCTCTTTTTGTGCAGCTTTATAGGTTTTTTTTTTTTGAATCATGTGGGTGAGGTTCTTTTTTTGGGCTTTTGTTTTATGTCTTTTGAAGGTTTTCTGACCATCTTTTTTATTGGGCTTACCTCCCCTTCTTTTTCCTAAGGGCCTCTCAGATTTTTTTGACAAAATAATTATTGTACTTTAAAAATATATATTTGACATTTATTTATTTTAAAATAATGGATTTATGTATAATTAATTACATGCTTAATAATAGAGTTATATGCAATTTATATCTAATATTTTATAGAGTCATTAACTATTTTCATGTATCTTTTCTCAGTTTATTATTAATCAATATCAATATCAATATCATCAATCAATATCAATCAATCAATATCAATATCAATATCAATATCAATATATATTAAAAAAGAAGAACTTTCATAGTGACGTGTCAGCACCAGATTAATTGTTAGTGACGTGTCAGCACCAGATTAATTCTCATAAAAATTATTCCACGTGTCAATTTGTTAGAGGGTATAATTTTCAATTTGTTAGAGGGTAAAATTTTAGATTTGATTAGGATTTATGTTGTTTATTTCTTGATTTTATCTTAATTTATTTTTGATTTATTTTTAGAGTATTAATTAATTTTTATGGTATCTTTATTGAATTTTCGGATTTTTAATTAATTCAGAATTTTATGAGTTTTTATTGTGATTTACTAGATTTTGATAGTTTTTATCTATATTTATTTAGTACCTTTTAAAATTTTAGATTTGATTAGGATTTAGGTTGTTTATTTCATGATTTTTATCTTAATTTATCTTATTATTTATTTTTAGAGTATTAATTAAATTTTATGGTATTTTTATTGAATTTTCGGTTTTTTAATTAATTCAGGATTTTATGAGTTTTTATTGTGATTTTCTAGATTTTGGTAGTTTTTATATATCTTTAATTAGTACCTTCTTAAATTTTAGAATTGATTAGGAATAAATTGTATATGTAAATAATTTTATATTAAAATTAACTAAAAAAAGTCAATATATTATAAAAACTCAAGCAAAATAATACCTCATTCTTGTGAGTTCATCCACCTCCCTTGTGTCACATCCATGAGCACAGCCAGAGAAGGCCAACATGTCCATCTCATATCGAGGATGAAGAACAAGGAAAGGTCCCCTTTCCCTCAAAATCCTCACTTTCTTTCTACCGAGTTCCTCTATTTGTGGAGTAAACCACAAAGCTTCAAAATTTTCTTTACATCTCAGCTTTTGAATCTCAAGAGGTAGTCCATTCTTCGCGAGGCGAGCATCAGTTCTATTCAGGTGCATGACCTTGTGTTTAAGTAATAGAAGAAGGATCTGTGATAAACAAGAATGTGAATTAGTTGATGTTACTCAAGAAAAACAAAAAATAAATAAGTGAAAGATATATATCATGTTAACCGAATAAAGACCTGTTTTTCATAGTATATATGTAATATCAGACCAGCTAATTGGTGGCAAGTAGGATAGTCCTAATTCAACTCTTCTCTTGAGCCTAGGTGGTACTTGCTTCAAAATTCTAACCTCATATCTCAAGGAGGCAATGAATTTATCTACATAAAAAATCCTTGGAACTCACTGCCACATCAAGGAAACAGAAATGAGGATACTTCAATCAAGAAATTACGATGATAATCATAAAAGGAGATGTCACCTGAACTATAATTATCATACAGAAATAGTAATGTGCAAACCTTGGATCGGCCCATAAAGATGTCTATTCATAGGAGCGTCAATGTCGGCCACCTCACATTCCTTTCTGGCCCGAGAGTCCACTCTTTCCAACCCTGCAAAATCACGCATCATCCACAAGTTCAAAATATTCTTAAATATCTTAAGAATTTTGACTACCATATATGTTAAGAATGATTAACCAAAAAAATTCAAATCAGGAATTACATATATTACTTACTTACTAATATTAATTACATATATTACTTTTTATTAAAAATAATAATTTTTTATCATTATTCTCTAACCATATCATTATTCTCTATCCATGCATTACTTTTATATTTTTTTAAGGCCCGAAAAAATTAGAATCAAATTGGAGATTTTTATATTTATTACCATTTGACCAGAAAAATAGATTTATTACTCTTAAGAATAAACAAATATTTATTACCGTATACTGCACCAAAGTTATTAGAACCTTTAATTTCTCTATTGTACTTACAGAATTATTTTCTAGATCCTGAGTATTTTTAATTTTTTTATACATTTAATTATGATGATTTTTTAACTAAAAATAATATATATATATATATATATATATATATTTTATATTAATCTCCATGTAACAGATTGCCTAAGATGGGCTTCTTTTGTGACAACGTATTATCATTGTCATATATATAGAACTATGATTCATTATCACTTATATTATTTTTCATCTACACTTTATTTTTTTCTTTTTCAATCAATTCACTCATTAATTTTTTACGTTTCTTATTTTTTTCATATCAATCGATATCAATATATCAACATCAATATCATCCTCAATATCAATCAATATATATTAGAAAAGAACAAGGGTTATGATAGCAAATTGGTGACGTATTAACTCCTAATGCATTTTATTCCACGTGTCAAGACAAGGTTAATTAGTTAATATACTAGAATGGATCTGTCCTATTTGTGTGCCAGATATATGTTTGTTTCTCAAGGTGTAAAGGGCTTGATGAAAACAACTATTCCGTTCTACTTTTGCTTAGGTCCATTTTTGTATTCATATTTAGTTAATATACTAGAATGGTAGTCCTATTTGTGTGCAAGATATATTTTTGTTTCTCAAGGAGTAAAGGGTTTGATGCTAACAAACTCTTGATTTCATTGTTTTTTCTTTTGACAATTGGTTTCATTGTTATTATTGGGTATATTATTAGATAAATCATGATTTATATTTCTAATTCTGTCATGCAAATTTTAATTAAAAATGTCGTGAGACAATTAACAATGGAATGGATGTTTATCGAGTATTATTTGCAATGGGTTCATTAAACTTCTGTTATGTGAATGTAAATTTTGATTAGATCTTTATAAGTTTACATGTTCTTTTATAAAGTTGTAAGCAACAAGATTTTCTATTTATTTAAGAATACCATCGAATCCTGTGGAAAAACTTTGCCCTAATTATCTAAGATTTACCTAGATTACTCTTTACTAAAATTTCCAGACTTTTATTGCAGAGACAATCTTGGCTAATTTGAATATTTTAAATTAGAGAAACTTTTAACATTAAAATTTTAAAAGATTATCCCTAATTATCTTAGATTTACCTAGATTACTCCTTACTAAATTGACCTGACTTTTATTGCAGAGACAATCTTGACAAATTTAAAAATTTTAAATCTGAGAAACTTTTAACATTAAAATTTTAAAAGATTATCCCTAATTATCTAAGATTTACCGAGATTACTCCTTACTAAATTGACCTAACTTTTATTGCAGAGCCAGAGATAATCTTGGCTAATTTGATATTTTTAAATCGTTTTCATCATCTCTTCAAATTAAGTAAAGTCTCAAGCCTAATTTACTGCATATTTACAAGAATCCCCTTATTTCTTATTTTATTCTTTCTCATGATCTACAATATAAAAATAAAAGATGTTGTGCTCAATCTAGGATTTTCCAGATCTAAGATTAGTCAACCAACCTCTCAAATAGTCTCGTTGGTTCCCAGTTATTTACAAGTCCATCAAATCACAATAAAAACTCATAAAATCTGGAATTAATTAAAAATCCGAAAATTCAATAAAAATACAATAAAAATTAATTAATACTCTAAAAATAAATCAAAAATAAATTAAGATAAAATCAAGAAATAAAAAACCTAAATCTTAATGAAATCTAAAATTTAAAAATGTATTTTTTTCTTAAGGAGAAATAAGGTAAGGAAAAATCAGGGCACATGTGGCAAGTGGGGCCAAGGAGAAAGAGCTTACATGTAAAATATTACGTGAGAATTAATCTGGGAGCGACACGTCACTAACTTGGCCTGTGAGAGCGACACGTCATGCGTGAGCTCAGATTTCTGAAGAGATGTGGATTTTTTGTCTTTGTTTTTTTTCGCTACAACAACACAGTTTGCACTATTACATTCTCTATTTCCCTTACTCTATTTACTTTCTTAGTACTATGACATTTTTAACATATATGGTTGATTTGATGTCGCAGGTTCCTTATCTGAATATTCTCAGATCAAATATTAATCGGGGGGTTTCTTTCAGCTTCTGAGTTCATGACACATGCTGAATAATAAAATCTTCAGAGAACGTGCTCAACCTAGTGTTTTTTTACCCGTGCGATGCACGGGGAATACATATGTCGTATTTTATATGTAAATTAATAAGTTGATTTTTAAAAATATTATAAACAAAGATGAAATATAAGAGTCTAAAATGCGATGTAAACGATTGATTAACTAATAAAAAGATTGGTTAACGAAATCTCAAATTCTACAAAACATATAAGGGGACAGATTTATCGTATTTGATACATCAATCAATACGTTTTTTTTTTATACGTGAGTCAATACGTTGATTATTTTAAATATATTAAACAACGGATGAAATTGAAGAGTATGATACGCTGAGCATAGTGGCATAAAAGTCTTAAATTGAATCACTTGTTTGAAATTCGTGCCGTAGAATAACTAATAAACAAAGATAAAATAGAAGTTTCTGAAATGCGAAGCAAACGACTGATTAACTAATAAGAAGATTGGTTAGCGAAACCTCAAATTCACCAAAACATAAAAGGGGACGGTTTTATGGTGTCTAATAAACAGTAGCTGAGTTACTCTGCAGTGACCGCGATCATGAGCGTCAATTTCCGCTCACACATTCTCAAAAACTTCTTTGTAAACAAAATTAAAAGGAAAATTAGCTTGTACAGTGAACAAATAAAAGTGAATACATTATTTAATGAGAATAAAATAAAGGTAAATCTCCAATGGTAACAATGTTAATGTGAACCTTCTCCTCTATCATGACTTCTTGAATTGTAGAACATAATCCAAAGATTTTCAAGTCAAAAAATTACAGCAAGAAACTAATTCAAAAGGGAAAAGAGATCAGCATGAAAGTACGCCCCTTGGGAGCCATTTTTTACAGAGATAGGTAAAGCCTAAACATGTAAATGAAGACTTGACAATCTGAAGATATTAAGAGGTGTGGATCATTCATCCATATATCAATATGTAGAAAAGAAAAAAAAAAAGACTAAACAAATAGAGGCTCTTAGAGTTTCATTTATAAGCCAACCGGAACTTGATGCCACTACTGCTCTAATACCAATGCCAACAATATAAAGCTGACTGCTAATCATAAATAAATAAGAGTAAGAATGGTAACAGCTTGAAATGAAAACCAAAACATAAATTTCATTAAAACCCAACAGGGAACAAATCAAGGAAAAAATATTACTTCTCATACAAACTTTTAAGTCAAGGAAAAAATCATAATCATGATAGATTAAACATTTAATTAAACGCACTTGTCTTAACCAAAGTGCGAAAATATTACTTCCCGTACAAACTTTTAAGTTTATTTCCCTGTAATTGAACATAAATAAACAAAAACTGTTCACAAATTAAAATATTTTATAATTCTCATACTACATTTTTTCACTACCAAATGAGTGTTGCCCTCTTTACCATTAACAATCTTATAATTCCAAACAAATGAAACCATGAGATCCCAAAACTGTTCTGACATGGATAAATATATATCAGCCACCTTCAAATTCCCCACATTGCAAAAAGATTGAGATAAGATCATACATGTACAGATCACAATATAAAAAAGAGAATGAGCAGCTTCCCAACTAAATCAACCATTGTAAGTTCTCGTTATTAAAACATATATTACATGTTTAAAGATGAAGAATCCCACAATATCCATGGTCTTTGCAAGCCAGCAAATAAGTTTGAGAACTCATATCCTCTAATTCACCTGCAGTTACTTGCTTATCCACTATGGTCTTTGCAAGCCAGCAAATAATTTTGAGAACTCCTTCTATCCTCTAATTCATCTGCAGTTCCTTGCTTATTCTGTAGATGAATCATCCTCAGTTCAAATCAAGTATGACACTCTTTATCCAGCACACTTTCACAAAACCAAAAAAAAAGTCATTATAATATCTGGACAGGTCACATGTAATCAAAGAAGAAATTTTATAGATACCATGTAAGAGAGCAACTTGGAATTTTTACCCACAAAAAGTTATACAATATACACTAAAATCATTACCCCAACAGAAGCTAATCATCCTTGCATTTGCTTCTCCAACCTAGAGTACTTATCAACTATACATTCTTGCAAGACATTCAACTTTCTACTTTTTAGCTGTATATAATTTCATTTATATTATTGCTCAATATAGGCTGCAAAAGATAAGCTGCCATATGTAGCTAGAAAGGGCAATTTCTTACGTATGCAAAAATAGCCATGTAAAGAGGAGCTGTGCAGATAGAAGAAGCAAAAACAAAAGGATTTTTGTTAATTTGAATTTTTATAATGGGACTGTTTAAACAAAATTTCTTGGAAATAAGCAGCTAGAATATGAAGGGGTGCATTTTAACCGGTGCATCTGTTTGGAAATTGGAAGTAAAATGTTGTAACTGTCACATGGGGTGGAAAGAAAGTAGTGGGAATGTAAAGATTCAAAAATACCCTATCTTTTCTTTTTTACCATAAACACAATCTAGAGTTCTAATCAAATCCATTAGAATCAGCAAATCACTTTATCTAAGCTTCTACACCTCAAACTTCTTATAATATTAGTTTATAAGTGTTGTGCAGTTACTTCTATTCAGGTTGATACATATCAGTGGTATTCTTCCTCACTCCTCAGGAACACAACATCAAGATTGTAAAAAGAGAGTATATACCTTACTTGTAACACTGCCTTATAATATATGAAACCAAAATCTTCCTTAAATCTTCTATTACTATGGTCTCCATCATACATCTCCCATGGAAAAGCCCTGAAATAAAGATAACTAAAGAAATCAGAAGATTTAGCTAATAGCTACAATAAGCTTGCACTGATGATGCTTTGAGCAGGCATGCCAAACCTAGAAATGGTTAAAATATACTAAGAAAGTTCTCATTCCCAATTTCCAATGGAGATAAAAAGTGAGACACCATAGAAAGATGATAATCAAGTTGCATATATAAGAATATACTGGACATAATAAGTGTTATCAACATTGAAAGAAAAAAGAACAAATAACTATAGACAACCAAATCTTGGCCAAAAGACATGAATATAACTCCCATAATTCTAGTTCTATTAGGTAGTTCAAAAAAAATTCAATATAAACCCAAAGACACAGTAACCAACCCTATGAATGAGAAAAAGTTGTTTGAGATGATTAGATATGCACTATTCACATACTGTATTAATCTCATGTTTCTAATAAATCTCAATGTATACTGCATAATTTTATCACCTTTTTCCTTTTATGATTTTTTTCCTTTGCTGAGTGTTTCTCCTTTGCAACAGTAGCAGCATCATTCCCTTCCTGTTTATTCTTCAGTTACAGCCTACAGAATCAAAGGAAAGTAGAAAGTAGTCCCATTCTTAACATAGTTCGCCGGATCAAACACCTCCAATACAAATTTTTCTCCCCTTCCAGCACAAAATAATTGATTAAAGATTAATAAGACACTAAACTCAGATTATGCGGCTCTAATCTTAATTTTCACATGAATAATCAGAACTTCTACCTTGGTCTATTGTTTTGTTGCCATCATCCACCTTCTTCTCTTAATCTAATCCTTATTATTCAGCATGTGTCATGAACTCAGAAGTGGAAAGAAACCCCCCGATTAATATTTGATATGAGAATATTCAGATAAGGAACCTGCGACATCAAATCAACCATATATGTTAAAAATGTCATAGTACTAAGAAAGTAAATAGAGTAAGGGAAATAGAGAGTGTAATAGTGCAAACTGTGTTGTTGTAGCGAAAAAAAACAAAGACAAAAAATCCACATCTCTTCAGAAATCTGAGCTCACTTCATGAAACGATTGTAAGCATATGGGAGACGGTGCTTCTTCTCAGGTGCTGCAAAAAGAAAAATCAATTTACAAATAAGGACACACATGAATGTTGTTGGGAACTGAGAAAGAAAATCATTTGTAGAGGGTGTTCTGAGTAATGTGAACTGTAACTTAGTTTTGACTTTTGATACGATTGCAAGCATGGACTTTTATACTGAAACTGAATATTAAAATTAAAGCAAATATTTTAAAAAGGAACAGAGCTGCCACTCACAATTTTCAAGGAGGTTCTGAGTTCCCAAGCACGGGCAGAGGTTGAATCAACTCCTCCCATGTCAGGGCATTGGACCCCTTCTGCCAGTGTTCTCGGGATTCTCTATTGGTCTCATTCCTCTTGAACTTGAACCTGGTCCAGCAAAACTTATTTACCCTAGGGGAGCGGGTAGCTCGGGGCTTGGTTGGCACCTAATAGCCATTAAATCTATGATCTAGCCTCTTCTGCAACACCATAATGCTGGAACCATGTCAAAATAAGGATTGATCAAACGCTTAACATCAGCAACCCAATATCCATAGTCCAAAAAACTTGAATACTTGCTTGACCCCACCAGTCTCAATTTGAAAGCCTGAAAATAAATGCACATAAATTAAGAATCACTCTATTAAATTAAGTTGTGAATGATAAAACATGTTGTCTGATAGACAATAAACTCCAATAACCACTCTTTCAAACCAATTGAGCCCGAGAAGACAGAATATTTCTGAAGAAAGATTAAATGCATCTTTTTCATTTGCAAGAAACAATATTTCAACAGTTTACATTTTGTTATGCAACAAAACTCAACCCATATGTTAATGGTTGTGGTTAGAATAAGATAGTTTCAAACCTTCACATAGTTACTTGTGTCAAAAGTGAACCGATGATAGATTCCAGCAGGTCCCGCACATCTAAGTAGCCACTTCATCCAAATGCGAATCCATCGATCACCTTTGTCCCGCACATCTAAGTAGCCACTTCCTTCCAAATGACTATTGATTTAAATGCTGTAATCCAAAACCCAATTATCTAAGCATAAAATTAATTTCAAAAGAGAAAGCCATAAATCAAGCTCAAAATCTAATATCCGGTAAAAATTCCCAATGAACAGAGATGAATTTTTGTTCTTTTACACAGTTAACAAACGCAGGAACATTAAAAAAACAGAAAAAAGAGGAAGTGAATACCTGAGATGTCGCTGTTGCGCCATGCAGAGGATTGAGGCCGTCCATCAAAAGATGATGCACCTTCATTCAGTTGTAGATCTGTGAATTAGAATGTTGTTATATTGTGTTTAATTAATTCTGCAGCATAATGGTATTGCCCATTTAAACTGGCTCAAATATCCTCCATTAACAATTCTCACACTTTCAATTTTCACCATTTTCCCTTCAACCAAATTATGCCTTCCTTCATTGAATCATCAAATCGAATAATTAAAACAAAATCAAATGCATTCAAACACTTCTCATAATAGTGTGATAAATAACTTCAAATCAAATTGATACATATTCCAATACTTTCCAAATAATCTCAGTTATAAATCAAACTTATTTTTTAAAATTAGTGAAAATATGACAACATCCTTTTGCTCAATCTTTCGGACAGTGTCAATAGTAGTTCATGTCAAGGAACATCATGGCATCTTATAAAACTTTCAATCTACAAAATTGTCACCCCTGGTCTTCTGTTCAGGATATGTATGCACAAAGACTTGAATCTCTGGTCTAGTACTAATCAACTAACCTTTAAACTTAATATTCATTCATCTAAAATACTGAGCTTCCTTTTCTTGGACAACCTATCAGCATTTTGAAATCCATTATCTTCACTAAATTGTGCAGCTGTTCGAGCCCGCAGTTCATCCAAACTCTCACCTTCTTTTGCTCTCTCTATCACCTGAAAACAACAACGACAGTTAGTTCTCAGATATTTGTTATCTTCAGAGGCCTTCTTAACACTGAATAAGGCGAAGCTGGAACAGTATAAGGGAGTCACTAAATCCTAAATAAATGGGAACCAACGAGACTATTTGAGAGGTTGGTTGACTAATCTTAAACCCATTCTAACAAGTCCTGTGTATGGTTGCACATTTGCATGATTAATTAATAGATAGAAATAGATCCCTCCCAATTGTAAAAAAAAAAAATTGGCCATTTTAAATTGAGTAAATTACGCTACACTGCCTTAAGGTTTTAATTTCCTATATGACGCAAAACTTCAAACTTACTCAAATATTAACTCCCCCATTTTTTACTACAAAATATTGTTAAAAAATTTGTTATCTACTTGAGAAAAATTGGGTGGAATCTAATGTAATATTTAAGTAAGTTTGGAGTTTAGTGTCATATAATGAAACATCAATGTAGTGGAGTGTAATTTAGTCTTTTAAATTTTATTCTAACCATTGATTTTTAATTATATTAACCCTTATTAGAGGATCAATTTCCTCAATAGACCATCATTATCTTGAGTTTTCCATGATGTATACGGAATTTAATTATTTAAAAATGAAATAATTGTGACTTAGCTACATATCACGAATTTAATTGTATGGTGCAAGAGAGTTGCCATATGCGTGACGTACCCAGCAGCAATCTCTTGTTTTATAGTGTAATTTTTTTAAAAAAAAATGCAACTGAATATTTTAATTACAAATATCAGGGCTTACATCCAATATATCAGTCTTTAGAAAAGCAATCAAACTTGAAGAAGCATCCTCTACCCAGATGATGCTAATGGAACTAAAAGTCAACTTTGAAACGAAATCAATTTTCTTGTTAGTAGATCTCTTAACAAAAGTTCAAAAAAAAAAGATCTCCTAACAAAAGACAAAGTAAATAAATCAAAAGAAGACGCTAAAGTATGAAAGCCATATAACTCTGAATTGAAATAAGAAACTTTAGACTTAGACTTATGTCAAGCATTGAAGACGACCAATATGTCTCCGAAACCACACGGTGAAAGCCAAGATCCAAACATAGAGCCCAACATAAATATAACGTCTCTGCCAAGAGATGAGACACTGGACCATTACCAACAACCAAAGAAAGACCTTCAGAATCCCGCGCCACCAAAGCCAAACCCAACTTCACCCGATTAGACGAACAAGAACAAGCTGAATAAAGTGGAGGGTTCTTCAAGGGCCCTGGCCGACATGAGTCTCAAAAGTTAAAGAAAGATAAGGATCTTGATGCTATTGATCTATTACAAGACGAAAACACTTCAAGAAGTCCCACTTTCTTTATTCAAAAAGACTTTTCGCAAATCGCTCATCATCATAATTCGATTATCATAATAATCCAATTCTCTGACACGGCATGGAGGTTGATCAAGGGATACCGGAAAACGATAAACAAAAAGTAGCGCTTCTTCCCTCTTTCTCTCACTTTGCACCCGAGTCAATCTCTAACACACTTTCTATATCCACATTCGCCCGACCAGCTGGGGGGCGACATGCTTATCTATTGTGAAAACAGAGTCTTTATAGGCAACATATATCAAAGTTCAATTTTACGACGTCCAACGAGGGCGACACCCACCTAACATCTGCGGCCACCCTCCAAGCAGTAGAAGAAGCCCGTGACCACAAAGAAAGGGAGAATAAGAGCTGGTTTTGACACTACAAAAGCCAGACCCAAACAACATACCTACTCTTGAAGACAACCCTACTTTGGTGTTCCCAAATGGTAGAAAACCCAACAAACACCGCCTAAATGCCCCCATCATTAGCAACCCTCTCAAACAATTGCTGCATAAAATAAGCAATTGAGGAACAATGACAATCAATAGTCCACAAAGCAAAAGTTGAGAAGCAAACCAGAATTGTTGCACATGTGGACAAAACAAAAACACATGGACGTCCATCTCAGGCTCTGACATGCACAATGGGCATAACAAATCAACCTCCATTCCTCGTTAACCAAGATTTCAACGAAAATGGACCACCGCCTTGCAAAGCTTCCAAGCAACTCCTTCACCAGCAGAGTCGACTTTATAACTTTTCACAAACGAGAGTACGAGACCAAAAACCAACAGGGATAGAAGAGTCCGCCGAGGTGGAATTCGCGGGAATAAAGAGGTTGTTCACCAGAAAAACATAGTCAGTTCTGACGCTATATTGGGCATCATTATATGAAACCCAGAAAACCTCATCCTCATCCCACATATGAAAAATAGAAATAATTATGAGTATGGAAAATGTACTGTGAACATCCATCTAAGGTTTCTTGGACGTGATTAGTGGTCAAAATAGGATAAAATAGTTTAATTAAGACGAAATAAGATAAAATCATGATATACTCTTATCGTAAAAAATGGCTCATAGATTAATACCAAGAATTTGTGGCAATTTAACTACAAAAACTACATAGATTAAAAAAGTGTCGAATACAATTGTGAAGGTTTGAAACTGCCACAAATTAGACGTATATTTTACTTAATCGTAATTTGTGATCATTTCAAACTGCCACAATTATATATATTTGATTTTTTCTTTACATATACACAATTTTGGCGGTTAAAAGTTGTCGGCAAACTTATATGCTTTCAGAGTGTCAGGATACATGGATTTCGATATCATGACTATATGAATATATACACCTATGTCACAAAATAATATTTTTACACAAAAATCTCCTCATTTATTTATCTTTTCAAAATTTTAATGCAACATTAATTTTATCTTATCTTTACTAATTAACTCATAGAAGAGATAAATTAAACATATAAAACACGAAATAAGAAATCAAAAATAATTTTAATTAAAATATTGATTATATTTCTTAACTTTTCAAAAATAGTGATGGCATTATTTGACAAGTAGTTTAATTTATTAATTATTAATTATTAATATTAAATTTATTTCTCTATAATGAAGAATATATTAAAGAGAGTGTTACACTTTTTTTGTTCCTTCGGAAAACAAAGAGAGTGTTACACTGTTACTACTTAAAAATTTATAAAAAAAACAATCAAAATCCTTAAATAACAACTACTATATTACAATTTTTCGTAAAAAAAAAAACTATTCTCTCCGTTAATTTTTAGACCCATTATTAGATTTCATAAAAAATTATTAGTCTTTTTCATATATGCCCTTGTATTATTAAACCTTTCTAATTCTAAAGTTTGAATTATCACCAGTAATTGAGTCTCTTCAACACTTTCAATACATTAATTAAGGTAAATATTCTTTAAAAAAATGGGGTTGTCTAAATGACCCATGAGAAAGTTTGGGTTAAATAATCCATCATTAAATTACATTGAAGATAAGTGAGTTGAAAATAAATAAATAAATAAAATATAAAAATTCAAACTCGCTTATCTCCAATGTGATTGGATGATGAGTTATTTAACCCAAACTTTATCATGAGTTATTTAGACAACTCATTTAAGGATAAGGGTAAATGTGGAAGATTGAATAAATTTTTATAAAACCAGTACACCAATTCACCTTAATTATATGTTTTCTTAAGCGTAATTAGGTACAGAAGAAATATATTACTACAATTTTCGAATTTTAAAAAATACGATTTGACACTAACAGAAATAAAATCAAATGAATATGCAATTAATATATCCTTATCTCATTTCCAAGAAGGTGAAGTCAGAAGGCCTTATCTCTTTTGAATTAAATCATCAATGCCATCTCATTAATTATTACAACATTTGTAAAAATAAAATCAGTAGGAGTAATAAATTAGACAATTATTACACGATGACAATCGTATAAAAAAAATTAAACATACAATTAATTACGCTTCACCATTTTATCATATTCATAACTAAGCTAAAATTAATAAAACAATATAGATATTAAATTTTTGAAATATAAACAAATGTTTGTGTAAAACATTTATTGTTATTATTGGTGGTTGAAATATCATAACATAAAGTGCTTATGAAAAAAAAAATTGTTGAAAAAGACGTATCCGTTTTATTTAACATAATCTCTGAACCTGAATGACATTAATCTAGCAGCCTATTGTGTAGATACTTTGGAAAACCAAAATATCAGAACTCAAATTTGAAACGGTTTGATTCAATATTTTCCTAACCATATGCGTAATGCGTGGTCCTTCTTTTCTGGTCTTAATGCTCACCATTAATTTCACACCCTGCCAACTAACCCTTCAATTCATTCATTTACTCGTTGCCTTCCCCACTTCTCTCTCTTTCTCTCTCTCTCTCTAAAACATATACAAAGATATTGTCATCATATATAATACTACTACATATATAGACCCCTTTATTATTCAATCCCAACATTGATTTTGTTTATTCCTCAGTGGAGTGAAGGGTGTTCAGCAGCAGAGGAAGACCACAAGGTTTGGTTCTGTTCTCTTCCCTTCCTCATCCTATTCCATTTTCAATTTTCAGTAGAATTTTTTTTCGATCCTTAATCAATTCTCTCAAGCACTTCTAAAAGTTTTCAGATTTCATTGTTTTTTGAGCAGAATCAGCAAAGAAAGGGAAGATGGGTCTTGGAAGGCTTGTAGTGACACTGAAAACCAAGATAAAGTCTTTGAAACTGAAGAAACCTTACAATAAGGTGGAGAAGAGTGAGAGCATGAGAGTGGAGATTAGGAGCAGGAAGGCCAGAAAGCTTATTGAAGAGACCCTCAAAATTGCTGATTCACCCAGGTCCAAAACTTACAACTTCTGATTCTGATGCTACTTTTTGTTCAGTGCAGTTAAATTGTAAAAACACTTCAATATATTGTTATGTTATGTTCTTAATTTGTATGTACTTCAAAGTTCAATGAGATAATTAGGTTTATATGTTAACTATAAACGAAAAAAAAACCTAAGAATAAAGTTAGATAATCAAGTATATTGTTTTGCCTTAAGAATTCAAATGAACATGACGATACAAAGTGCGACGGCTCTTTTATATAAATATAATTAGGGCCTCTTACGTGATAATTAATGTGGGGGGGGGGGGGGATGGGAGATTTGTGATTGTATTTATGTAGAGGTGCAGATCTCACAATTACAATTATACGAAGGAGGGAGAATCAGCGAAACCTACAAGTGGGGCGACGGAGAAAAAACCTAGTAATGCGGTCACGAAGGATGAATCTAGACATTCTCCCTAGCAGGCGGCAAACTCAGATCAGCGTACACATAGTCAGCTCAATAGCTGGTGGCGAGATGTTCGCAGCCTAGCTAGTCAGGCAAATAATCTCTAACGGTTATTTGCTTTTCTTCAAGTCTTTTTATCAAGCACATTCATATTTGGATTAACTTTTCTTTTTTTTCGAAACAATTCTCATTCATAAAATTTATTCATGGGACTTTCTCTTAAAAATTGTTTTTTTGACTTTAAATTAAACTTGATTTCACAAAGCATTGTAAACATATTGCGAGTCTACAAATGACATTTGAAACAACTTATTTTTTTTAAGAATCAGTTCCAAAACACAAAAACTACTCACAAAGCTTTTTCCTCCTTGATTCTGATAGTAGAATCAATTATACTGACAGTTATTGTGTATTTGTAGAATTCTTGAAATTTGATCTTATTTGAGAATTGTGTGAACTGTGCAGCATGCAAAGACTTTGCATAACAAGTCAAGTCTGAATTGTTTTATGCTTAGATAAAAATGGAAGGGGAAATAAAAACAACATAGCAATTAAATTTGTTGTAGATTTTCATTCAGCCCCTATCGTTTTCAAATTTATTGTGTACTATTTAACACCAGGTCCGTTTTTTAGTGGACCGTCTAAAAGAAGAGTGCAGGGAAATGATGTCACATTAACTTTATTTTCCCTATTGGTTCAAGTTACTGAATAGAAGAAGAGTTTTATTTTCATTTTGACATTAAAATGGAGCTTAATTGGCAAAATATTCAAGCTAATACAGGAGTGAAAACAAATAAAAACATCAACAGATCAAACAGAGTTTGGATGAGTAGTACAATACTTAGCCAAACAAGAGTTTTATTTCGTACTTAAGAAAATGAATAAATGTGACATATATTTGAAACTATGTTGACTTCTCAAATTTAATGGCCAAGAACTGGCTATCAGACTATGTTAAAAGCCTCTCATTAAATTGGTAGAGGATAGAGACGAGATTTAAAATGAGAAAAGAATATCCTGTACATAAAGTATTAGATGCTTTTGCAGGTTTCTTAGTCATAAAAAACTTTTGACGTATTTTTTTATTATAAGAAGAAAATAAAAACTTTTGACGTATGATGAAGTATCAAAAAAATAAGAATTTAGTGTATAAAAATACAAGGCAGCAGAATAAAACTGGGGAGGTGCAGTTGTTTTGTCATAGAGCAATCGTATCTAGCACCAGCCACCAGGCCACCACTTCATCCTCAGAGAATGAAAATGATAAAGTTACTTAACAGCTTGCAAATAAAATTTGAAAAACCTTCAAACTTTAACATTTATACCATATTAAAGTCATTTGATCGATATTCAAAGATTTCTAATCTAGTAGATATTGTGCGAGTACCGCACCTCCGACACCGTGTTGCTATACCGTTAGGATTGCATTAGGATATCTAACACTAATAGTTCAAATATCTTACTCAAGCCAAACTGCATAGCTACACGACATAGGAGGTGCTTCTCACGTACATTATCTTTCAGTTAAAAAAGCCTTAAAAAATGAATAAATTACTAAATTGGTATAAATGATAAATTTGAAGGTCTTTCAAAATTTAATTTGCAACTTATTAAGTTATTTCCATCATTTAATAAATATCTTATTAATGGAAAGACACTTTAAATTTATGATTCTTTCATAACACAAATTATAATATGTAACTAAGATGAATATGGATTGCAAATTGTCATAAATGACATAATAAAATTGAAGATTAAAGTTCTTCCCACGACATCGCATATCACACCTAAAAATCAAAAAGAGTCACTTTCGTTCAATCAAATAATATAATACATGTATTTACGATATTTCTATCAATTAATTACATAGAATTATTCATGCTCACAAATATTAACTTCATACTTTTACAATTATACATCTTCACAATATATAATAAACATTGATTAATAATCTCAATGATATGCAACTGGTCAAAATCACATGTTTTCTTTCGGATTTGCAATTACCGATTTTTGAACAATTAGTGATTTTTTATTTTCGATAAAAAACACATGATGAGTTTAACTAAAAATTTTTTGAAACTGAGTTTAACTAAGAATTTAAGTTAATGTTAATTTTTTTCTTTCTTAAAGTATCACGTAGCCGACAACCATCAAACTATTCTTTTCAAGACTCAATGATTACATTGATTATTAATTTGATAAAGGAAGGAATAATTAACGTAAAGCTTAAATACTTAAATACTAATATATAGTGTAGTGGGTATCCACTCAATGACAGAATACGGTTGGAAGTTTATGATGTGGAAATTGGCTGCATGTGAATCATGGGGAGCTGTTTCTGATTTGGCAATTCCTTGCCCATGAACATGAACTCCACAAGTTGCACAAAGACACTTTAGAGGGGAAAATATATTGGCACCACTGTTTCCTCCAAACACAAAATCCAAATACCAAATTAATACCAACGTGGGATTTGTTTACAACACACATTTTCTGCTCCAGCTTAGTTTACCACAAATTTTACTAACAACTACTTTATATAAAAACAAGTCTGATGCTATAAACCTTCCATTATGCGTGAATTCTATGAAAGGGTTCTACTTTATAAATTTAATGTGAACAATTTTACCTTACATTATTACAAAAGGTTTATTCCACAATTCGAACATGTGATTATAAAATCATATAGCAATAACATTATCATTCCGTTGATACTCGTCTATAACAACTACTTTATACAAAAAGCAAATAGTACTGGGATAGAATCTAAGATTCATCAGAAACTTTTGTAACCATAGCCCACAACAGAGTACTTTTGAGGGAAAATCAAAATGCCAAAGTGGATCTAGATTGTGCCCTCTCTTTGAGTTTATTTTCCTCTTGGGCAAAGAGTTAGAAACAGACACCTGAAGCAAAACAATCAGCAAAGAGACAGAGAAAAAGTAACACCAAACCAAGAATCAGCAGAAAACAAACATACAACGTGTTTGGTTTCATGCATAGTGGATTGCTCTATAATCACTTATGGTAAGAAACTATAAGTTTAAACTTTTGAGTAAACGTATCTTGAATTCTAGTTAAATCATGAAACTAAAAATACATACAAAATGGGACCAAGGAAAGGATACTCATAGCTTTGTGAATGTCCCCTTGGTAAAGTGGGTGCCATGGGACCCAAACAACATGTTCTTAGTTGGAATTTGTATCATGATACAACATCTCATATGAAACAACACTGATGTAATGTGAGTCAAATGGATACCACCACAGGAATTCACAGTGCTTCCAAATTCAATTCATTGGGGTGACATACTACACACCTTGATGAGCGGTCAGATTCAAACTATTGACAAAAATATATGACAAACAAAAGCAGATACATGAATTATGAGATTCAAACAGTGAAAATCTTGTTACACCTATTTCTTGTACCTTTCCTAACTGTCCTGAACTCTAAGAAAGAAAGATTTTACTTTAATAAAGATGTTAAATTATATATTGATAGCAAAGAGTATTATATTATGTGCTTAGTAGCATTGGTCCATAGTCTATGACTATCCTGAATCTTTGCCTTTGCCTCAGAATCAGACTTGTGTTGAGGTAAAATATCATAAAGATATTTGACCGATTTGAAAGTTGCAAAACAGCAACAGGAACATTCTCATTTGTCTTAGCTCTCCCAACTGAGTTTTCCCCATACCACAACTATTTTAATTTCTTTGATATTGTCTATCCACCCTCACTCTTTGGATTGCAAAAAATGCACTTTATTATAGGTCAATATAGTAGAAAAGCCCATTTTTGTTGTTGTTAAACCACAAGGCACATGAAACATCACCAAGGCAATCATATTTAAGCGGGATGTGACTTTTATAAGTAGTAAAACTCTCTCTACCAAGTGTTTAATGCAACAACATTTGACTCAAACCCATAAAAACTAGAAGAATTTCGTATCAGTTGATCTACAAAGCATCTTTCAATAACAACAACATAAATTATAAAAGGCATAATTTAACAGAGATGTTAAAAATTGGGTTAAAAACTGGGATTTTTTTTATTAAATTCCACCCAGACCCAAGAGGGAGATGACAATAGAAGAGATTAAAGTGAGTGATATGATAGTAATGCGATAAAAAAAAGCTATGTGTGAGTATGAAAACCCAGAAATTATGCTATTCAATGAAAGTAGTGGATCGATAATCTGTTCCAGATCTCATCAAAAGCAGTTGATGTGAGGATGCATTTCTCAATTAAACATTTTTTTCCTTCTCTAGTCCACCATGCAAATTACATAAGAGGAAAAAGGGAGAGGGGTTCATGAGATGGACTCTCAGGCAGCACTAGACAAAAGCTATAACAATTCAGATTGAATGAGATGCACACTTTGAATGGCGTAGAATACACTTTTGATCATCTCCTAACAGGGTTTCCACCTCGAGCAGCATCGAATCCACCACCACCACCACTGTGAGAAGGTGGTGTAGAGGACCCATAAGGCATGTTGTTAACCGGCGGAGCATGTCCGGGTGGCCCTGCAACACCTCTGGACTGTAAATCATACCCAGCTGCTCTTGATGGATCATAAGCAGGTCCTCTCTGCAAATCATAACCCTGACCTATCTGTGGATCATAGCCCTGACCTCTCTGTGGATCATAGCCCTGACCTCTCTGTGGATCATAGCCAGTTCTTTGAGCATCATAAATTGGTCCTCTCTGTGAATCATAAGCAGGTCCTCTATAGGCATCGTAACCAGTCATCCTCTGTGGGTCATAAGCACCACTCCTCTGGGCATCATATGTAGGTCCTGTGGGTGCAACATAACCGGGTCCTCTGGGAGCATCATAACCAGCCCCTGCAGAAGCTTGACCAGGCTGAGCTCCAGCAGAAGTAGCAATATTAGTGTTGCCACCGCTACTTGCAGGAGGGAGGGGAGCACGTCCCTGTTGAATAAAATGAATGATGGAGCATTAATATTCATAGTCCACATGGAAGATAAAGCATGCAGCCCTTCTAATGACCAACCTTTAGATATCAGCCAAAAATAGGGAGTACATACAACTATACAAGAATATAATTGCCAAACAGCAGATCTATTATGTACATCTATATAACCTCCTAATAATTCCAATTTTCTCTGTACATACAAGAAATAGTTCTCGATATTGTTATAATGCAAACCACAGCAGACATAACTAGTGAGCTTATAAGATTTCAGACAGAAAAATACAAGAGAAAGAAACTTCTAATTATAATCATGGTATTATGAAGACACAAAAGACTAACCAATCACTCATAGTTTTACACTAATACAAGACAGCAAATTCTAATCAAATATGAAACCTAGTCACAATAGTTATTAAACGCATAATCCTACTTAAATAAGGTAACAAACCACAGAATTTAAAGAAATATGGAAAAAAATCTCAAGAGGTATTATGAGATATTCCAAAACCAATCCCTCTACTAAGTTTTTAATCCTGATACAAATACAGTTTTTAGAAAAAACGAAAAATAATCAAACAATATAATCTGAAAATGGCAAGGCTAGGATGATTCTTCAGGACTACGATGGGCCTAGATATTTGAGAAAGGGAGTGTTGCCGCAAGACAGTTGGAAGGGTCATAGGAGTCATGGGTCACCAGATTAGTAAGGCCAAAGGCTCAATATACCAAACAGGAGCTGTGAAAACTGAATAAGATGTCGTCACCAGAGAGAGAGAGTAAGGGCTCCAAAACTACCACAGCAAGTGATAAAGGGCATTCCTCAAGTTCTGCTAAGTGCCAAACAAGTACAGATTGGAAGAGATAGGGAGAGTGGGAACCTGGGCAAAGCAAGAACAAGCCAAGACCGTAGAAACAGAAACAGTGACTGAAAAGGTGTGTTTGCAAATAGACACGTCCAACATAGGCCAAACAGAGGGAAGACATGCAGATTCAAGGAGAGGACAACCAAGAGACTAGGGCACTGCCAATGGGCCATCAAAGAACCACCGCACATGCCTCTGGAAGGGGAGCATGGAGATGTACTGGACTGTAATCACATGCATAGATGTGTGGAATGCCAAATGGAGCTGAAATGAAACTTAGCCAGAAAACTCGCCAGTGTTGGGAAAGTGTCGGCGGCGACAGGTGTTGGAATGCGCTGGAAAGAGTATTTGGTGCTAGCAGCTGCGATTGAAGGGATTCATAGCAGATACTTTTAGTGGTGAGGACTCACCAGAGATGTCACAGCAGCATACAAAAAAAAAGGTCACTAACAAAGGTAACTTGAGATATTGACATCATAATAGTAGATCCCGAAACTTCAGGGAACTCGAGTAGTAGAGCAACGACAGGGCAGGTCATGGAGGTTAATACCATTAACCCTAATTTATACTAATGCAAGACTCCTGATCAAATATGGGAACAAATCATGATAATAACTAAACTCCTAATCCTAAATAAATAAATCTCGAAAAAGAAAGGGACACCAATTCTTTGAGATATTATAACATATTCTAACAACAACAGGTATGATAATTTTATAGACTTAAATATTATTTATCAAGGCAATCAATACTAGTGTTTCATGTCAAATCGGTACTATCATAATAGAGATTTTTGAAGATTAATGAGTAACTACCATACAGAAATAGATCCCTGTCTACCATGTTACAGAGATCAGATAAAAGTCTGACAGGTATTCTCCAGATTATAGGGAGACAAACAAACTACTGTAAGGGATTCAGTTATCAAGACAAAATTCATCAGGTCAGAGTTATCATAATCCCAGTAACACTAACATCATCTGCTTCATAGAAGAGGCAGACACTTCCTGATTACAATATGTAATCATTGTTTATATCTGCTATATTTAAGAGTAACTATTTAATAGAAATGAATATATAAGCAGGTCTAAACATGCAGCAGAAAGTTTGGAGATCAAATTTATCAAAAGATTCAGAAATTAATAGTATTAGACAATGGACTAGAATGTAGCACTCCCGCAAGAACTTTAAACCAGGAACACATGGGGGTGTCACACACCTGCGCAACAGCATAACCATCTTCATATGCATTTTGTCCCACAGGAAGACCAGAAGCCTCATTCTCATTAGTTCCAGAGGTGCCACCATATGGCCCACCTGAATTTTTTCATACCATGATCAAAGCGTGAAAAATTGAAGACTAAGGGCTCTATTACTCTAACATAGAAAACAGGTTACAAAAGGAGATACATACTACTTCTTTGATCAACATTAGCCTTGTTTGTAAGCTCTGCCCGAAGTTTCTCGACTTCCCTACTCATAGAAACATAGTTCTTCTCCATCCCCTGAAGTGACTCAAGGTGATCACTGTATAATTTTTTTTCATATTCAAAAGTGGCCCTGCATGACCAGAACAGAATATCAGGGGCACATAACATGGCAGTCTGACACTAAGCTAGAAAAGCTGTAAAGACAGAAAGAGCATAGTGCAGATATCAATGGGTCGGGCTTATGGTTTTGCTTGGGTGAATTAAGGGTGAAAATAGGTGAATTGAAATTTGAAAGCATATTGAATCTGAGGTAAGGATCAATGGGAAGTCATGGATGGGCTTGAAGGGTTACATTGGACATGGGGAATGGAAAATTCCCCTTATAACAAAGCACAGGCTCTAGCTGCCAGACTTGTTTTTGACTTTGATGACTACAGCTTGTTAAATGTCAACCGCCCTAACTTAACCAAGCCTGCCTAAAAAGGAAAGTGTAGGTAGGTGCTTATTTCTATGACCTAGTCCCGTGTCCTGCCTAGAAAATTGATAGGCAACTCCAGGGGGTTTGCCAATGAAGAGACTACCATGAATTAGAATAAAGAAGGCAATGAAATAGCCACGGAATTAAAACTATCAGAGGGCATCTTCCAAAAACTTGTTACAAAAAGTGATGAGCATTGGCCCAATTCATAATAGAGAGATTCCACCTGTGGAAGTCATGCAAGTAGATTCTGCACCCGTGACATTAGGACTTCCGGCTAAACAGTTTCTAAGATAAAATCAAGCTAAAGAAATCTACCATGTTAAAGTGGAATTTTACTGGTGTATCCAAAGGAATAGATTATGTGAAAATCAATATGCTTTGACGGAAAGAAAATGAATCGAAGAGAAAAGATGGACAGTACAATACGGTGAGCCTGGGGTTGGGGAGAATTTTGGGTTACTAGTTAAGCTAGATAAAACAGAATAAAAATGTGCAGCACAGTGCACAAGGCTCCATCATTATAGGAACAACAGTCACACAAACAAGAGAGTAAAAAAATAAAATTACGAATCAAGCCAAGGTTTCATTGCAATACGCGACGTAGATGGTTGCCATAGAATAATCTGGACATTGAAAACTAAAAAAATCACTACAACCATTAATTTAAACCGTTTATAACTTAATTTCTAGAATGAATTGAGGATAAATCTTGATCCTATAAGATCTGACCAATGTAGAGGCACCCCCACCCACACATAAAAGCTAAGGTATAAAAGGGAGAGCCTCTACTTTGAATGAGAATTACATGTATAGTGTCCAGATGATAAGTGATCCGTACACAAAAATCAAACTAGTCAGGTTGGAAAGACCATTCCACTCCTAACTCCTTAGTCCTAAAAGCCAGATTAATAAGGGGCCTGCACCAATATTACATTCACACTCCTGCATCCCAAATTCTCAGTCCCAACTACTACTAAGCACTATGTAAGCAGTCTAATCTATATCAAAGGAAAACTGGACTATGATAACACTTAAGTAACATAAACGAAACCCTAGACGAATATGCAACAACATTTTCAGAAACCAAGTTATAAATACCCAAGTTTCCATCCATTCTAGGCCCAGTGGCCCACTGCATCGAATGAGTCTCCCAGCTAAGCAAGAGGCCAGTAGTAGAAGTAGTAAAAACCATGTTAGAGGGTGGACACACTTAAAGAATAAAAATAATAAAATTATCTCTCAGCATAAATAATGGAGCTCAATAGAATTTTGGGGGGCAAAGCAATACATGAGGTACCACCCCCTGAAAGTAGCCATTTCTCTTTTCTCCCAGTCCAAACCAAATAAAGCGCCTCATGAGTTTATAACTAAGATCCCATAGAAATTCTAGCCTGTAAAAGTGGTCACAACAGGATGATAAAATAAGGGCAGCATTTATAATTTTTCGTTATCTGTGATGTGAAAGAACCTGTGTAGTTCAATAGTTCCTGATATCATTACCTGTCTTCCAAATCAGTTTACAGATATTCATCCAATCCAATAATCCCACTTTCTCCATTCTCTAATCTTCTAAGGAGCAAATTCTTGACAATATTTCACAGTATATAAATTCCACGCAAGTGATTTCCATGTTCACTTCTTTTCTTCACTACTCAATAATAGAAATCAAAGCCACACAGATGAAAATAAAGTAGGGATGTTGAATAATAGTGTATTAGTAAGAAACCGAAAAGGATTGCAGAAGGCAATGGTCCCCCTACTGTCCCTCACTACCCAGAGCCTATAGCTCAACAAGATGAAATTATCTGCCCCGGTTTATAGCTGAAAACTGATACCACCAGAAAAGTGGTTTTCCTCCCCCCACTCTACCCTAAATTCCTAATAACCGTTCAGCATAACTAACTTGTCACAACAACAAACCATTCTAAACTCCCCCCCCCCCCATTTTTTGTGTTTTTTTCTTAACAGACTTAGATTTTCCCCAATAGTGTACCTTTCTTAACATCACTAGGTCAAACAATCAACAAGGCTGTGAAGAAGAATGCATCTCAGCTTTACCTTTTTGTTCACTTCTCCAGATATACATTATCAAGTTATATCCCTCAATAAACAATGATGAACGTTATGGAATACACTCAACTAGTACTACTAGACTTCTCAGTTGCCACATCTCCATGAAATCTTGCACTCTGCCCCAAACTATGGAATCCTCTAAAACAAGCCAACAAAAATTTATCTCAAATTTAATGGGTAGACTCGTGTCACACAAAGATGGCATATCAAATTATCTATCCCAGATACTGCAAGAAAGGAAGAAATGTGTTTTCAGAACAATGACATTTAACCATAGTTAGCTGAACTGCGTTACATAAACAGATATGCAGTTCATATGCACATCATCACATTTTACATTATTATCACAAAATTTCCTTTAAGGTGAATCCGGTATGCAGTACATGCCAACACAGTATAGGGTATTCTGAACACTGTATGCGGGGTCACTAAGAGGATTTGGTAACTATGCATTACAGGTATAGCCTGTAGGTATGTAGTTCGTAACTTTCAAAATTAAAATCATAAGATTTTACTTGAGGTATATCTAGTACACAGTACGAGTTTAGTATGGGAAATTTGATAACTATGCAGCTACGGTTTTAAATCGAAGTCAGTAGGTCTTGGAAGCTTCTACAACTTCATCATGACTGTCACACTTATCACATCTGTCTGTGCTTTTCTGTAATTTCAAAGATGGCAACATAACCGCTACTACAACAACAATTTAAAACCTTGAATCTAACCCACTAAACCAAACCTAGATAGTTCTGTCATGCTGACATAAAACAGCAAATTTGCATTTAACACACCAACAAAACCTAAAATAATTGAAACACTCCCTAACACACTCTTATAATTATAATCCTATTTATTGAAATTCACCTAATTGGGAATGGAAACTAATCAAATTCACCAAATTAAAAGTGGGTCACTATAATTTGGTGAACCTCACTCAGATAGTGCTCGAGAGTGTATTGCCGGTTTAATCTCATGCAAAAGATTACCTGCAATGCTGATACTCCTGTCTGAGACCTTCAAGCTCTGAGAGGAGAGCAGGAATCTGCTGCACATCAGCATGAACCCTTTGAATCTCCTGCCTCAAATGATGCGCCTTCGCGATAAGCTCCTCCCTCGACACCATCAAACTCTGCACCTCCCTGCGCGCCTGCTGCAGCTCCATCTTCACCGGCTCGGCCGCCTGCAAGTCCGCCTCCATCTTCACAATCTTATCCTGCACAGCTCGCATCTGCTGCTCCCTCTCCGCCTTCATCCCCGCGGTGTGCGCGTGCAGCATCTGCAGCTCGTGCTGCGCAGCCGCAACATCCTGCCGCAGCGCACCGTGCGTGGCGGCAAGCCTCTGGTTCTCGGTGGCGAGGCGCTGCATCTCAACATGCTGCGATGCGAGCTTCTGCTCGAGAACCTGCGGCGGCGGAAGGAGGTCGAAGGGGCCGCCGGATAGAGGGTGGATCCCGGCGGGTCCCATCATGGAGTCCGGATGGAGGCCCTGAGGAAGCCGACGGCGCAAGTGCGGTGGTGGTGGCATGCGGCCTTTGCTCCCCATCTGAAAATGGCGGGGAAATCGCGAAATTAGGGCAGAAAATTGTGAGAATTGAGAATTGCGAAATTGATGTGATGAATGAAGAAAGAGTGGTTACCGTAGGAGATTGTGAAGTTGAATACAGTGAGGATTGAAGAGGAAATCGAAACCCTAATTGACGAAAGATGAAGGAAAGTAGGAAACAGACGCAGTCTTCTCTGCAGTGTTGCGTTGTGTTCAGCTGCAGTGCTTTCTTCTACTTGGATCAACCCAATATTTTGAGACTAAAATTGGCAAGTTCCACAATCAAAATATATTAAAAATAATATCTTATTTATATTGCATTTCTTTTGAGAGTGCTAATTCACCTAGAGTGCTAATTCACAAAATGAAATCAGAAAATGAAAACAGAAAATGTTTTCTCAGACCAAACAGGTCCTTTTATTATTTCATAATGAAAATACTAAACCCAAAAAGAAGTATTAGCATTTTATTCGTATAGATGGAAACGTTTATTTAGAATTTCACTAACTTCAGCCTGTGAGGAACAATTGAATTTATCTTGTTTTACTTTTGATATTTTTTTGGGGGCATTTCAGCCTCTATGACAGTGCTTTTAAGACATTTTTATTCATTTCAAACCTGAAGTACATGAATGAGAAAAAGATAAACTAGTGACACAGCATCAGAGATTTTGGGTTCTGCCTACTGTGAGCTAGTTTTAAAACTGGCTCACCGTGGTACAATTTTTTTATCACCGTTAGATGTAAAAAAATTAATATTAACGGTTCAGATTTTTTAAAAATAAAAAAATTCATTTAGTTAATATATATCAATTTTCTAAAACGCCCTTCTTACATATTAATTTCCTAAAACTCTGAATTCCATCATCATTCGTTTTTTTTTTAAAGAAAAAATGTCTTGGAGATGAAAGGCAAGAGAAGACGAAATCATCAAGATCTGAAATCATCAAGGAGAAGATTCTACTTTTAAAGAACCCAGGGTCAAACCATTTCAATTTCATCATCTTTGTTTCAGAGAGAGAGAGAGAGCCCACAAAGTTGGGTTTTGATCGAACAATCATCATCAAATCGAAGATATCGGAGGGTGGAGAATCGATGGATCTCGAGTTGGTTGGGCGACACGCGATGTTCTTCGACGACGACGCCATGGCAACGTTCGTCCACTCGCCGGAAGCTCTGGTTAACTGGAACTCCCTCTCCATCGATCGCTACGATGTTCGTCACCTTCTCTCTGGTCCCCTCCCTCCCTGCCTCAAGCGTCGCCCTCCTCCTCCCGAACCTGACCTCGATTCTGAACACTATCTCGACCTCCCTTCATTCTCCCCTGACCACCACCAACAACAATAACCATAAGGTAACCTAATTAATTATACCGTATACAACATTTTCTTCCATCTGAATAAGAAGGAGTGGGTCGCGCCTCTCTTCCTTTCCTCCCACGGCAGTTTCTTCGCCTCCTACAACAACTTCTCTTCCAGCGGAGCTTCCAGTTCAGGTGGTTCTTTTTTATGGCAAGGTGCAGGTCCCGGTGAGAGAGGGGAAGAGAGATCTGAGTTTTTCTTCTTCAACCTCTCTCTTCTTCAACGATGAACCCAGAAAAAAAGATTTTCATTTTTTTTTTTCGAGCAGGGAAGATGGGGGCATTTGTGTCTTTTAACCTAATAATGAATTTGGACCATTGGGCCAGTTTTGAAACTAACCCACCTTAAGCACAGCCGAGATTTTGATTGAACAATGAACCAAACACATGAATTAGAAACTTGGGATAAGCAAAGGAAAACGAATTCATAAAAGCAGCTCATGAACATTATTTTATTTGAATTTTAGACTCAAGGGCTCGATATGAAGTTGTTTAAATGACATATGATAAAGTTTGGGTTAAATAACTCATCATCCAATCACATTGGAGATAAGTGAGTTGGAAATAAATTAATAAATAAAATATAAAAATTTCAACTCACTTATCTCTAATGTGATTGGATGATGGATTATTTAATCCAAACTTTCTCATGAGTTATTTAGACAACCACATATCAAGCCCCACAATAAACACCAACAACCACCAACTTTACCGAAGCACCACCACCAATAACCCATACGTCACCATAAAAATCTCCAACCTTCCCCATAAATGAAGTAGACAAAAAAATTAACTCTTCTCGTGTTTGAGTTAGCACGAACAATACAAAGCCAAGTTGTTGTTGGCCGGTCTAGTCGGAGAAGGAAATGAAAAATAGAGATGATGAATGCCAAGTCGAATAAAGGGATAATTTAATACGGTGAACCTTTATAAAACTGTACAAAACTATAATATTACAAAACTATCATGTTTACATAGTGGTTCACGGTGAACCTTTATTTTAGACGGACCACCTTTATACTATGTTTGTTTGGGTTTATTTTAATTGAAAAGTGAAGAGTTTGATGAATTTTAAAAAGTTTTCCGTTCGTTTTGAATGGTCAAGAAAAGATAAGAAACTGGAAAATTGGATGTGGGACCCATGTTGCAGTTTTTCACGCTTAGTTTGCAAGGAAATTGAGAATACGTGATGTATAATTTTGACCTTCTGCGTAATTTCTTTTAGAACAGTCAAATAAAATTGATCAAGAAGTAAGATAGGCCCTGACTTTAAAATATTTTACAAAGACCAAAGAAAAACATGCGTATATAATTTTCCAACCTCCTATGTAATTTTCTCTAATACTCTCTAGAAGCAGTATCACTATTTTATTAGTTTAAAAAAATCACAATTTTTTTAGGAAGCAAAAAAAAAAAATTCACTAGTTTATTAGATTAGAAAAACATAAGACAGTTTTATTTATAATGCTTTACTTCAGTTTTTAATTATTTTAATTTTTTTAGAAACTATGTTAAATGTACATATATCTCTTAATAACAAAATATCAAAATAAAATAAGTAAACATATTAATGAGATATATTTTCTAAAAAATAATCATTAATATTTAAAATATGCCTTTTTTGTGAATGAGAAATAACTAAAAATATGCCTTTAATAATATTCAATACTTGGAAGAAAAATTTGACATAATATTTTCCAAAATTATAAATGATAAAAAAAATCAAATAAGAAATGTTTATTCAAGAATAAAAAGTTTAATTATTGATATTAAAATACATTTTTTTGAAAATAAAATCTTTTAAAAAAATAAAATATTCAACTAAAGGTAATTCAGTCTGACTTTCATTATAATTCTTATCATTATTTCCCTCTTAATTCAAAAATCTCTTAAAAAAAATTTGGTTACAACCTTTCTCTCTCTGGTTCACGCTCCCGTTTCATTTGCTAGGGTTGTCGCCGTGCCCCTCCCTTCGGCGCGACGGTAACCCCTCCCTTTACTTCCTTTTGTTTTTCTTCTTCTCCATGGCTGAATAACTGAGCTTCCTCTCTCCCTTATCCCGACGTCGCCTCTCCTCTCAGTTCAGTGCCTCTGTCTTTGCCCCGCCGCCACCGCCTCGCCTTGCTTTCATGGTCGTCGCCGGTGAGTTGTATGGTAGATCTGTGCTTGCCTGTTGGGCCAGATCTGCCCAGATCCTTGCCTTCCTATCTCAGTTCGGCAACCCCTTCGTTGATGGGTTTCGGTATTCTTGCGGCGTTGTGTGGTGGCGTCGGGCCCTGCTCGATTTGGAGATCTAGAGCCGTCTCTTTGGAGCTCACTTTGCCTCCGCCGGAACCTCGCCGTTCCTCGGCCTTGGATCTGTGATTGCCTGTTGAGGCCAGTTCTGGGTTTGTTCCGACGGCGTCTCCCTTTCCTGTTCGGCTTCTCCTCGTCCTCGTGTGTTCACGCCCTTCCAGTTCCCGTCGACGATGCCTCACTGTCTCTTCGGTGACCCACCTCGTTCCTGACATATATGAGGTTGTTGGTTTGCGCCCTTGTGGGTTTTCAGATCTGTTTCGGTGCTTTTGGCGCGCCGCCATGGGGTTTCCTCGTGGTTTTTGGCCTGCGGGTTACGGATGTGCTCAGTCTCCATCAGCGTCGGTGACAGAAGTGGTGTTCGAGGGGATGTGGGTGATTGTTTTGTGGCTGGTTGGCTTGAAGAGTGTGGCTTTCTTTGTGCAGTGATGGTTGTTTGCGTTTTTTCTTGCTTGAAGATGTCTTGGACTTTTGCTATATTGGTATGTCGATCAGCCTGCCTTTCGTGACATTTTGTTATGGAATGAGCTCTGGCTGTGTTTATGTTTTATTCCAAGTGATTTTTAGGCGCGACTTTGGACCTTGACTTGAGACTTGGTGGCGTGGGTGTTGGTTGATTGTTTTGCTTCTAGTTCGTTTGTTTGATTGTTTAGGATGAATCTCGTTGTTGTAGGTGTCGAGCAGCTTCATTTGACTTGTTGCTGTTTTTCGACTTTATTGGGTATTTTCTAGTGGGGTTTATTCTATGACTTTAGGGGTTTAAAGCACCTTTGCGTGCTTGCTAGCTTTAGCTAGTTAGGTTATTTTACTCATGTTGAGAGGGGTTGTTTTTCAACATTTTATATATATATATATATTATTCTCTTTTCCAAAAAAAAAGGGGAAAACAAAAAAAAATCTTAAAATTATTTCCTTCCACACATTTTTTTACTTTACACCCAAAGAGATCATTCGTTTCAGCCGTTTGATTAAGAAGAAAATGAACGAATCTGATTTAAAGTTGAAAATCACGTCTTAAATAGGAAACAGAAAAAAAACTCCCAACACCAAAAATGTTCTTCCCCCTTTTCATCTTCGCCGCGCCGGAAAGCGCTTCCTCCGCTCTCTTCCCCCGCACGATGGCACCGCCTCAGCCTCCCCTATCCGCAACAGGCTCGTGCCGTCGACCTCCGACGAGGTTCGTACACTCTGGATCGGTGATTTGCAGTGCTCGATGGACCAGAACTGTCTCTACCAATGTTTTGTTCTTACCGGCGAGGTATCACTCTGCTAACTTCTTCTTCTTCTTCTTCTTCTGCTTCCTATGATTTCAATTACCTTCAATATTGATGCATTATTGATTTCATAAGTTAGATTTGAACTTGACATTATATGGTATGGTTTGATTAAAGAAATTTGTGTGATTGAAACCCTAAACAAACATATAACAGACGCAATTTTTCATTTCATTCAAAATATTTCCTTCTATTCCAATAGACACGATTTTTCACTCTGAAATCACATATAGGTCCTCCTAAGATTGCAATGTTATAATTGTGCCCACAAATTTTCAACACTCGTTCCCAGTTCCCGCTCCACTGCATCCGGATAAGGACAAAATTCTCCACTTTCTCACTCACCCTGTGACTGTGCTGTTGCTGCTATAAAGCCACCACCAGCATTCATTTCTTCAAACCAAGCCATTCGTTTCACCATTCTTCTCTTGCTTTTGCCCTTGCTCTTCTCTTGTTCTCTCATTAACCATGTCTGCTCTTCCGCCTGTCAACTCCGCCGCCAACAACTCTGCTGGGGGGATTCCAGTTGTGGTCGATCATCAGGAAAAGGGAAAAACATGCCACCAAGTAATGAATTTTTTAAACTTCTTCAGTGAATTGACCCCCCTTTTTGTTAGGTTTTTCACATTTGTTGTTATGATTGAATGCTGTTGATAAAAATGAAAGCTTTCTTCTATTTACTCGATCTTGTAGAGTTTTATGAATGGCTTATTTTTCATATCTGGATTGTGGCTAATGCTGTTAAAAACCAAAATCCTGAAGTGGGTATCTAAAGGGAAGGTCGGAATTCTGTGAAAAATTAAAACTTTTGCAGATAGATGAACCAATTGTATTAAATTCAGGTCTGTGACGGCGATTGTGGTTGTTACATACAGATCTGAAAGTCTCAGATTGCGATCGCAACTGTAGTTGTGATCTTTTGCAATATTAATATCACGACCGCAACTGCAATTTAAAACCTTGGATGGAGTTTTAGGGTTATGGTGTTTGTGGATGGATCTCTGAATTAGATTGTTTTGTATAGTTTGTGTGTTTCTTTGCTCTTAATTTTCAAGTTCATTTTGATGATACTGTTTTGTTGTTTTTTTTCTAGTGCCGGCAAAAAATCAAGGGTGTCGCTGCTTTGTGCAAGAATCTGAAGAAGGGCAAGCCTTGTAAAATCGGATTGTGCCATTCATGCCTTTTAAACAGGTTAGACTCATGGATGTGATCATGTGAACAAGAAATAATAGATGTGTCGTGTTGTAATGATCTTAACCATGTGCGTGTGTCTTCTAATTGTATATCATTTCTTACTTGTGATTTGAAAGTTGTGTTTTATGTATTCTATTACAGTTGTGTTAAGTTTTATAATTTTCAAAATAAGTTGTTTGCCGTGTTTCACATTCGTGGTTTTCTTTCCAATATCATATTAATTTTCAGAATTATTCTATTTTGTTGAGGGTACAAAAGTAGAGAGATGCATATTTGGATGTGCTGAGGATTTTATTTTGTTGAATTAGATATGGGGAGGATGCACAACAGGTCAATAGGTTGGATGGGTGGAGTTGCCCAAAGTGCCGGGGCAAATGCAACTGTAGCCTTTGCATGTAAGTTGTGCCTGAGTTTTCAGTTTAGCATAGAGGCTTTTATTTTGCTCCATTTGTGTGTTTATTTTGAAAGGAGAGTTATTTTGTAGGCAAAATAAAGGTAAGGAGCCTACCGGTAGATTAACGAGGGAAGCCAGGACTGCTGGATTTAGGTCAGTGATGGAATATCTGGATGCTAAGGAAGCAGCGGAGTTGAACACGAACGCAAATGATGTTGCTGCTGTTTTGCCTCCAGAGGAGGTGTGTTAATTTTCTCTCCATTTAACTTCTTATCTATCAAATGGTTGTCAGAAGTTTACCTTCATGCGCTAGCTAATTAAGCTTCTCTTCATGTGTGCAATCTGAATAGATCATAACAAGAGAAAAAATGTTTTGATAACTTGAATTAACTAATCGATGATTGTTTTATGTTTTTATTTATTCTCAGATCGTGATGGAATTGCTGGAAGCTAGGGAAGCAGCGGAGTTGAACACGAATGCAAATGATGTTGCTGCTGTTTTGCCTCCAGAGAAGGTGTGTTAATTTTCTCTCCATTTAACTTCTTATCTATCGAGTGGTTATCGGAAGTTTACCTTCATGTGCTGGCTAATTAAGCTTCTCTTTATGTGTGCAATCTAAATCAATGATAACTAGAGAAAAATGTTTTGTTAACTTGAATCAAGTAATCGATGATTGTTTTATGTTTTATATTTATTCACAGATTGATGGTCTTGAGGCGGCCTTGGGTGCAAATGATTTCCCCCCCATTCCTCATCAAAATGAGGAAACAAAATGCGAAAGAGATGATAAGAATGTGTGGGATGATTTTGATTTTTCTGAAGCCGTGTCTCAAGATGAGATTTTCGCAGATTTAGAAAGGAACCAGGACACTGATTATCATATGAAAGGTGGTCCTGAGGTTTGGGGTTTAAATGATTATGTGAATCCTTCAATTCTTATTTCCGATAATTGTCATGGTACAGATGTTAAGGATGAAATATCTGAAGAAGTTCTCCTTCCGCCGGGCACTGAGTTAACGGAGGTATTGGGCATTGAGTTCCCACATGAGGATGTTGGGAATGTTGTGCAGTTCTTGGACTTCTGCAGGGTTTTTGGGAAGGTATGCATTCATGTTGATCTTCTATTAAATCCTTGCTTGATTAATTGCAATTTACTGCTACATGCAGTGGTTGGCCCATTGAATATTCACAATTGTCAAATTCATTTAGTGCAATAGGAAGTCAGACTACAAAACTGGGATAACTTGTTGCTTTTATTGATGTCATGTAACTTAAAAAGTCAATTTATCTTGTACTTGATCATTTTATTGAATGTTTGATTGTTGGGTGGATATGAATTATGATTTAGTTCTATCCAGGACAACTAAATTCTATAGTTATGATGGTGGTATTGTTGCATAAATAATCCTCGTTTTATACTTAGTGGGGCTGCATCCATTCTTTTTTGTTATATCAAGTGTTCCGACTTTTCTTCCCTGTGAAATCAGGGTCTTAACATGAAGGAAGGGGAAGCAAAGACTATTTTGCGAGAACTAGTTCGCAAACAAAACTTGCGCAGTGGAGAGAACACCCTAGCTGTTGAGTTCCAAACTAGACTTTTGACCCTGCTCCGCACCGCTGCAGGACATAAGTGAGATTATCCAATTTGCCTTTTTTATTCTTTTTTCATTTTTTTGGTGTGTTTTTTTCTTTGATTAAAGCTTGTTATCTGCATCACTTTGGTGTAGGTCTCCATCCTTAGCTACAGCAGATGGGAACTTTTCATGGTTGAAAGCTCTAGGGGATTTAGCTTTACAATCTCCTCTTCTGCTCAAGGATTTCCCCGTAGAAATGCTCAATAAAGGTCTCTCTGGGTATTGTAACTTGAGTTTGTCTGACAAGCTTAGACTCCTGACTTTCATCTGTGATGAAGTTCTTAACTCAGAGTAAGTATTTCAAACTCAGATAGAAAATGCTTTTTCTGTTTTTTTCTTCTTCTTATCTCTATTCAGCTTTTTCTTTTTTATTTCCTGCTGCTAGTTTTCATCTTGTTTAAAGTGGTTGAAACTTGCTTAATATGTTCAGGAAAGTGAGGAGTTACATTGAAAAGGAAAATTCAAAAATTGAGAAGCAGAGGAAAGAAGCCA
Organism: Lotus japonicus; assembly: GCF_012489685.1. Taxonomy (NCBI): domain Eukaryota; kingdom Viridiplantae; phylum Streptophyta; class Magnoliopsida; order Fabales; family Fabaceae; genus Lotus; species Lotus japonicus. Next base: position 104,938,125 of record NC_080041.1, on the reverse strand, counting down.
AAGCTGAATTTGCGGCTGCGAAGGAAAAGGTAATTACAAGAAACAAGGTGGTCTGTTCTTTGCATCTGGGTTCGTTTGACTGTCATATTGTGTTCATAAAAGTGTTTTTATGTGTCACTTACAGGTGAAAAGCTTGAAACAGAAGCTGCAGGAAGAGACAGCAAAAAGAATTCATTCCAGTGGGGATCCTGGGTCATCGACAGAGCAAGATGCTGCTGTCCTGAAGTTGTTAACAACTGAAGTTGCTCAAGCTCACAGTGAAATGCTTGAGGCTAAGGAAAATATTCCTAAAAGTATGTTTTTGATGTTTATGGGTTGTTTATATGCTCCAACTTTTATTCAGTTTCATTCCTGATGTTAATATCTGCTGCACATGGCACAAACATGAGCTGGTATCTCATAATCTTCCTCGTAGACTCCAGTAATTATTTGCATGACATACTATTAATCTTCAATGCTATTAATACTTCAGATCTTTTCTCACATGATAGCATGCATTCTCTTGCTCAAAATGTTGTTAGTAAGTTGTTCAATTTCTGTTGATTTAAATTTCCTATTTTTCAAAAAAGAAAAGTGAGATTTAATTTGGTAAATTGACACACACTTAATTGGGGTAAAATAGAAAATGTGTGTATTTATGATTACTTTATGTCGTGTAAGAGTTTAATATTTCTTCTAATGTAACGGTTTGCACTTAACATTGTTCTCTTTTATAATATTGTAGGGAAAATTTCTAATGCTACGAGGATTGAGCCTCACTTTGTGGATGGTAGAAAGGTCTTTTGGAAATTGAAATGTTTTGAAGGTGAAGATACTCTTTTGCTACAAGGTAATTCTCAAAACGAATTAGACTGATTTTTTAAAATGATGCTACTATGGCTCTAGCAAGTTTTCTAAATCATGGCACAACATGCAGACATCAAAGTACAAGAAGGGGATGGTACTGCAACTGATGAAAGGTGGTTTTTTTACGGTCCTGAGAAGAAGAATGACATTGATAAGTACATTGCTTCAAGGTGAGCTTTTCTCTTTGGTTCTTGATATTGGAGTTTGAATTCTGTATAATTTGTGGAGGAACATGACATGATGATAAGTAGTTACCAAAGCGTGTTTGAAGTCTTAGTATCTGTTATTGAGAGAATGATCTCATCAGTTATATACTAAACATATCTAAAACTTTTGTTAATATTCAAGTGGAATGAAATATAAATTTTACGATAATTGAAGAGCTTTAATAGCTATTTATTAGAAAATTCGTGAAGGAAACTGCTTAGTTTCCCTTTTAGATGCGCAACCCAATTGCATATATTGCTATATATACTTTAAAACATAATCCAACAGCAATAAGTTTAAAGAGGGCCATTTAATTCAGCCATGCACATGTATGTGAGTGCAACATTTTTTTTGGGTTAAATTGGTGGTACAAGCACTTTGGTTGGGGAGGAAGGGAATAATAGGTTGCTTTGTGGAACAGGGAGTGTTTTTCAATATTACAATATTACACATACTATCAAACTTTAAATTAAAGACTCCAGGGATGTTTAATTTTCTTAAAAAAATATAAAGGTACATAACTTTAAACTCTTGAGTTCTTGACTGGCGTAGTACTTGAATTTTTTTTCATTAAACTTCTTATCTGCGAATACAGTAGTTTTGTTAGTGACATTGTAATGATATATCCTTTATGTCTGTTTATGCTCATCAAGCGCAACTGATTTAATGGATTTCTTTCTTACCTTGGTTGCAGGATAAAGAGAAATAAAGGTCGCTAGGCTCCTTACAAACTTTCGAATGGAAGCAGTGAAGCTGATATGGAGAATGATTATTAGGGAATAAAGCTGAGCTGGTTTGTAATAAGGAGTTGTAACTGAAAGTTAGCTAGCCCAGTTAGTTTCTTACTTGTCATCAGTGACATATGCTGTACCAGCTCAATTGTATATAAACTCCTCTTAGACATGCCAATTGAAAAGAATCACATTGATTTCTTGCAACCTCATTGCTTCATGTTTTTTCTTTTCTGATTTCAATTTCTTAAATGGTATCAAAGCCCCAACCAGGGTTGTGCCATCTTGTTTCCAAATTAGATCATGGGAACGGTAAATGCAAATCAATGGTTTAAGATCCAATCATTCTTTTGCACGGTAGGTGGTCTGGAATGCAAATCTGTCTTGAAACCCTTACTGCGTTCATACAAGTGAAAATCCTTCCAATGAATAGGTTAGTCCAGGTTTGTCCAGCGGAAACTGTCACCCTATGTTGGGTTCGTTGATGGTAGCTTGCCACAACCCATGGACAACTACAACCCAACCTTTGAGGTGTTGGAACAATATAATAACTTGGTCCATTCTGGATTTTTTAATTCTGCATATCCTACGGTTGCCCAAAGCATTGTGTATGGTGAGAATGCTCTCAAGTTAAAAGTTAAATTTGAAGAGGTGTGTTGTGTTGTCTCTACTAAACTCTACTTAGGCAAAGTTCATTGCCAATTGCCATTATTGAAGCATACAAGGAGTTTCTTTGGGTGAAAAATTATTGCAGGACCTTGGTGTCTTGATAAAAATTCAACTTTTCATTCTTGGTCCATATTCATTAATATGAGGTATCATTGGATATGAGATGCATTGATTGTTAGGTTAGGAATTGGCCAAGGTTCAAACATATGGTAATGATATTTTTATGATGACTAAGGCATTACTGAGATTCAAGTTTGAAACTTGTGAGATTGTCAATTTGCCGATCATCTCCACATAGTTGTGAGAGAAAATTTGTTGGGATTTTGCCTCCATTCTTACGTGGATAAATGCCAACTATATGCAAATCCACTTGTCTCACTTATTCTCAAGTGGAGAGATGGGTCAGATTAGAGGAATTGAGAGTCTACTTTGGCAAGAAAGGCAAGCAATAAAAAGGTGAGAGTAAAGAGAAGGGAAACAATTTTCGCACAAACTCAGTGCAGTTGTACGAGCTTTGTCACCACTCCTTTGTTAACCATTGATTGGATTGAAATTTGGGCACCAAGTTCGCAACATCTGATTCTTCAACCTGAACGATTGGATTGGTGAGAAGATGTTTGAGATGGAAGGAATTGGGCTATATCAGCAACAATAATTTCTCATTTTTCTGATATTCTTAGTTTTCTATTTCTAGCTTGTTGCTTTAGCTTATTCCTTTTAAATAGCTCACTCATACTTAGCTAAATGATTTTACTTGTTAAGTATATGATCATATGAATTATCTCTTTCGAAAAAAAGTACATGAATTACCTTGTAAATCTTAAATAATGTTGTTTATTCTATATTGATCGAAAATTTTAAATGGTGAAAGTTACTTTGGTTAACTAAATTAGGTAATGTGTATGAGTACAAGTATATATGTACAAAGTATGAGAACATACATTTAAGTCGCTACCCATGCAAGTACAAGGACGAGTGCGAATAATTTTTAAAAATCCAAATATAAGAGTGAGTACTATAGTACTTTACCTAAATCTTACTTGTAGTACCCTACTCAAACCCTACCCATCGGTCATTGCCCTCCCTCGAACTCGAGTCAACCCTCTCCTGAAACAAAAGTTGACTCATTGCTTCTGCTCTTTAGTTTTGGCCTTAGGCCCAATTTTAGTTTTTGACGAAGTGTTTGGCCCAGCTTTTTTATGATTTAAAAGCTCCTTAAAATAAAAAAGTTGAAAATAAGAGCTAAAATAAAAAGTAAAAAGCTGTTTGTCAAACTGTTTTTGGATTTCAATCAATTTTTAACTAATATGTGATTCCCATCTGTTATTCAACCAAGATCATGGATTAAGGAACTTGAACATGAGAAACAAATGAAAGAAAGGGGCATACTCAGGGGAGTGAGAACCAGAGTCCTGGTGTTTGGTATTGGTGTTGGTGGGTTGGGTGTGTGCTTGATCACCACTTGTATTGCTATTCTCTTTTGTCTTCTCTTCAATTCAAATATCAATATCTCTAAATCTGTTAAATTGGGGCTTTTTTTCTTTGTGTTGTTCGCAGATCCAGTGGCTTGAACGTGGATCAAATAGATCTTGATGTGGCAATATTTTTTTTGATATAGTTGATGTGGTGATAATGAAAAGACCGAATGCAGCATACTTTGATGTTTCTCATGATGATGATGATGATGAAGAATTGATGATGATGAATTGATGATGCGAGAAGAGACGAGATCAGCACGAGATTGCCCCAAAAAATAAGTAACTTATTAGAAAATAGTAACTCACATTAACCTTTAATTTTAGAGCTTTTATTAAAATTTTCTTCATAAAAAATAAGTAACTTTTAATTTAAGATCTTTTTTAAAAACTCATTTGGCCCAACTTTTACTTTTAAGGAGCTTTTAAGCTATAAAAAAGCTGGGCCAAACACTACCTAAATAAGTTTTGGACAAACTTCCAAATGCGAATAAGAAATCTATTTTGTGGAGCTTGACAAGCTAAAGAATTTGCCATTGTGTTATGATCATAGGAATATGCTTAAACATAAACTCTAGTATGCGCTCATCATCATCATCTCCTTTATCTTGAGTATAACATTCATCAACTAGTGGCTATTAGTGTCACTGTTATTATGGAGGACATCCGTAGCATTCTTGCAGTTAGAGAGCACAAACAACTTTCACATGTCATGACCTGTAATGTAATAAGTGTCAGACCCTCAACAAAAGAATGGATTAAGGTGATAGAGTGTTATCAGGAGACGCTAGGTTTCGCTTCGGAATTGGAAAAAAAAACTGCCTCTTCAAAGACTTGGCTTAATGAATAGAAAGTACATCTCTCCACCGCGAACGGCTTCGCATGAAAGGGATCCCCTTACCAAAGCAGCTAGAGAAACTGGACAGACATCGTGCCGTAAGATCATGGATGACTCCACCAACACTCACGTTATCTTGACCTTGTATCGAACTTCCACTAACATATTTTCATCCATTTCCTTCATTAAACTACCGCTCGATGTTTCCCCAAGTGCCACCATTTTCAAATATTTATTTGAGAAAGACTTAAAACATTTTTTATTTTCTTTATACTTATAATTGTTAATAATTTATAATTATTAATTATAATTGGTTAAAATGGAACCAATATGGATTATTCAATCCAAATTATTAAATTATGATGGTTGCATCATAGTGGTTATTTGGTTTTTATCACATTAAAATAAGTATTTTAAATGACAAACTTAATGAATCCAAACTCTGTTAGCCTTTTGTTTCACTCAACAGTGAATGGAAGCGTGTTTGGTAATCTTGGAGTTGCAGGATTCGGGGGTTACTTGAAGGATTATGTGGACAAGTGGCTCATTGGGTTCTTTGGTCACTTTGGCATATTGGATTATCTTCATATGGAGCTCATGGGTATTGAGAAGGGTCTTTTCCTTGCTTGGAGTAATGGTTATAGGCATGTGATTTGCCAAACTGATTCGTTGGATGCTTTTGATGAAGGAAACACATTGATTACATTTGGGATTGAGATTTTCCGAATGTGCAAGGATATAAGTGGGCGGGATACAGTATCTATACCTACGCTGACCTATGAGCTTACCCCCTGCAGCTATAAAATCAAGTATGATGATACCCCTATTTGTCTTTAAGTATGAATGGGGCATGATACCCCTTAGGGCTCATAAACACTTATTTATAAGTTAATTTGATAAGGTTATTGAAATATGCTAAAAGTATGTTATAGGTATGTATCAACGTTTATTCATAAGCGAATTTGGGAAACTTATCAAAATAAGCTCAAAACAGCTTATATCTCATAAGCTATTTACATATACTCTCAAACACTTGAATAAGTGTTTATGCTATAAAATAAATTAAAATAAGCTCATCCCAATGGGCCTAAAGCTAAGATTTATGAACAAATGAATGGGTGAACTAATTATACATGTACTTTTCCCTAACATATCGGTACAAGCATGGGAGCTTCTTGGTACCTTTGTCATATCATGTCCACCTATTAAGTACATGAATCTCCTACACATCTCAGGTCACCTACAGGTCCGCCAATTAGATGGGTGTGATGGCTGCATGAAAGGTTGTTTCTCACCCATTTGTGCTGCTTTTATGCACAATCTGCCGAAAGCCCAAGCAGAACCAGTCAAATCCTTGTGATCAAGGATTCAAATGAGCATGAGTTACACCAAATTATCAGTTTTGCACTTCATCAGCAGAGCTACAAGTTGTCTTCCATCTCATCAGGCACATGCAATTTCTCAATGGCAGCCTGTCACAATTGAATGGAAGAAGTTTAAATTGCATAAATAAGGCAACAATAACCAGAAGTTCCAACATTTTCAAGAGTAGCCAGCCCCAACAGTTAATGAAAAACTAAACTTTCACAAACCAATCAGAAAACACAAAAATAAGAAAAAATATGACTTGTAAAATAAACATTGTTGTCCAGTTTAGGCAAATTGATCCAATCACCTTAATGGCAGCAGCATCTGTTGCAGATGGTTTCAAATCCAAAGAAATACCATAATGAAGCATTGCTTTCTCATGCATGTTACGCCTTTTATAGATCCTTCCCATCAAAGCATATACACTGCATTCACGGGGAGCATACTCTTTAAGCTCCTCCAGGACTTCCAAAGCCTCGTCCAATCTTTCCAAGCTCATGAGTATATTGGCCTTCTGATACATTGGAAGAGGATTTTTCTTATCTGCCAAGATAGCCTTCTCCATTACCACCAGCGCTTCCTCGCTTCTCTGTCAAGTCATAAAAGCATATCATAATTTCAGAATTCGGGATACGAAAAAACAAAAGACACATGTAGTTCTTAGTTGTAACTTGTAGTACTATAATCAGTGCAGCACGAGATAAACCTTCAAAGCATGCAAAGCAGTTCCAAGGTATGACATTATAACGGATGAGCGAGGATTGATTTGGAAAGCCATCCGAAAATGATGTTCAGAGAACTCAAACTTCTCTTGGCGAAGATATATCATTCCAAGTCCATACCAGGCATTGTAGTGCCTTGCATCAACCCTGAGTGCACTCTGGTAGCATTTGATACCATTCTCATAATCTTCTAGCGCAACATACCTGTTAAACAGCAATGAATTAGAAGACCTTAAAAAGTTGCAAAATCCGCACGCACAAATGTATCGTAAACAAAATGACCATGTTCATACTCATGTCCACAAAGTGTGTGCGCATATGCGAATCTGGGATTTAGTTGAACAGCTCGTTGAAAATTCTTCAGTGCAGTTTCATGATCTTTCTGCAGGCTGTAACAGTTACCCATGGCACACCTGCAAGGGCATTCAACAAAAAATGATACACCAGCATAAATGATGAAAATTATAAATAGAACACCCAAGTGGAGCACTGCAGCAGAAACTGACAGAAGCTAAAAAACACTTTCAACCTTCAAGCTCTACTATGCCAAAATTACATTCATGTGATCCTCAAGTAGCAGGAAATGATGTGATGATAAGTATATTTCATGAAAAGGCTTTGAAAACAGATCGCTCAGATAAGAAAACAATGAACCCAAATGGGCCATGGAAGCTTGTATTAGGCAGAATATACCTACTGACATATCATATTTCATATATGCCTGGAATATGGTATCAGCATGAAAACTTGCATTTATTAACTCAAGCACAGCATAGTTTTTACCCAGCGCATGCATTCAGAGATTTAGCATTGGTCATTCCAGAAATGTGAAGGATAATAGCCAGTAGAGATTATTTTAAGGAAGAAAGTTTCAAGTAAAAAAACATACAATTCTTTATACTGAATAAAAAAATACGAAGTTCCGCAAAAGCATACCAAGATTGAGGAGCTAAGCGATCAGTTGATATTAGCTCCTGAGCCAGGTAGCTCAACTTCATATCCTCCTTTAGAAGCTACACCAAAGATAAATCAGTCATTTAGTGAAGCAGTAAGCATGCAGGAACATATATCAATATTTTAATCATGAAGTGAAAGCAAGAAAGTACAGAAATTATTTTGGAGTCTTTTTAGGAGTGTTTTTCAAATTTCATCATACTTAATGATTTGTTTCCACATTAATTTAATTAGGAATTTAGGATTAACATTATTAGTATAAACAGGGATCTGTGCACTGTATTTTGTAACATATCATTACACAACATATATCACTATTCTATAATATTCAAAGTTAGTTCTCACAGTTACTCTTTCTCTACCCTAAGTCCCTGTAAGTTCAACAATTTAGAGAAATATTTTTTATCATTGCCTATCCAATATTAAATACATTGCAGAAACTGATAAAATGTAATATAGACTCACATAAAGGACTGTTGAGTATACGTCCATTCCTTCCAAACTATATGGCATAATCTGACGAGCAAGACCAAAGGCTCGATCAGCCTCTAAATAATCTACTAATTCAAAATGCAATCTTCCAACCTGCTCAAATCATCAATGTATCATGACAAATAGTTAGGGATATGCACCAATCAGAATCTCAAACATCTTAACCATTCAAGAAAAACGTTGGAATATAACATCTTAAGCCTGAATATAGTATATTGCTAAATCAATACAAACCAATAATTCCTATGTACGAAAAAATAGAGGATGCAGGACAAGGAACCAAAATTACCAGGGAAAGAACCCAGCCAGTATTGTAATGCTTATGTGGAAGTTTCAGATAGGTATCCAGTGCATCCTGTTCCACCAATAAACAGATGTTAAAAGAAAGTGTGATCTAGGACAGGTATTTTTGTCATTTTAGTTTTCTCTTTTCACATCCATAATTAAAATTCAATAGACGAATATAAGTTTTTTCTCCAGAAGGAAAAGATAATACCTGGCACCTATACAAGCAGGCAAGTCTAAAACCTTCACCAAAAACTCTTAGAAGGGTCAGTATTTCTGAAGCACCAGTGATGACTTTTGAACCACTAATTACTTGTCCACCAACTTGAAAATTCACGGCTTCCTGATCATTAGATTTCACTTCCATGGAAGTAGAGGAACTAGAACTTGTCGATGTGACATTCAAACGTGAATCATCTAGAACATCATTACGAATCCCTAAGATAAAAAAAAATGAGGAATCATTAGTCAATAGCTGTTCAGAAATATTTTGTATCATTATGTTAGGAGTCTGTATTATAATAGTAGAGCTTACACTATTTGTACAAGAGCAGTTCTTCATTTAGATAATGAGAAAAAAACAATATAGGTGAGTATCTTGTAAGTTGTAAGAGATATAAAATTGTCTAGATTCTAATTTTAAGGCTTCCTGCACCTTTGTCCATGATTAATAAATATGCTTCTCTTAATCTTTTTTTTAAGGAAATAATAGCATAGAAGATATTTGTCAAAACAAGTATAAAATCATCAGCTCAAATGTATTTTTGCACATGATCAACTTAACTACCAAAGCACCAAATCAAGAGTCAAGACAATAGTCTTCATGAAGGATAAGTGGATAACATTCCCAAAAGACAAGATTACAGTAAAATAGTCTTCATGAAGGATAAGTGGATAACATTCCCAAAAGACAAGATTACAGTAAAATAGCACTATATATGAAGATTCATCACCTTCATCAACGTTTTCATTAGCCCATGACTGTCCCTTACGAACTGTCATGGTACGAAAAGCCATAGAGCTAAGCTTTGACCCTCCAAGATACTTAGAAGAGTTGCTAGTTCCATTTCCAGATACAACAGTTGCATTAGCATTTGGATTAGCACTTGCATCATTAGAGAGTCTTGGACTACGTCGAGGACCAGAATCAGAAAATAACCTACCAGAAATCTGAAACAATAAAAGTAGAAGGAACAGTGAAAACGAGAAACAATTAACATGTAATCTATAAAACTAATGCATCCAACCTTGTGTACATAAATATGCACAATTTTTTTCATAATGGAAATTACATGTAGAAGTCTACCTTATAATCATTCACGATTGAAATCACTTAATCGCACGATTATGCGATTGATGGTGCCTTGGGCGATTAAAATTACATCTGTAATAGTTTTCTGGTTTAATCGTAAGATTAATCACATAATCGCACCAGAAAGTGTTTCTTTGGTTTATTTATGCTATTTTGTATGCATATATATATGAATTTACACACCCAGACACACACACACACACACACACATATATATATAGGAAATTTGCTAAATCTTACGATTATGCGTTTACGATTAAGACCCCCATCCCGATTGAAGTAATAATACCAATTTTGACTACTATATATGCTTATAATGCATACAGTACAATTCCAACAACTATAAAAAAGTACAAAGAAACCAGAATGCATATAGCCTATAGAGAGATGAGATGTTAAGGAGATATAGCAAAGAAAGTAATTATAATATGTATGTTTGGTTTTTATCATTTCACACGTAGAGAAAAAAAAAAGCTTTCTGGCCAAAATCTATATATCTTGAACATTTTGATCATAAGGTTTTTTTCTGAAAGCAAAATAAACAAATCCAAACACACTACAATCACATAAACTAAGAACTTGGAAAAAAGAAATGAAAAGATAAATTAGGATGCCCTTTAATAAAATATGACTAGATGAAATAATCATGAAATCAACTCATGTCCCTGGTTAAAGCCCAGTTTTCTTATGATAAAAGTCACTTCATACTCAATACTTGGAGTGAAGACTGTCAGTTTACATGTTAACAACAATATGAATAAATGGGTACCAACACTGTCAAAAATAAGTATCCATTAGTTCCATGGTATGTAAGATTAAGACATTTTATCAAATCAGTCTATAAACCAACCAAGTCTTGTCCAACTAGTTGAGGTATTATACTATTATATTTTATGAAGCCTTTGAGCATTTTAAAAAGATAATTTTCAGATCAGTGTCTACAGACAGAAAATGCAAGAGAGGGTGGTGAGTCAATTTTATGATGTAAAGGAAATAGAAAACAGGAGACTTATTACAGCTATAACCCAACCTTTCGTAACTTTCCTTCATCAACAAACTTTCTTCGGGGGGCTTGAATAGTAGAGTTTACTGTTGATTTAGGAGAACTCTCTGCACCAACAGTGCTCAGATTTGAGCCATTTAGCTGCACATTCCTACACAAAGGGGGCGGAGCAACACCTGACAACTGGAAAAGAGGTGAAGAAAATAATATCAACCATTTGAGAAGAAAAATGGGCATCAAGCAAATGCCTAATAGACCAAGAAGCCTACATTAATACTATGGAATTCTAGGACATGTTTTACAAATATTTCTGAATTTAGTGACTATGACTTCATAAGTAGTTTAACTTATCCTTAATTTTTTTATAAACATTAATATATACACACAGAATATGAAGCTTGATGCAATTACCTGCGTTACCATTGGAGATGGGGTGTTATAAAATGAAATGTTAGACGGACCACTATTAATAGGTTGACCAGAAGTTCCTCCTAATATAGATGCTCCATGATGATTTAGAGGAATATCCTTTAGGCCTTGCATGAGTTTCAGTTGCCTTGGATTCACATCTTCTGATGCACTGTGTCTAGTGTCAACCAAATTACAATCCTCAGTAGATGAATGCAGCTTTGGAGTAGTTGAGCAATTTAGGTATTGCTTTTGTATACAAAGAGCAGCTGCTTCACCAAAAACTGCAGTAGCTTCTTCAGCAGCGCCTAAATATTCAGAAAATTAAACAGTGATGTCGATGAAAATAACATTGAAATATGAAACACGTTACTTTACGACATAAAAAACAGTCCCTAAATCTCAAAACTAGGTTTCTCCAATCAATTCATCAAATATGCCCAATGAGCATCAAGAATCAGGTAATATCATCTTACAGACCTAATATGCACAACTCCTCATATGCTGCCCACATTAGAGGATCCACCAATAGTGCCTGCTTAAAATGATGTATGGCACTTCTCCTTCTGTCAGTATATCTGAAAAAGAGAATATAACAGAAGATGAATTCATCAAATTTTGTGAGCTTAAATTCAATCCAGTAGTGGATTTTGAGTAAAAGTCAATCAATGTACACTTTGAAAATATTCATAAGCACGCACGCCTGTGTACGCACATATATACATGCATATCTACCATGTTGATCTTTCATGCCAAACTTTAAAAAACTTTAACACCAATAGTAATGTAGTTAAATAGTTAATATTTTTCGTATTTTTTAATACATGTACGATATATTACATTAATCTAAATATATATATATGAATAGAGTACAAAACTATTTCTGATTTATGAAACGTTCTTTGGGTGTGATCTACACGATGAGAATATTCAATCAAATGTTGGACTTTGTTGGAAAGTCCTCCAATGAAAGTTGCTCAATTGTATATCTCGTAGAGAAAAGTTAGATTATTAACAATCAACTTTGTCATAGAAAAATGAAAAAAACTTGAATATTAGCAATACAACAGACATATTAGCTTAGCTAAAATAGATGGTAATGCAACTGGTTGCAAAATTAAAGTTTCAAAGGTTTAAATCAAAACCTACTTAAAAAGTGTCATCAAAGCATGGCTTATGAATGGATAGCTAAGTATTCGTGGAACTTTGGTTAAAAACATAATTGTTTCATTATAACTATTTTCTTGTTAGAACACATTAATACTACTAGTTTATGTTTCTCTGGATCATCATATATAACTAACATTCCTTCTAGCTTCTTGAGACTTGAAATTTTTGTATATGCCACAAAAAGGTAAGAATGGGAGCATACATTTTAAATAATGTCTGCTTTAATCTTAAATGGTATGTGGGCATATAATCTGATTTTGCAAGGATCAGATCATTTCCTTTCACACGATATTAAAAGCAGATTTAAGAAATACTGATTGACAATTGAGGGTAAGACTGATAGCGATAAGCAACCTGTAAATGAGCCCTAATAGATGATGACCAGCTGCACCATTTGGGACCTGCATATTAAGAAAAGCAACAAAAAAAAGTAGTTATTCAACTACTTGTGGTAAATGCACTCAGAAAATATAAAAAAGACGACTTCAAGCAAAGCAGCAGGTAGAACCAACGTCATAAATGAAAAGTGAATTTAACAATAGCTAATTTGACTAAGAGTACAGCAGAAGCCAATCAGTTTATGAGACAAACTGTGCTAAGGCCGTCTGGAGTGGAGACTTATAAATTTTATAAATTACATTCCCAATTATGCTTTGTACCTCTGCACTAGGCTCATTGACAGGACATAATGCTGCTTCAGCTTCACTAAGAAGATCCATCTGAAAACATGATATTGCAAACAAGTACCGGGATTGAGCCATTTGTGTTCCTTCAAGCAATAAAGACAAAATGAATAACAAGAGATATACAATGCTATAAGCAATGCTATGAGATAATGAGAAACAAAGGGGGATAAAATTATATATTGAAAGGAAATTCAGGAACAGGACAGGAATGATGATATTTAAAACTAACAGAACTAGGAAAGTAACTTCAAAACTGGATGGTGCGTAAACATTAAAAGAAATTTACCCTTTAAAATATGGTACGCAGAATGCGCTTGATTACTCTGCAAGTAACAGCTAGCCAACAATTGGAGATTTGTCTGTATAGTACACATGAAAAATAATTATGAAATGATACCATGAACGGAATAAGGATATTTTTCAGCAAGTGACGTCAAATACACAGTCAAAGAAAGAACTACTCATGAACAATAAGTCCTAATTGACAAAGTTTTAGGATAAAACATATTGGTTAGGCAAGTCTCGCAGACTGACACCACAATAGGCATATTTCGGCACAAAAAATAAGAATACAAATCAATTAAAAAATGTTGGCCCTACATCTACAACACATTCGATTAACAAAGTCAAAACTTTATCCTGATATGTATAAATATAATACATTACAAGAGCCAAGACTAAATTTCATATAGCCATTTTCAATCAAATTGATGTTACTTCTTCCGATTAAAAAAATTGAGCGCAACAAAACACCCTCTATGCTAAAAAATTTGCAGAAACAGCTTCATAAGAGGGCAGTCATAACCATCAGAATCATGCCAAAATTTCTACAAAGTAGCTCCAAAGACCCAACAAAGCTTCAAAATTCAAATTACTAATACCCAACAACATTCAGTCCTTCCACAAAACTAACAAAGACCCAACAAAACTTAAAAAATTCAAATTACCAATACAAACCCAATTTAATCACACTAGAGTACTGTGAAGAAGAAGAAACAAAAAAGAAAAATTTGAAGAACCCATATAGACAACGAAGCAAAAAGAGCAAATTGAATCCAAATCTAGAAAATTCAACTACTACTACAAGAGAAACTACAAAGTGGCATAGAATCAAACAGCTGGGTGACACTCATCGATCTCGATGCGGTAAGAAAAGACGAAGTTTTGGAGGGAATTTCGCAATTCAATTTTCTGGGTATTTTTCATATGAACCAAACGGTAACGAAAAGGGATAAAAGAAGAAGAAAAAAGGGAATTGAAAAGGGGGACCTCACCTCAGTGGGGAACTCAGCGCAGAGACGGTGGCAGAGGAAGATGGCGTTGTTGTGCATGAAATGGCGGAGACTCTTGTGCACGCAATCTGTGAGAATCGCTTCCATAGCTGATGGATGATGATGATACTGGTGCTGCTGCTACTGCTTCTTCTTCGTTTCCAATTCGATTCAGAGAGAGAGAGAGGTTTTGTGTTTTGTGAATTTTTTGTTTTGAAATCAGAAAATCAAATGTAATGGGTGTGGCACGTGACTTGTCTCTTATTTCAAATTAGGTCACGTGATGGGGTGTTGATTATTGGATCTCTAGCATCTCAAAATCAAAATGTTCCGTTGGTACTTGCCATATATATAAACAATCAAAATGTGAGTTAAAAAGAGAAAAAATATTGGTTTATTTTTGTCAAGAACTCTCTAGGTAGGTAGTAGTCGTGAGGCTGATTTTTCGCCCTGCAATCAATGAACTAAGTGATGTGAGGTTGGGTAAGAAGTTTTTTCTATTCACAAGAGCTGAGAATCGAACCTTCAAGCACTTGCTTAGCTAATGTTTGTTTATAGTTTTTTAAATTGTTTTCTATTTAAAAAATTGAAAAAGGTTATATATAATTTTTAAAAACATGTTTTTTTTTCTATTTTTAATTTTCAAATTATAATTTTTTTAACCTTGTACTCATTTCATGCACCTAGTTCTTTTGTTTTTTTTCTTTCGAAACATTTTTTAAAAATTGTTTTCAATTCAGAAAACTAAACAAAAATCAAACAAGCTAACTTTTTTTCTTCATTAGTTTTTTTTATAGGCAAATGTTAGTTGTTAGTAAATTTGTACAAATTATCTGTCCACAGGGTTCGAACCCTGAACCTACACCTGCAGTTACTCATAGCTAACTTTTTTCTTCATTAGTTAAGAGATTAAGCAATTTAAATCTTTTATTGTATTTTTCATAATTTTAATTTTCTATTCCACGATTAATCAAATTTTTTGGTTACATAAAGGAAAATAAAGAACAACTACGCTATAGCATCCTGCACTAGCACGACAATTAAACCAGCGGGAGGTTGTAGCCAGAAACGCTTGGGGGAAGCATCCCGAGCACCTATCGTGCCAAAAAATCCGCTGCATAATTCTTTTCGCGAGGTATTAAGCGAAGAGTCACCCTCCAATCTCAACTAAGCACACTTCTAACGCGGCGAATAACATCACGAGCCCAGTAATGGTCAACATTAGTATTAGACCATTTGATCCAAAAGTTTATTTTATAGAATTTTCACCTTTTTCATTTTGGAGTTCAACAATTTTGGTCCCTACTTCATTTTTCATAACTTTGATCCCCTAATTTAGTGATTTTTTATTGGTCTCTTTTTTTATTCACAATTTTAGTATTCAAGTATAATATGAACTTCAAATATTTGACATTTTTTTAGGTGATCACTTTACTTATAAGGTAGCTAACTATACTTTTGTATGTACTTATTAGAATTAGAACGACAATTGTATCGTTAAATTAATATTGTGACAAACTGACAATAATCAAAAGTGTAATTGAGCCAAAGAAAAAGTAAAATAAGTGCTTCCTAAGTGGATTAGTTTTTGCTTTTTAACTGGATGTCTGTAAAAGCAAATATTTAAACTCTGAGGAACTTTTTGTCAGACAGAACTATCCTGATCATCATATATAAGCATATGTTTTGCAGTCTCCTCTATTTATCTTGTGCATGTTTTCTCCCTTCCAGGTAACCTTGTTAACTTATTGCAATGAAACCTGATTCACAATATAAAGGAAGAAAGCAGCACAGATAAATTTATTTAAGCTGAGTTTCCACTATTATTTTCAGAAAAGACTTCTTATTCAACATAAGTACAAAAGCTCAAGATTTGATTTGTTTTTTGTACCCCTAAAATCACTTGTTTTCACAGTAAGAGATTAAAAAGTTAACTTAGAAAACTCACAAAAACATAAACTGCATCACACTCCTCACTTCTAAATCAAGCAGTTCCTGCATCTAGGTCAAGGAATTTCTTTATAATTCCCATCATTTCTCCTCCAGGGAAACGCCCCAGACATCCCCTCGCAGCTGCAATTTCATTCAACTCAAAAACTGAATCACCACTATAAGATTGAGACTCTCTTCTCTCTTCGGTTTCCAAATCATGTGTCAAGTCTTCAACAGACTTAACACTTGGAATAGGAAATGGGTCTAGAGAAGTTTTGGAAACAATGGATTCACCAATTGCACCGACAAAGTCTTTCAACCGACATATCGCGAATGGAACTGGTTCAAAGCTGTGATCTCCATATTCAACTGGAGTAGAGTGGTCTCCTGTGACACAGAGTGAATACTGAAATTTTCCACTTGATTCGGCTTCCCAGAGAAGCCTTGCCAACTGCCCTATAGCAGTATCTACAGCTTCTAATGCTTTGACTTTGAGAATGCTCGCCTTGTCGTGGCCTGCATCATCGATTGCCTGCAGTACCATAGAAGGAGAAACAAAAGAGCAGCATCAGCATTCTAAGTAAAATGGCAATGATTTAATATTTTATAAGGGCGCTTGATGTAGTCAAGTGTCTTGGAATGCTGATTTTTTTGCTTGGACAAAACTTAGATACAGTTCTATACATGTTTTTACAGTTATTCAATTACCACGTGACACTTGGGTTGGAAATGGGAAGTTGAGGGAAGTTATCACATCAACAAAAATAGTACCTATAATACTGTAGGCAAGTTTTTCCTTTTTTTTTCCATTCTATTCTGGACCATGTAGCAGCACTACTAAACATAAGGTATTTTTTTGCAATTGCAAACATGCATGATATCCCTCACATCAAGCTGGAGACTCAATTACAATTTAACACCTTATAATTTCTGGGGTGAGGAAACAAAAATGATACAAAATTCTCCATCTGTGAAATGAGGTTCTAAAACAACCGAGAGAAATGCAGAAAAAGTAAAATCCAATATAACAAACCAAAACTTAAAAAAATTGACCTTTATATGAAGAAATCCAAAGTCATAGCCATCTGACCGGCCTGCTTTATGCTCATCCTCTCCAGGCACAAAAACTCTAGGGCAAGACTGCAAAGGAGCTGAGAGTGCCTTGGCTATTGCTGATGCCTTTGAAGTTAGTAAGGTTCGATAGTCTCCAGTTGCTCCATGAGCTTCTAGAATATCAATACCAAGTGATAAGCCGAGACCGGCAATTATTTTTGTTGGAGCTACCATGCATGGCAACAAACCATGTTTATTTTCAAATGGTGTAACCTGCAATATACAATTTAAATGCGATAAATGCATGAAACTAGTACATGGACACACACTAGCATTTAAAACACATTGCATTTCATTATACAAAATTTTATAGGCTTAGATAGAGGATATAACATTTAATTTTCTATTCGAATATTTACAAACATCATAGAATTTTAAAAAGCGCTGAAGTTATAGAAAGACCACTTCCGTAGCTAAACTTAAAATCTGATAGTCCCCACCTTTTGAAAGGAAATAATATTGAAATAAACAACATACCACCATGAACATGGAAATTAATAGTGTTATTTTATTTCTTATTTTTTAGATAATTGTTACATATTTGATACACTTCCTTCAAGTAGCAAAATATGTAAATGGATTAAGAAGTACCAAAGTTTGGTTTTCTTAAGCATCACTTCAATGTTTGAAAGATTAATGTGTTAACTATGATATGAACCAAAGGAACATACCTCAATTCTGATGCCACAACCTCTTAAAAGGACAATATTTGCTATGTTTTTCCCCTCTGCAACACGTTTAGCATTCACTGGATGAGAAACCAGAATTTTTGTTATTTCCTTGGATAACTCATTAATGATGGCAGCAGTGTTCTTAGCTTCAGGAGAATCATCTAAAGCTTCCGCTTTCAAAAGTAAGCGGTTGTCTTTTAATGGATCTGTTCCTGATATATTTCCACTCAACTTTGGTCCTTTAACAACCACTCCACATCTATGTTCTGTTGCATACCTATGAAAAGAGTTGCCAAAACGTATAAAGAACTGTTAATTTTACCATCCATAAATCTTGAGTTCCTGAACATTTAACATCTAGAAATCAACTTACTTGAGGGCAGAATTTAAAAATTTTGGAATGAAGAAATCTTTAAAGCAGATAAAATAGACCCCAACCATCCAAGATCCTCCAAAACTTACAATATGACTAACCCCCACCCCCCAAACTCTCTACCGAGCACAATGTTCTCAAACTATCTTTCCACAAAACAGGAGACTAAAAACACTAAAACTCAATATTACAAAGTAGTCAACTACATTAACTACATTATAGCAACCTAGGTATCTTCACCTGACTCTTACTTCATAATCAGGGAAAGATGGAAGCTTCATTCCATCCAGGGCAGCACAAAGTATGGGACCTTCTTCTTCAAAGTGTCTGTCAGCTCTCCTACTCGTGACAACTCCAGATTTCTCATCAAGAGTTGCGAAATTTGACTGTATGAGAACATTTTATCAGGTAATTAGCATGAACAATTCAGAAAGCACACTTTATGTACAGATTCTTAGACTTTCATCTATCCTAAGAATTTATAGGAGTGCACCATTATATTGCAAAAAAATAGATTACAGAGAATATAGATCAAGCGTGAATTGAATGAAGGAGTGGGAAAATAGTAATTAAATCAAAATAAATGTGCCAAAAGTGATAATCTTTAAGTACAAAATTCTGTGAGGTGATCAACAGAGAGAGATAAACATCTACAGGCAGAAATGTCAGTCAAATATGTGATCCTTTATCTTTTACTTGTTTTCCCCACAAACAGAGAGAAGTCAACATATACTAAATTGTGTATAATTAAATCCTAAAATTGAACATGGAATCCTTCAGAGCTTACAAATAATGTCACATTCTTTAATCATCAAGTCCAGGAATGAAAGGAAAGAAGACAAAACATTGACAGGATTTTCAACAGTTACTATTCTATGCTGCTAACCATGAAATATATGCTATACACATTTCTGAATTATACCAACAATTGAAGAAAATATCTAGGGTGGTTTAATCTAAAATTTGAATCGAACTAACAATCGAAGCAAACCACGACTAAACGATCTAAGAAATGGATAATTTATGTAGCATGTAAAGCCAAATTGCCCCCATCCATAATTATGCTAAACAAATGAATATAGATTTATGCACCAACCTTGAAAGCAATATCACCAGGTGACATGGCCAATCCAGCCCCCATGGATTCAAAAGCTCCTCTACCGCGATAATAAACTCTAGGATCATAACCCAACAAGGAAAGATGAGCAGTGTCACTTCCACAAGCTAAACCAACCTCAACAGGGTCCATTAGTCCATTAACTCCAGCAGATGCTATGGCATCCAAATTGGGGAGTTTTGCTGCCTGAAGAGGAGTCTTGTATCCAAGCCTCGGCAGTGACACATCACCTATCCCATCAATCAGCACAAATGCCACTCTTTTCTTTGGCACCTGTGGACTACTCATTCTGCTTTTTTTTCTTCTTCTTTTTTTCCTTTCCTATTCTCAGCAAGTTCAATCTGTTGATGCCTTCATAAATAGCACAAGTAGAATAATACCAAAACCCTGCCACCATAAAAAGCATATATAAATATACACAAAGATGTGTTATTATCTTTGATCAAATTGAGTTCACAACTTAGAAAAACACAACAAATAATATTAATTCAACACCCATGATTTTTTTAATACCCAGATAAACCCCACCCACAAAATTGAAACTTTGTTTCAGTTTTGGGTTCAGCATTGAATTTGGAAACATGGGTGTAGTCCAATTTGTTTGAAATCATGTGATGTGCAGTTGCATCGATGTAAACAACATGCAGAGAAATGAAAATGCAATTTTGTGAATTTGCAAGAATGAATAGAAGAAATGAAACCTTGACGATTGATTTGGAGAGAAGAGAGTGGCGATGACAGACACAAAGACGAAGATGATGGAGGAACAATTGAATTAACACAACTCACTCACAAGTTTCTTTTGCCTTTATTCCTTATTCCTTGGTGAGGGGAATTGAGTTTGGTGCCCCACCCCTTAGGCTTTGCACCCCACTTTATTAAATACGGAATTTAAAGTTCCGTATCAATACGGAAAATAAAATTTCGTATCTGTTTTAGTATATAATGAGTGGTTGAAAATGTGACACGCATGCTTAAATACAGTACGGAATTTTAAGTTCCGTATTCAATAGGGAGAATACGGAATTTTAAATTCCGTATTTGATAAAGTGGGGTGTCAAGCCCCATAGGTGGGGTGCCAAACCCAACTCCCCGTGGTGAGTCAGGAGAAGGATATTTTTTGGAAAGGTAAAAAATATTTATGGGTATTATTGTCATTGCCACAAAAATAATAATGTACCACCACTTCGTCCTCCATAAGCACCTAAATTTTTTCTCTTTCATCAAAAATACATGGTTTACAATTAAATTAGTTTATGAGTTTGAGTTTGTAAACGAGTTTGATTTTCGTTCATACGAGGAGAATTGATGTTTAGTTTTGGCCGTCACGTCATTTTTTCCTCGGAGGGACTAAAATTAAACTCACTTATAAACTCAGAGAAAAAATATAGTAATATAAATTAGGATTTCATTTATGGCGGCTTCTAGGTGAATTTATCAACTGACCAAAATAGCAAATATAGTATTGAAAAAGAAAATTGAGAATATCAAAAGCATAATTTTACCATTGCGGTAGTTAGTTGAGTTCATTAAACATTTAGCTTATGGTTTAATCATGTATTGCGGGATACATTAAGGAAAAAAGCATAATCCTCAAACAAAATATAGAGAGAAAGGAGAGATTCGTTACGCAAGTGCGATAATGAGCGCTAGTGCCAATGTGAAAGGCAGAGCGAGTGAGGGAGCCGAAGAAGAGAGAAGAAAAGAACTTTTTGAGAGTTGAACATGAAAGAAGATGAACTTGAAGAATGTGAGTTTTTTGTTTTTTGTTTTTTAAAGTTTTTTTGTTTTCTATAGGTGGTGGATACCTGTGATAGAAAAGTGTTTTCATTTGTTAATTAAAGGTAATATTTGGCTAAAAATTGTTACATTGCATACATTAGATAACATTTTAATAAATAGAGATTAATTTCTATGCAGTGACAGTGTAAAAAGTTTTACACAGTTATTCAATCACATTCTTCAATTTCATATTTTAAATATTATTAAATTCAAAATTAATTATGAGTTAGCAAAATAAAGGGTTGTGATTGATTAATTGCGTAAAATTTAGGTAGTGTTTGGTACCAGAACGGAACAGGACTGAACAGAACGTAACAAGACATAAATGTTATGTGCAATGTGTTTGCTAAACATAGCACATAAGAACAGGACTAAAGTTAATTACTAATATATCCTATATATCCTATATTGTTTTCAAAAACACACAAAATTAATTTTAGGGTTCATTGAAATTATCAATTCGAACTGAATAAACACCAAAGCCAAAACTAAACTAGATGAAATTAAAATGAAAGATTGCATTTGTAGCAATCATTTAGAAATTAAAATGAAAGATCGCTATAGTCTTTTTCGCAAACAAAGAAACAACCATGTATACTAGGGAAGAAACCAATTATATTTGCAGAAAGAAAAACAGAAAGTGAATCGATGGTATGCGCACAATCACAGAGAAGACTTGTGCACAGTGAGATGAGAGAGAGAGAGAGAGAGAGAGAGGGTGGTGGAGAGAGAGAGAGAGACGGAGTGTGAGGTCTGTGAGAGGGGTAGGGAATTGGGGTAGGGAACGTGAGACTAGCAGAGACAGATCACAGAGAGAAGATGATGGCAGCATTACACCATTTTACTTCTCCCACTTCCCGGATAGCATGGAGGTCTTGGATTTGTGGCCAGTTTTCCAGAAACATGGGAGGGTTTGGGATGTTTTCATCTCCTCCAAAAGGGACCAAGCAGGCAGGAGGTTCGGGTTTGTGCGGTTTTTGGACGTCAAGGACTCACGTAAACTAGAACAAGATCTGGATAACATCATGATTGGCAAGATGAAACTTCACGCCAATCTGCCAAGGTTCTCTAAACCTAAGAGGAGGATGGCTTTGCCTCATGGCCAAAACCCTGAGAGGGTGCAGGAGCCTAGGGCACCTGCCCAATGGCGAGTGCGTCAGGCGAGTCAATCGTATGCACAAGCGGTTAGTCAGAAGGGACGCGTGGAGTCAGTGCCGGCATCTGGTTCGGGTCCCCAACCAATGACTGTCAAGTCACAAAGTCTGCCCCTGCAAGCTGTGGAGGAATGGCGCGGCCCAGAAGTTCTGGATGGTGAGGAATGGATGTCCAGGAGCTTGGTGGGGGTGATCAAGGATCGTGATATGGCTACAAAACTTCGTGGTGAAGCGTTCCTTCTCCGGGGGTTTGAGACGGTGAAGGTAAGATTTCTAGGGGATGATCTAGCGCTCCTCACGGGGCCTGAAGGTGTTGATCTTTCGCAACTGTTACACGAATCTCGTGACTGGCTCGCGGAAGTCTTTGTTACCACTTACCCTTGGAGTCCACTGGTAGCACCTGATCATAGGGTTACGTGGGTGCGCTGCTTTGGTGTCCCGATCAATATGTGGACGAAGCTTTGCTTACAGGAGCTAGTAGCACCATTGGGAGAACTCATTGCTGTAGACCCCCAAACTGAGTCCTTTACATATCTAGAGTTTGCAAAGGTCCAAATTCGTACCAAGGAACCTGGGGTGTTGTCCCTTTGTAGGAAGATAAAGGTTCGTGATGCGGTGTTTTCTGTGAACATCATTGAAGATATGGGGAGCCTGGGGTTGGGAACCTGTGAGTGTTCCTGCAGTAAGTGTGACAAGGAGGTGTCAGTGGAAGGCTCTTTGAATTTGGAGGTTGATGATTCAAACTTCTCAGTCTCTGATGAGGATCACGACATGTAGGATGACTTGGCTCTTCACAATGGTGTAAGGAAGATGACGAACCCTGCTGGACAGGCGGAGGAGCCACTTTTGCCTAAGCCGCCGGCGGCGGCGGCGGATAGACATTCAGAGGCTTGTGAATCTGGGTCCAGGCACAGGGAACAACTCATTAAGAGCATTAATGGGGAGGCCGTTATTCACTTAAACGGTGGTCAAAGTATTGAAGGGGTGGTTAATGAAGATAATAACGTGAACTTAGAAAGGGGCAGCTTTTTAGGAGAAACTGATGAGGAATTTCAAAAATTAGTTTTTTCTCAAAACAGTGGGGACCACGAAGCTGAAACAGAAGTTTCTAAAAAGAATATTGAGCATAAGTTGGTTCAGTCTATAACTGAAGCCCATTTTCCACCACTTAAGCCCAAGTGTGGAAACGGGTCAGCTGAGGATCAAACCGGGTTGGGGGTGAAATCGGGTCCTGAATTGGGGTTTAGGGATTTGTTTTCAGAACAGCGTTATCGTGACTTGAGAGTCTCGCATGGCTTGGGGGAATTTTCGCCCTCCTTGCCGCTTCTTCCAGCAACAACCTCGAAGTCCAAATTGCCACCGACGGTGAACGTGAGTGGCGGCGGCAATGACCTTGGTACCTCGGCGACGGAGACCCTGAGTGGACGGCCAGCGGAAGCTTCGAAGGGTGGGTCCATGTTTTGCCAAGCGACCCAACCATGGATATCTCAGGTTAGCACAGCTTGTCTTTCTAGTAGTGCCACTGTTTCTGATGTTTGTTCCAGAAAATGTAGTAGGACAGTTTGGGTAGCTGATGAAAAATCAGAAGCTCTGGAAATTTGGAAGTTGGGTAAGGAGCTTGGGGTATCTTTCCAGGGGGATGAGAACAAATTTATCAAGAGAGTGGAGGAGCTTGAACTACGGGACATTGATGCCCAACATGGTGCGATTGCAAAAAGAGGGGAAGCTAACAGTGTCTTATGAAGATTCTTTCCTATAATGTGAGGGGGTTGGGGGGTAGTGGGAAGAGGAGGATACTTAGGGAAGTGATTGTCAAAGAGCAGATTGAGATGGTGTGCATCCAAGAAACTAAGTTATCAATGGTTGACTCAAGAATTTGCGCGCAGGTCTGGGGCGATTTTGCTTGCGAATGGAAGGCTGTTCCGGCAACAAACAGAGGAGGGGGGCTGCTGTGTATATGGAATGAAAAATCCTTTAAATTACAGCACTGTGAATTTGGAACAGGTTTCATTGGTTTGGTGGGGACTTGGGGGGATCAAGATTGTGTTGTGGTAAATGTATATTCACCATGTTCTCTTGAAGAGAAGCGGCATTTGTGGGCTGAACTTCTTACCTGGAAGCGACATAGTACAATCTCTTGTTGGTGCCTTCTTGGTGATTTTAATGCAGTTCGAGCAGTGGAGGAGAGAGTTGGGGTGACTAGTACAAACGCATATGCCCGGGAAATTGCACTTTTTAATGAGTTCATACATGATATGGAATTGTTTGATATACCTCTGCATGGTAGGAGATTCACATGGCGAAGGCCTAACGGTCAAGCCAGAAGTCGCCTAGACCGCTTCCTAGTATCTGACTCTTGGTTAGGTATCTGGCCAAACTGCTCTCAATTAGTTCTAGATAGGACTGTTTCTGATCACTGTCCAGTACTCTTGAGGCGTATTTTTCAAAATTGGGGGCCAAAGCCGTTCCGTGTTCTGAACTGCTGGTTGGAAGACACAAGATTTCCAAGACATGTTGAACAAGTATGGCCAGAATTGGTTGTCCAGGGCTGGTCAGCTGGGCACATTCTGAAGGAAAAATTGAAAGGTTTGAGGGGCAAATTAAAACAGTGGAACTGCGAGGTTTTTGGTGATCTAAGGGACAAACGGAATGCTGTTGTTCAGAAAATAAATGAATTGGACGTGAAGGAGGAGGAATTGGGTTTGTCTCCTGCTGAGGTTACTCAGAGGTCAAGTCTGTTATCAGATTTCTGGGTTGTTGTGAAGCTGCATGAATCTCTTTTGTGTCAAAAATCGCGATCTAAGTGGGTTAAGGAAGGCGATCAGAACTCTAAATTTTTTCACTCTACCATAAACTGGAGACGGAAGACAAATTCTATAGTGGGGTTACTGGTTGATGGCCACTGGGAGGAGGACCCGGCAGTGGTAAAGTCCGAAGTGAAGCGTTTCTTTGAGGATAAGTTCTCAAGCCGCCATGAGAGTAGGCCTAGGTTGGATGGGGTGCCGTTTAAATCATTGGGGTCTGCTGATAATTGCTTACTTACTGCGGCTTTTGACAAGGTTGAAATCAAGGAAGCAGTTTGGGGATGTGCTGGAGATAAAAGTCCAGGCTCGGATGGCTATAATTTCAGATTCATTCATAAGTTTTGGCACATACTTGCAGCTGATTTTGAGCAAGTGTTGACTGATTTTTGGCGAAGCGGGGTGTGGCCTAAGGGTTGCAATGCATCTTTTATTGCACTTGTACCGAAAATCGATAGCCCGCAGCAGTTAAATGACTTTAGACCCATCTCTTTAATTGGGTGTATTTATAAAGTGGTCTCCAAGCTTCTTGCAAACAGGCTCAGGCAGGTAATAGGGAAAGTTATTGATGAAAATCAGTTTGCGTTTATTGGAGGTCGGAATATGCTTGATAGCGTGGTGATTGCTGATGAAATAATCCATGAGGCGAAGCAAACGAAGAAGCCTACAATGGTGTTAAAAGTTGATTATGAGAAAGCTTATGACTCTGTAGAGTGGAGCTTTCTTTTCTATATGATGGAAAGGATGAAGTTCAGTCACGGGTGGGTAAAGTGGATATCTAGCTGTCTTGATTCTGCCTCAGTGTCTGTTTTAATAAATGGAAGCCCAACAACCGAATTTAAAATGGAAAGAGGACTTAGACAAGGTGACCCCTTAGCTCCATTCTTGTTCTTGATCGTGGCTGAAGGCCTCAATGGACTCCTCAAGCAAGCAGTCCGGCTTGGCAGATTTCAAGGATACAGAGTAGGTGATGGTCTTCTCAGAGTGCCTATCCTCCAGTTTGCAGATGATACTATTTTTCTAGGGGGAGCATCTGTTCAGAATGCAAAGGTCGTTAAATGCCTTCTGCGGTGTTTTGAGATGGTGTCAGGGCTGAAAGTGAACTTTCACAAGAGCAAGTTAGCAACAGTGGCTGTGGAAGGGGGTGTTACTAATATGTTGGCTGCTATTCTTCACTGTGCTGTGATGCCTATACCCTTTACCTACCTTGGCATACCTGTGGGGTGTAAAGCTCGTTCGTCATCTACATGGGAACCCTTGCTGCAGAAGATGCGAGCCAAGCTTTCTTCTTGGAGGCGGAGGCATATATCATTCGGTGGGAGGGTTGTCTTGATTCAAAGCGTGCTTTCTTCTCTCCCGCTGTTCTTTTTGTCCTATTTTAAAATACCAGTGGGAGTAGAAAAGGAATGTCGGAAGATTATGAGGAATTTTTTGTGGGGTGGATCGCTGGAGGAGAGAAAGATTGCATGGGTTAGTTGGGAACAAATGTGCAAACCGAAGGATTTTGGTGGACTTGGGCTGAAAAATTGGCTGCCATTTAACAGAGCCTTGTTGGGGAAGTGGTGCTGGAGATATCTATATGACTCGAATAGTCTATGGTGCCAAGTCATCAAGGAGAAATATGACAAGCCAGGTAGGGTAACTGAATCACCATGGTGGAGGGATGTACAAGTTGCTCGTGTGGACAAGTATGGTTTTAATTGGTTTGAGGCTGGACTGGAAAAGGTGGTGGGTAATGGGGACTCCACCCATTTCTGGTTGGAAGATTGGTCAGGGAAGGGGAAGCTTGATGCCCGCTTTCATCGTCTCTATAATCTGTCTCGGCAAAAATATGCTAGGATTGTTGACATGGGTGAGTGGGTGAGTGCGGGCTGGAGGTGGAATTTTAGCTGGAGGCGTAGGTTGAGTGAGAGGGAGAAGGGGTGGGTACAAAAAATGTGTGAGGAGGTTGGGGAAGTTGTATTAGTTGAGAATAGATCAGATGTATGGAGGTGGACACCAAACAGTGAGGGAATTTATACAGTTAACAGTGCTTATTTGTTTATGCAGGTTGAAGACGAAGGCGAACCAGATGCAGCATTGAAACGCTTATGGGCGGCGCCGGTCCCATCCAATGTCAAGGCTTTCGCTTGGAAACTGTTGCTTAATCGCATCCCTTGTCGGCAGCAGCTCCAAAGGCGAGGTGTTCTTGATGCTCAAGCTGATGTCTCTTGTGCTCTGTGTCATGAGGAGGTGGAAACCTCTGCCCATCTCATGTTGTCTTGTTCAAAGGTGCTTCAATTGTGGGAGGCTTGCAAGTCTTGGCTAAACAGTCCATTTGCTCCAATTCTTGGGCCTATCTCTGAGCATTTTCTGCAATTTCCTCATCATGGAAGAAATGTAACTTAACGACAAGGTGAGTATGCGGTATGGCTTGCATTGACGTGGTCTGTTTGGCTTATGCGGGATGAATTAGTGTTTGGAACAGCGGTGTTTGATTATGAATATTTGCTGGATCTTATCCAATATCGGTCTTGGAATTGGGTTCGCAATCGGATGAAGGGGGTTTGCTTCTCGCTTTTTGAATGGAAAACCAGCCCAGCTGCATGTTTGCATTCTCTCTAGCTGCTGTGGGTTTGGGTTGGTCTAGGCTTGGCTGGTTTATGTTGGAAGTTCTGGTCTAGGTTGGAAGTGTTGCAACTGTCACGTTTTGGGGGGTTGGAAGTCTGTTTTTAAAATGTTAGGTGCTGTGTATGGTACTGTTTGGAGGTGTATATTGCTGTTTGGTTTGTTGCAAGTGTTGCAAGTGTTTCCAATGTAGCTTGTTTTTAACTTTCTCTTCTTCCTCTTTGTATATGGGTTAGCACCCCTTGTGCTCATCAATATATTGCTTTGCTTATAAAAAAAAAACAGAGAAGACTTGTGCAACACAAATTGGAGTGACTGGGAAGGCTCGACGAGGAAGATCAAACTGAAGTACCGATTAGAAAAAAAATAGTAGGATAAATTAAGGGTAATTTTGTCCGTTTAAAATATTTTGATTCGTGTCCTGTTCCGTTCTCATCCGTTTCACCTTTTTTAGGGTACCAAATTGTCCCGTTCCTAGAGCCTAATGTACTGTTCTGTTCCATTTTAAAAGTATAACAAACACGGAACATAACACTTATGTCCCGTTCCGTCCCCTTCACACATGTCTACCAAACGCTACCTTAGTTACACCGTCAGTGCATAGAAATTAATTTCTTTAATAAATGTAACAAGGCAAATGTTACTGTAACCTTGAAGTGTAGAAGTGTTGGTCACCAATTCATCAGCAACATCGAATTGCTCTTTCAATAATACTTGATTTAATTAATTTCATCCTTGGGGTAGGGACCAAGTTGAAGTCATTTTGAAGGCCAGTCTAATACTAAAATGAAACATTGTAGGACCAAATTGATGTGGTGTTTATCTTTTCAAAAGACCAAATTAGTGATGATCTTGTACCTTGGTATGTAAATTCAGACATTTCAGATATGTAGCTTGGTAAGCCTCTGTCTCTGTTCACGACTGGAGTCTAAATCTTATTCACTCTTCATTGGAATTGAGCCTCACCAAATTTTCTTTGTAACAATTTACTTTGAAGTCAATTTTAAGGCATTAGCTGTTTCCATACCAGTTTTTTTGGGGAAAAGAAATGGAAGACACATTATTTCCAGCATTATATTCAGTTTAGTTTGTTTTCTTTCAGAAGATGGCAACCAGAAAAGTGTAAATGTCATCATGTCAAATAATTAAGATTACATTTTCTATGTGAATGTGGTGTATTTTTTTCCAGTGCAGGTTTAATCCATGTGTTACTCATATCATATACCTTATAACTGAAAATTCTTATGATTTAAACAACGATAAATAAATAAAAAATAAAATTTGACAGATATTGAGGTCAAAATTCTTCTCAATTCAAGAAGCTGGTATTAATACAACCAGTTGAATACATCCATCCGAAAAATAAAAATGCTAAAGGAAAGACATAGCAAATCAATGCATACAGTCCAAAAATCAAAAATAGAAAGCTGCAAATATCCACTGAGAGAGCTCTCCCCTAGATTTATTTGTTAGCCCCAACAGTGCTCTTGACAGCATCTGCAGCACCTTGTGCCTTTGCTTTCATTTGCTGGCCAGCCTAAAACACCAGAACAATTTCATTAATCACCAAAATTTCTCATGAGATTCATCATTTACATGTTTTGGTATTCTGAATTTCCTCATGAAATTCAACTTCTTCATATCTTGAGAAGAGGTTATTGATTATGCCTGAGCCTGTTCTATAAAAAGTTAGAAACTATTTGCATGTTTGGAAATTCTTCTAAAATAGATTTTAAAGCAAAAGGTTAACTCTGGAAATAAGCTTATGTGTAGTTTTTTAGTGCCAGAATTGATTTTGAGGAAAGAGAACCTAATACAAACATGTAATAATTCAACATAACCAAATTGGTCAAATGAATGGTCTAACCTCTTGGCAGGATTCCTTGGCAGATTGAGCAGCATTGCCTGCACTGCCCATCAAGTTGCTTGCCTTCTCCTAAATTATCAATAACATTATATCAAGTTAAAAGAGAATGAATATATTTAATACAGCAATACATGTAAATATGTAATTGCTAAAACTCACCTGAGCTTGCCCTGTGGCTTGGCCAGCTTGGTGGCTAAGATTCTGGGATTGGTCCATTTTTAGTTTTCCCTGTTTTGGTCTTAAAAAAGTTGAAGGTAAATAACTCTGCAAGTACTACTTTACTTAATGTGATGAATGTAACTCATAATAGTGTGTGTATATATAGTTGCTCAAGTAAATCAGCTGAGTGACACATGTAATGATTAGCACCATTTTATCTGAGATGCTTTAGTTTGGGCTTAAGACTAGGAACTTCTAAATCAGAGCTGGTTTGAAGGCTCCAGATTAGACTAACTGGAACAGA
The DNA here is from genome assembly GCF_012489685.1 of Lotus japonicus. Lineage (NCBI taxonomy): Eukaryota > Viridiplantae > Streptophyta > Magnoliopsida > Fabales > Fabaceae > Lotus > Lotus japonicus. Next base: position 104,907,808 of record NC_080041.1, on the reverse strand, counting down.
TCCATCATACTAAAAATAGAAAACACCAAAGAGTCATGTCCCCTGAGATGTTTTTTAGAAAAGAAAAATAAAATAGAAGATAGAAATGTTTGGTGTATCAGACATGCCAATTAACTTCTAACAACTCTCAATAATACTGAGGTATATAGTGGATTCTATCTTGTCCCCTTTTTAAAGATATTTCATATTATTTCAAAATATACATTTCAGTGAAAAAAAACTCTATTTAATTTCATATGTTGTTATGAGAAAAGGTTCAACTAAGAAGTTGAATCAATGGTTTTCCTCCCTCAATAATTATTCTAAGTATTTATTCATTATGCATCATTTTGAGATAATTCTATGATCTATTGGTCAACAAATTTTTTTGTCAGTTGAAAAAATAGGCCACATATAAAAATATAAGGCATCTAATAGGGCAGCCAACCAGTTCTGCTCAACCTGAGATCATGTAGAGAAAAACAGGCTTTTTAGTGTTAACTATATATTATGCATTGAAAATACAAAACTAATACATTATTTGATAGTAAGGTATAAAACTTTACGTTCACAACTTCTAAAATTTCAACCTCAATATTCTGGTTGAGAGAAGTTCTACTCTACCAAGACAAAGTTATTGGGCTCTCTTGAGTCGGATCAATTAAGCCCATGTGGATGGATAATTAGTGCTAGTCACTTTATTTCTATGTACAATTATCTTTTTATATTCTAGAATATTCCTAGAAGTGAGATGATGCCCCATGTAAGGCTCTACTTATCCTAAGAAGCTATAAATTGTATTGCTTTGAGATTAATGCCATAACAAGAAAATTGGCAAAGCCTCATTTTTCTTTTTTTCTCTTAATTTAGTTTCTTTTATTTCTCTCTCTTAGGTTTTGCTTGATAGAGTTTATCTCCACCATAATCATTAATGTGAAATTAGGTCTGTGCTTGTAGCCTAGAACAGTCTTATGAGACAAAAATTAATTTTTGAGGATGTAATTAACCTTGGATTCTGAAAAGCTAGTTCTGAAAGTTTTGTGCTTGTATCTTCACTACTATTACTGCATTCTTACTATAATAGCAGCATTATGTCAATCCCTGCTTGTTTGTTAATTTCTTTTCTTTCAAAAAAAATAATACTGAGAAGACTTGCAGAGAGTGAAACATTGTTATTAATCCAGTTAGACTATTCAGGCTAGAACAAATATTGATTCCCCACAAACTTTGATGATTGGTCAAGGTGCTAGAAGAATTATGCAGCTACATATTCCTTCTCATGGAAACCAGAACAAGTTCAACAAATGCACAAGAACCTTACAAAGCAAGAAAAACTTCTGAGACCATTAAAGCACACATCTTGAATCTACTCTAAGAACAGGATCAATATGTATAAGCATAGCATATAGATTCACTTATTGTAGCTACTTTCTCCATGAAAATATACTTGAAGCACACAAAACAACCTTTAGAAGGCTTTATTATGAAATCTCTTTATTATACCAATTTCACCAGTGATTCCTTAGGAAGGTTCAAACACTGCTGCCATGTCCTTCACATGTTCCTCTTAGACTATTGGAACAGATCCATAGTACTAAAAATAGAAAAACACCTAAAGTCAAGTCCATGAGATTTTTCAAAAAGATAAAAGAAAAATGATGTTACTTATGTTTATAGTGGATTCTGTCTTGTCCCTTTTTTTTTTTAACATTTCCTCAAGTCACATGGACTTCAAAAGAATAACATAAACACATTTCAGTAAAAATAAATCTTTATTTAAGTTTAATTGCTTTTTTTTAAGAAAAAAAAGTTCAACTTATAAAGGAGTTTTCCTTCCTCTGTAAGACTAACTATTCCAAGTATTTGCTTGGTCTACATCCCTGTGAGATAACTATGTTGTTCAACCATTTGAATGATTAAGAATCCAAGTATTTGGCTATCCAAAAAAAAATCTAAGCATTTGATATAATAATAATATTTTTTTTGATAAAGATATAATAATAATATTGAAATGCACTTTCAACAAAATTCTTCGACTTTTAGTGTTAACATTTTCATATATTAAGCATTGCAAATATGGAATTTTTTTCCCCAAGTTCGATCAGCGAAATGTTTGAAGCACAAAACACAACCTTAAAATGGAAAATACTTTCTTTTTCAAGAAGAAATTATAAATTAAAATGTAGAAAGAATCATAATAATTAGTTATTAGGTTAAATAACGTACTGTGAAACCCAAAAGAGAGCAAACTAAAAACTGCAGAACATGGAAAGTAATAGGAGTAGTTATTTTATTAAAAATATTTTTTAAAAATTGCTTTATACTTATATGATGGTGTTTTTCCTTTGAGAAGCGAAATATGTAAATAGATTAAGAAGTATATATCAAAGCTTGGTTTTCTTAAGCATAGCTTCATTAATGTTTGATAGATAAATTTGAAAATTGGGATATGAACAGAAGAAATGGATCCGTACAAGTGGAGAAGAAAAATGACATTCCTTCACTCAACTCACATTCTCCTCTGTTCACTAGTCTTTTAAGTGAGAAGAAAAAACAGTGAACAGAAAGAGAAGGTGAGTGAAAATGAAAGAATGGTTTTAAGATTTTTCTGAGAGAGCTAAAACTAAAACCAAAACCAGCTTTGGATCCTCTTCTCTTCAAAGAGAACCCACACCTTGTGTATGTATAGTGATAGAGTGATGAAGAAATCTGAGAATGCATGAACCTGGCGCAATATTATTGGCTTATGAATGTGGTGAATAATACTCTCACTCATTCCTTAAGCCGATGCAGGAAAAACTGAGACAATTTAAGCATAAATCTTCAATCCACTTGACTAACAGGTTGAATACGCATAAGGTTGGCAAATAGATTCACAAAATGATTGTACAAAGAAAAGGTTACTCTGACAAGGATGAGCACCAACCCGTATTACTGAAAAAAACCTTCAACCTGTGTGATCCTTATGTGAAACTATTGAAATAATTGAGTCAATTCAAATTGAAAGCTTTCATTTTAATGCAGAGGGATCTTTGATAAATTGAATAATATAAGTCAAATAAATACAAAATAGTTGCAGTCTTCACTAACAAATTGGCATTAGACTCATTTAGAAGTCTAACCATTTCTCAAAATAGTCACAAGTTCTTGGGGAGATAAAGCCATCTGCATCTGGTGCGCATTTGATGATTCTCGGACAAACACCGCAAGGAATGGAGGCCATGGCACCAGCTTTCTTCTCCCCTCTAACGCCGCCTTTGCTTTTGTAACAGATTTTGCCTTTAGGAACAGATGCAAATTCCTCCTTTCCAGTGCTCTCCACCTCTATGATCTCATCATCCAAAACCAAGGCTCGCAAAATCTCCTCTACTTGCTGCGCTGTGACATCAACACTGAAGACCGCGTTCTTTCTGGTCCACTCCAAAACTCCATCACAAGTAGCCACTTTCTGCTTGAAAACATACTTCAAGAACACATCCTTTGCAGCGTTTATGAAATCTGTATCAAATTTCCCATCGGTATACCAATCCCCACCAGTGAGTTCCTTGGAAGGTTCAAAATCTACTGCCATGTAGTGCTTCTTTCCTCTGCTTTGGATGTTAACAACCTCCTTTACAAGATTCTTGTCTTGAAGCGACTTAATGCATTTTTTGACCATATTGTCCGACATCTTTGTTTCTCGCTTAATGTCAGCTATCCAAATCCCCATGTTTTCCTTGCTATGAATGAGTTTATAGACTACATCCTCCCCGTCTGTCAAATCTGGTCGTTTCCGTTTAAGGGAAGAAGATCCTGGTAGGCGACTCATTTCTTTCAAGAGAAAAATGCCAAGTACAATGTAAGTAATCACTCAAACGGTTATTTGAAAGCTGAAAGTAATTTACAGTTTAAACATGATAGTGAAAAAAGTAAATGAGTATAACTTGCATACAGCAAAAATACTTTAATTACACTACTATCAAGAAGAAAATGTGACAGCAATAAGAGCTATCACATAATCTTGCACTCAATACACAAAGAAGACACATAATGACCAGACCTCCAGAACTTTCATTTGCTACTAGGATTCTAGCTTAGCTTCTATTCAAGCATATTAAGTTGAAAACCTGAACACATGCAGAAGCATAGAATTGAAATGAAGCAAGCAACTGATCCTTTCCAAGTCAGATCAGAATCAATACAAGGTGTTCATTGAACAGAAAATAAAACAAGTTAGCAAGTGATGCAGGGCTTTTAGGTAAGGGATTTCATCCACACAGTGAACATAGATAAACTACACTCGCAAAATATCGAATCTACGAATCGGATACCTCTCGTACAAAGAATGTGTAACCTGACATATTGGGCTAATCTCCCATTCAAAATATCATATATGTCACTACTCTTGATAAACAAGCACAAAAGGCTGCATCTCAATTTGATAAACCCATCACCACCTAGACTCCGACACTCTCAACAATCAAAAACAGGGATACCTATGAGGCAGTAATTTCATCAAACACCTAGCGTGCGTGCATAGAAATCAAAGCAAACGCAGAGATTAAAGCATGAAATTAAGGTTAAGATGGTTTGGTTTGATTATACCTGGTTCAGTGAGAAATAAACGATGTGACGTTCGGTTCTCCGACACAATCAACTCTATTCCGGTCTCTTCTTCCTCGTTGTCGTTCTTTGATTCTTCTTTGACACAAACCACCACTGGAAACGTTCGAAGCTTCACACAATGCTCGTTTTAGACCTTATTATATTTTTAGGGGTCAAATTTATATCACTGATTTCTTGGACTGGTCCGAAAACAAAGCAAAAGCCCAATACAACATAGCTGCCTTTTTCTTTCTGATGTTAATTGTACGGTGGGTCTCTTCCAACAATAACTTTAACAATCTTGTGAGGAATTAATTTGCCTACCACGCTCTTCGATAATCTTTTCAATAATCATATATACATCTAAATTAGGGTTAATATATTTGTAGTCTTTAACATATATATCCTCATTTAAAATTGTCCTTTAAATTTTTTTATAGTTTTTCATCTCTAACAAAAAAAAAATTGTTTTCAAAAAGTTATTCTTATATCACGTAATTCTAAAGTTGATTAAAAAAAAAAACAGGTATCAGACTCTATGAATGCTGTGAAACTTGTGTATTATGTGCCTGTTGCGACTCATCTTTATGCTTCGCTAATTTGGGACATTAAGGAGCTTATGAGGAGATCTTGACATGTGCTGTTGCATCATGTTTTAAGAGAGGAGAATGGTTGTGCAGATTTCTTGACTAAGCATGACGCTCTTCAGAATGAAGCTTTCATGTTGTGGAGCAACCTTTAGAGGGTATGAGTTTGCTTTTGTTGGCTGACGCTTCGGGTGTCACATCTTTTTGATATCTTAGCCCAGAGTTTCCCGATTTTTTTTTTCTTTAAGAACAGTACCAAGAAAAGAAAAAAAAATCTTAAGTGGAATATTTTAGCTGTTTATGTTAACATTACACATCTATTTTAGTTCTTTCAAATTTTCTTTCATTAGTCATTCTCCTTTAAAAAAATTTCATTTGATGTACATGGTTTGTTGAGCTTAAGAAAATAACTTGACATATCCATCTATTAATATTTTTCTCAAATAAGCTTATAAATAATTAACCACTTGTTTTTATATGAAAATTTCAAACTAAAGATTTATATAGATAAGTCATTTAATTTCCGTACATTGACATTATAAAGAGTTTCGCACGTATATTCAGTTATATTTATCAAATATTTTTCCTACTGTAACCAAAAAAAATATTTATCAAATATTTTTTCAATTTATTTATGTTATGGAAAAATATCAAACCATAATTAAATATCTGTCTATTTTTCACACCATTAACGCATAATTACTAAACTTATAAAAAAAATCCTAAATAAATATTTATATCATAATATTTTTTGTTATAACCAATTAACCATGTCATTTTTTACTTATTCATTCATTCATGGACATTACTCCATTTTTTCTTAAAAGAAAAGGAAAATAGAAATCTTAGTCCATACGATTGTAGAACGTGGAGGCATCAAAACGGTGCGGATTTAAAACATCGTTGATCGTTCACTGTCACATCGCCTTTCTCTTTCTGCTTGTTCCACTCCATCACCATTGTTCATCTTCACCTTCACTCAGGTTCCTTTCTCTCCCAATTCCTCTCATCCCCCCTCAATTTTCTGCTAATTACATTGTTGCCTCTTCAAAATCTCACATTTTTGTTTTCCATTCCCTTTCTTTTTAGGTTATTTAACCCTATTCTGTGGTATCAAATGAAACCCACGATTTTCTTTCGCTAATTCATTTTTCTTTCTGTTTGTTTACCTGAATTAATCAAAACCCGTGTTGTTCTGTCTTTTTTAAGCATCTGATGAATTAAAAATCTGATTTTTTTTTGTCACCATTGAATATCAAGCAAAGAGGGTTAAACAACACTATTTATTTGGTGCAAGACTGCAATGCTAGGGTTTTGGAGGGTGTAGGGTCAAAAAAACCTAGGTGGGTTGGAATTTTGAACTTGGGAGTGAAATTCCTTGCCTTTATATACTTAGCACATTACAATTTACATCTCTGAACTGAAAAAAATGAATCTTTTGTATCAGTTGGGCTTTATTATGTCTTGGTGAAATGATTTTAACATGTGATGACTGATGAGCTGTGTTGTTAATTGTGGATGGCGGGTCATGGCGGAAAGCCAAAATCCCGCCATACATGACAAATAATGGGGGAATATTGTGTAATATAGCTGAAATGGCGGGATATCGGCCATGGCGGAAAGCCAAAAATCCGCCATGAGAACCCGCCATGGCGCCGCGGATATTTGATATCACTGCTGATGAGAGCTTTCTTTATTAGCATTACGTTGGTTGGTCGATTTCTGCTTGTTAAAGTTGTTTCTGGTTATCATTGAGTAGTGACTGTTCTTCATCTGCGGTATTTCTTTGTCTTTATCTATTGTTTTTCATTTCCCCTAAGGCCGAATAGGAACTTCCTAGAATCTTTATAAAAGGGGAAGTTGTTTCTGATTGATTACTTGTTTCTGATTGGCAGTAAGAATGTATAACAATGTAAGGCCGCAACTCGGGATGCCTCAATTTCAGCCGCAACCCCCGACAAGCTCGCAACCTAATGTGCTTGGGAGTGCATTTAATACCGCTGGGGCAGGACTCATTCGAGGTGGATTGGGTGCATATGGAGAAAAAATATTTGGGTCAAGCTCTGATTACGTTCAAAGTAACGTATGTTTCATTCTATCTGTTTTTTTCAATATTATAATGAATTATTCAACATAGCTAACAAACGACAGATAATATTGGATTTGTTTTTGTTTCTCTCTCTATCTCTGTATGGTTGATTTCTTTTCCCCCCTTCTCATTTCTTCATTGCGATTAAATTGTATGTTGAAAAGTGCTCATTCTGAGATGAACCTCTTTGATCTGCTGTTTTTAAGCAGTTTTGTATATATCATTGGAACTATACTTTGTTACTTATCTCTTTCTCATAATATGTTGTATTGCACAACTTAGCGTGTTAATAATATCTAGAGTTCCCATTTAATTTTTTCCTAGACAGTATAAAACGTCCGGTAATTCAATTTTAACCCTTTCATATATGGCATATACTCTCACTTCAATAAGGCTCGCAGATCAGGCCCTACTGATTTTGGAGGGAAAAACCCAATGCAGCTAGATGATTTTAGATAGATTTTGTTATCTTGCTTACCTTTACGGCTTAACCATAGATAATTAGATGCTTATAAAAAAAAAAAACCATAGATAATTAGATATTATTTCTGGGTGTGCCTTCAATTTTTTTTAATTAATATTCTCTTTTCAATGACAGATAAGTCGGTATTTCTCTGACCCACAGTATTACTTCCAAGTGAATGGCCACTATGTTAAGAACAAATTGAAGGTGGTTTTGTTCCCATTCCTGCACCGGGTAAGTAATAATGTCATTCTTCTCTGCGTTTATCTAACTGAATTTTCATTTTGTTATGCTTATTTTATTTTCTCGCTTGTACTCATCTTTTTCCTCTCTTGTTCAGGGTCATTGGACTAGAATTACTGAACCCGTGGGAGGCAGACTGTCTTATAAACCACCCATTTATGACATAAATGCACCCGACCTGTACATTCCAATGATGGCATTTGGTACCTACGTTATTCTTGCTGGCATCTCATTGGGTTTTCATGGAAAGTAAGAATATCTTAATTCTATGATATAGTATTGACCTGAGTCATATTTATTTTCCTTAAATTTAAAGTTAGCGCCGTCCTACTTGTGCTTGTTGCTTGTGCATGTCTGTATATTGTGTGTCTCTGTTCTTTGTATAACAATGTTCCCCTTTTCACGAGCATTTTTTATTTATCACAGAGTTCCATACTTTCTCGGCATGATTAGGACAACTTAAATCTACTGTTGAACAAATTTCTTGTTCATGCTAAAATATTTGTTAATAGCTATTAGCTAATGAGAATGAGCTTTGCAAGTGACTTGAGGATCTCAGAAATGTTATCTGAAATTACGATATTCAAAACTAATTCCCGCTATCTTTGATTATGAAATGGTAAAAGAATCTATAAAAAAACTATTCTCTTCACATTGCTATGCTGTGGAGTTTATTTTCTCTGTGATGAAGAGTTGATAAAACATAAATATGAAAAGGATTGTGTCTGTGTGTGGTGGCCAACTAGCGGTGGCAAAGGGAATACAAATGGTTATCTACCTTGCGACTTGTGTGATAAAAAACATGGTACTGTATTTACAGAGTTGAATAGTGCTTACTCTATTTGCAAGGAAAAAATTGCTATGTCAGGCTATAATTTATGGTTTCCCTTTTTCTTTGTCTGTGGTGTAGAGTTTTTTTTTGGCTTTTTAATTCAAGTCCAAAATTATTACTTTCTTGCGTTTACAACTAAAAAATATAGAAGAAACGTAATGATCTTTGTATATGATATAGAGATTGCTAGTTTTGTTTTCATGATTGTTATTTTGAAAATTTGTTAGCTGGTGTTGGCAAGTTACTCTTACACTGAGAATTCAGTCTGTTAATACAGTACTCTTTCATTTTCCCCTATCTCACATGCTTTATAGTTTGTCATAGTTTCTTAAACATGCTGTATTTGTGGCCAGGTTTAGCCCTGAAGCTCTAAACTGGTTATTCATCAAGGGATTGATTGGTTGGGTTATGCAAACTGCACTACTTAAAGGGACATTGGTTTTATTGGGCAGTGGGGAAGCAGCTATATTGGACATGGTATCATATGCTGGGTATGCTTTCCCTGGCCTGTGTTTGGCTGTTCTGGGAAGAATTTTAGGGGGTTACTCCTACTACATTTTGATGCCATGGACCTGCTTATGCATGGGAGTATTCTTGGTGAAAACAATGAAGAGAGTCCTTTTCGCAGAGGTCAGGAGTTATGATTCAAGCAAACACCACTATGTCTTGCTCTTTATTGCTCTGGCTCAGTTCCTATTCTTCACATGGCTCGGAAATATATAGAGTAAGCGATAGCTTTTACACTGTACTTAGAAGAACTTCTTAGTGATATTTTTCGGTCTTTAACATTGGATAATAGTAATACATGGACTTTTGCTCTTCTCTTTTTTATTTTCTGAAGATCATAGATGCATAATTACAGGCCTTCTCCTTCTCCACCTATTATTATTTTTGTTGAAAGTACCTATTACTTTTCAATATGCCTGATAGTAAATTGAAATGCCTCTATTTTCTATTCAGCTGGTTACACTTGTGATTGTGAAATCACCACAAAGTTGACATTTTTGTAGTTGTATACCGGAGTCACTCTCGATAATCCTTGTGCTGTTTGACCTATAGCATTTTGTATCTGTAGATTCTGTGCTGTATACCATTACAACGAAGAAGAAAAATCAAGTTGCAAGAGTGCCTTTAATTGTGCTCTGAGTCTAAGAACATTATCCCTTTCTATGTAAAGTTGTGATCGTAGTAGTCCAGTCCAATTACAATGTAGATAAATGCTTGGATTGACCCTACATGATTATGCGCGCATGGTGTAGTGTTACATTATTACTATGAGGCACTCTTCCATGACAATGTAATGTGTATTTGGATACAATGCAATGTGAACAAATTTCCATTTTTTTTTAAATCTGTTCACGTATTTTCTATTTTAAATATGTTAACTTATTTTCTCATTCTAACTAGTATGTATCAACAGAGTAAATCATTTGTTTCATTTTTCTTTTTAATCTTTCCTAAGTAACATGACATTTTTAAGTGACCACATAACTATTATTAATTTTTTATGTAGACCGTTCATGATTCGATCTAATGGTTGTGATTTATTATCATGTTGTCACATAACAATATAATTCTCAGATACACATCTCATATATATATATATATATATATATATAAAGCATGTTGCATATTAGTTATAGATTAATATCTGAGCAATAAAAAATAATAAACTTATTTTTTTATATTGGAAAGATAAATTATAGTACTCTCCAGGGATTTGATCATTTGATCTTCCCTTCTCATACTCATGTGTCACCTAGCTTTTACCAAAGTTTTTAGATGTTAATATATTTAATTATTATTTCATATAAAAATATTTTAATATATATATAATAAAAAAATTAAGTTTTTTATGCATATATATAATTGCTATATAAATATAAATTCATTATTTCATTATTTTAAATTAGATTGTAAAACTATTTATATTTTAAAAGAACACATCTTTTTTTGAACTCAAAAGAACACATCTTAATTAGCTTTTTTAGGGTAAATTAATATCTGAGCGAATACAGAAGTGAAAGCAAATTAAAACATCACCGGACCAAATAGAGTCCGGATGAGAAATAATATTCCTAGCCAAATGATGTGCAACTCACCCTCTTTTAAACCCATAGCAGTTATATCAAATAATTAATAAAAAACTAATTAGTTGATTATTTAATTAACGAAAATTAGTTTCAGTTTTTATTTTTAATATAATTAATACACTAATTATTTTCGCAATGTATATATAATACATCTCACAATTTTAACCTTTAATCAGTTATGTTCATATGGTAAAATATTAATTATGTTCACATGATTTGCGCATTTTAAAATTAAAAAGAATTAACTATTTCTTAAAAACACGTTGCTTTATTCAGCAATAAAAATGAAAATATCAATTAATATGTCCGGAGAAAGTAAATCTTCATGATATCAATAAAATGTACTCCCTCCGTTCCCTATTATAAGTCACATTTTTTGAAAAATTTTTGTTACAAAATATAAGTCACTTTCTAATATCTAGGAAGCATTAAATGAATTTTTCCAAGTTTACCCTCATATTTAATATGAAAGAGATGATAAACTTTAGAAGTATTAACTTGGAGAGAGAAAATAATAGGAAAGTAAATAAGGGTAATCTAGGAAAGTAAATCATTTTTTTTACAAATTTATTACTAGTAACTACTTTTCTTAATCTAAGAGAATTAGTTATTTGTGACTTATATATAGGAACGGAGGGAGTATTTCTTATGACCATAAAATGTGTGCACTTTTATTAGGAGGGTCTTGTTCCCAAGTTTTGATTTTTTTTTTACATCAAGTTTTGAATTTTAATGAAGTTTTGATTAAAAAAAATAAAATAAATATCTATATAGTAATTATATATATGCACAACACACTTGAATTTAATATATATAAAAAATAAAAAATAAAACAGATTATTTTTTTGGTACGTCGGAAATATGCATTATAGTTTATACCCTCCAGGTTGATCCCGAGATATTTTCCTCCCCAACTCATATGTCTGCCAACTCTTATCACTTGAGCTATTGTTTGGGAATTAAAAAATAGTTTTTTTTTGAAATTCAATAATTTAAATATATTTTAAGAAACTAACTTTTTTTGACGGGAAAAAATTAAAACTGAAACTAACTAGTTTATTAATTTTTAATTAAATTAGTAATATGTGACATGTGTTGCCTTTCAAAAAAAAACATGTGTTGAATGATTCAATTAAAGAAAAAAAAAACATGTGTTACATGATGAGAGAAAATAGATCTTGAAAACCATCCTAAATAGGAGTAGAATTCGTGTATCCTAGTCATGTTTGTTTGACTAAGATTCTCTCTAATTTAAACCCTCAATTATAGTTGAAAACCTAGTTAGTTATTGTTAACTCACTCCCTCAACTCAACAACGCTCTACACCACTACCTCTTCACATCTTTTTGCACTTTTAACTACAATTTCATAAGAGCAATACCAAAACTCAAAAAGAGAAGGGAAAACACAAAATTTGCTAATAAAATGGGATACAGGATAAGATCATATGACCAATTATTAAGGAAAAAAACAATAAACAACAAATGTAAAAACAGAATTTGCAAAGTGTGAAATAAGACCCTATTATCAAGGAAACAAAACAAGGGCTATATAATAAAAATAAAACACAGAAAATTAGCTTGCTGCTTGCTCATATCCTTGACATCACAGTGCCATCACATTCCACTTGACTTCTTCTCCTCCTCCTCCCATTTGATCACTGCCTCACGTTAACTCTATAAAAACCCTAATACCCACATTGGAAACGTCACATTTTACATCTAACATCTCACAATAGAGGAACGCCCTATTGAGAACCTTCAAGGGACTGGGAAACACATGTGGAAAATCAGGGGGCCATGGTGCTTATTCACGTAGCATGAAGAGGATATCTATTAGGTAATTTAGGTGACCTCGACACATATATTAATCTGTTTGAAATTTCTAGAAATTGTTTATTGCCACAGTAACGGGCAAATTAACACTACAAAAAAACGTAATTTAGTGGGGTTTTTTTTGCACTTAGCGGGGGTTTTCAACCCCCACGAGTTACTTAGTGGGGGTTTTGAAAAATCCCGAAGTTACACTCCCCACAAATTATTAGCGGGATTTTTTAGCAAACCCTGGTACCTGCATATGGATTTAGCGGGGGTTTTTAGCGGGGGTTTCAAACCTCCCTTATCCACAAGCTTTTTTTAACGGGGGTTTTCAACCTCCCTTAATTGCAAGAGATTATTTATAGTTTTAAACCTCCCTTAAACCTTCCTTGGCTACTAGAGTTTATTCTAGGGACATTTTTAACCTCATTTAATTGTTGAATACACAGTTATTGAATATTTAAATGCACATAATATGAATTAATAAAACTCTATTGCAAATAACTAATGTAATGTGATATAGTTTAAAGATTCAAATCCAAACAAACATCCATAGTGAGAAACTTAAGTTGCAATATCCAAAATACAAAACACTAAATAAAATCCATGGTGAGAAACTTAAGTTGCAATATCCAAAATACAAAACACTAAATAAAATAGCACTACATGTTGCTAGCATTGTATGATCCGCTTTCATCCGAATGTATGTTGGATGTACTTCCAATATCATTTACCTGAAATAATAAATTTAAATATTTAGTAGATGATAAAAATACTTATAAGAAGAGTGATAAAAAGAAGTACACTAATTAGCATTGCATATAAGAGAACAAGACACACTAATTAGCAATGCTTATACTTAACCTGCATAAATATGTTGTGTTCCCAGGCAACAAAGACTTGATTGTTCCACTCATTAGCTAAAGTCTTAATACACAGTTACCATTGGTCCTCTACAATATCTAAATCATAACATGCTTAATCTGTCTCTAGTTTCTACAATTGATTATGAAGAAAGATAAGCTTATTAAACATGCAGATTAGTGTTAATTTTGAGAAAAAAGAAGCATTTAAATGCCAAAAGTCACTCACTATCCTGAACAACCGCAAATTAGTGGTTGTTTGGAAATTCAGAATTGGCTCTGGACTGGACCCCACCCTGTTGTGTCAAAACAGAAGTAGAGAAAAAGATAAGGCGTCACGAGAGAGAGAGAGAGAGAGAGAGAGAGAGAGAGAGAGAGAGAGGGATAGGACATTAGATGAAAAGAAGTTAGTTTCATGCACAAAAGAGAATTTTGACAGACTTCTGATATGTATTACTAGTTGTAATTTTGACAGACTTCTCAGTGCAAATCCATTCAAACAAGCATGCCAAACTAAAATCATAAATAATGCTTAAGAATTTAAAATCACATACATGTGATTCAGGAGCAAAGAATTGAGCCATTTCTTCAGGGATCTTTCCTTCCTTCATTATCATGTAGGCCTTAAATGCATTCTCTAAATTGGTACACTTCTCTTGCCACTGCCTAGAAGAAGATGAAGTAGCACCGGATGAAGAAAAGCTCAAACTTGATAGTCGAAGTCCACTGTTCTTGAATGTATTAGTAGGAACTGCTCCCAAACCCATACATCGCACTCTCCCATGACGCTCTACCCCTAGCACTCTACCAACAGTATCAAAAGGAGAAACTTGAGACTCATCAACAGTGCTTTGTGTCAATCCCACTTCAATTTGTTCCTATAACATGGAAAATGTAAATATTTAAAACACTATCATGATAAATCTTCAATAGCATGATAATTGAAAACAACATAGTCAAACTTACCACTACACCCATTGCTGCATCATTGATAAAGGATCCATCCTTTCTTTTATGGGTTTCGATGTATAATTGTGCACGACTTGGTTGCTTCCCAGTTTTCAGGAACTAACATAGAAAAACTAAATTCAAATACAAATTAAAAAGTTTGATAAAGCGTAGAAATTTATATGTTAGTGTCATTACTATCTCATGTCTTCTTCTCGAGTTAGCTTTAGAACCACCAGTATGTGGAATCACTTGTTTGCTTCGATTTTCTTTATTTTTTCTACAAAGTTCCTGTGGAATAAACAAGAGCTATATAATGAGACTAAGCTAAATAACACTCATTAAAGTAGCAATAATTGTACTAGATAGGCACACCATCTGAAATGACCACAGACACAACTACTAACTGAACATTTTCAGTATGTGTTATTTTCAGTATGTGAAATAGACATATCATAAAATAACAAAATCTACAACAGTATCAACCCCAAACCCTCCTAGCCTGCAAATCCTCAAGATTCAAGAACAAACAGGGGGGCATTCATTTGGCCAGATAATCGAGCAATCTAGAAAAATCATAAACATCAACACAATGTAATCTACAAAAAGAAAACTGATCAGCACAATATCAAACCAAAGCAGAAATTTCCAAAGTAGTATACTATCTAGAAATATAATCAATGAATTGAACAAATGAAATCAAACCTGTGTTGATGGTTTAAGACGATATTGGATAAAACGAGCCCACTGATCTTTATCTATACCATTCGGCACATCACTTATGATTTCCTCTCTACTCAAGGCTGAATTACTCACTGGTGCCCACAAACTCTGCCTTTTTGCAGCCCATTTCTTTCCCATGCTAATTTTGCAATATCTTCTTGCAATGCCTTCTGTAGTCCTAAAAGAAAATCGGGTCTTCCAAAAAACAAGCATTTCTCAGTATGAAATTCACATTATGTATAAGTATGAAATTTAAAAGATTTTAAGTTATGTATGCATATCTCAATATGTATTTTCATTCATGATATGAAATTCACATTATGCATTATATTCTCTTATTCCCCTTACTATCTGATCTTGCATATCTCAATATGTATTTTCATTCATGATATGCTTCTAATGATATGTAATAGTGAAGCGAACAGCACAATTAAAGGACAAGTTTACTCAAACAAAATCATGATATGCTGGATTATAAAAAGCAAGAAAATATAAAAAGCACCTCATAGTCATGATATGATATTATTCTAGCATATTATTCTATCAACAATCAAGGCAAGTTATCTCTATTACATAACCTCAGAAGCATATCATTCTATCAACAATCAAGGCATTTTATTTGTTTACTAGCTGACAGTTCTTGTATGTGCAAGTTTTATCTGTCTAATTAGCTCTTCAAGGGCATTATTGACTAACCTAACATGCCTAAAAATTGATGGTTTGGCAAAAAGAAAGAACCAGATAACAATTGGCAAACACTGTTTAGAGTATCTATATTTCTTTCATTTAATTCACAAAACCATATGGATTTGTTCCCTTTTTAAGCACAAAACGACCTCATGTCATTGTATAAGCTTTTTAAGTGCACAAACTCTATGACTTTGTGTTCCCCTCCAAACCCAATTGTGTCTACTACTGATTATACATATCTACCTACACGTGGTCATTACATATATGAATAGTTTTGTTTTGATCATTACATACTGTGTTAGTGAATGACAATACAAAGTGTCCTGTGTAGACCACTTAATCTGACTTGCAAACCAGCATTTTGAAGACCAAACCAGACCCAATTTCTCAAATCAACTAATGAAAACCTAATTTAGAAATCTGAATAAGTTAATTAAGAAAAAATCGGTACCAGAGAATGCAGCATGCGACGGAGTAGAGGTTGTTGAGTCTCTGAGCGATGGATCCATGAGAAAATCGCAGAGAGAACTGCGAATGAAGAAGAAGAAACCGTTAGTCAGCTTTTGAAGCCAAGAAAAGCAAAGGTGAAAAACGAGATCAAATCGGTGGAAAACAAGGTCATACCGACGGTGGAGGAGGCTGTTGCTACGGCGGCGTGCGGTGGTAGAAATCTGTGGAGGTTGAAATCGGTGGAAATCAAGTTGCAATCGGTGGAAATCGGTGAAAAACGAGATCAATAGGTGCAAATCGGTGCAAATCGGTGCAAATCAAGTTGCAATCGCTTGAAATCGTGAGCTTCCATGGCGAACGAGACTAAGAACGAGAGAGAACGAGAACGAGAGTGAGAAGTGAGAGTTCTGAGAGTGAGAGTGCGAGAGTAAGAGGGTTAATTAATAAAAAAATTGCGGGGGTTATTAAAACCCCCCTTAACTATTAAAAATTACCCACATTTGCGGAGGTTATCAAAACCCCCGCTAAATAACCCCCCCTAAATAGCGTTTTTTTTGTAGTGTAAGTTAGTCTCATATCAAAATTTCAGTTTACACTGCTTGCCTTTTTCAAATATCTTCTTTTTAAGTGATTCATAAAATTCTATTGTTTTTAGGTTCTCCTTTGTAGATGTTGCAGCTTATGAATTCTACAGACAATATCATTTTCAATTATGAGCATGGTAATAATCCGGGTCCACAAGTTGATAATTGAGAAGATATATGACATGAAATTTTTCTTTCATTCTTTCTAAAACTAAAGTTTATTGAGAGAAAATTATTGAGACAACCTTCTCAAGCAGGCTATTACAAAGTATCACAAAACACCCAAATAGTGTCATCACTACCACACCCTTGATTTGCTAAAAATTATGCCATTACTTTTCTCTCCTTCAACATATGCCTTACCACCAATATAAATGGGCTAAATGATAATCTTAGATACAATTGATTAAAAACAATTACATTTCTTTCCAACCACAAAGACCAACAAAGAGCAAAAGGATGAGAGACCAAACACCACCAATTCCAATTATACCCGAATTATCTTTAGACGATCCTAAACGTTAAATTTCAATATACTTTCAAAAGGCGACTCCAACTACGGGCAGTCGTCCCAAGACCCCATTAACCCACCAAGATAAATGTTTAAATGATAATCCCAAATTCTATCAATACAAAGAGCATTCTGATTAAAAAAACTGTATTTCTTTCCAACCACAAAGACCAACAAAGAATACAAGGGATGAGGAGCAAGGGTTTGGCCCTTCATCCCCTGTATTCTTTGTTGTTCTTTGTGGTTGGAAAGAAATACATTTTTTTAATCAAAATGCTATATGTATTGATAGAATTTGGGATTATTATTTAAACATTTATTTTGGTGGGTTAATGGGGTCTTGGGACGACTGCCCGTAGTTGGGTGCTGCCTTTTGGAAGTATATTGAAATTTATGTTTATGGAGCGTATAATTCGGGTATAATTGGAATGGGTGGTGTTTGGTCCCTCATCCCTTTTGCTCTTTGTCGGTCTCTGTGGTTGGAAAGAAATGCAATTGTTTTTAATCAAAAGGTTATATGTATTGATAGTATCTAGGATTATCATTTAGCGCATTTATATCAATGGTTTAAGGTGTCTTGGGACCGTATTCCATAGAAAAATTTGTGGTTGGTTTAAAATGTGTTAGAGTTACTAGGCCTGTTCATGTGCGTCAGAGTATTGCATGGGTGCCACCTCTTGAGAGTATACTGAAATTTAACGTGGATGGAGAATCTAAAAGAAATCCGAGTATAAGCCAAGTTGATGGTATTTTGAGAGATTGCAATGATCATGTATTGGGACCGCTTCACCATAGGCAAACAAGATGAGGCCGCTCTCCTTGTTCCGTACTTGACTTACGAGCTCGTGTAGTACTCGTCCCTATAAGTAAGGGGCTTATGCACTCCGCTCGTTGTCTACTAAACGAGCGTTAAAGCGAGCAGAGCTTCCATTTTGTGGCATCCCCCTTGTTCCTCACCTACTCTTTCATTTTCGCTTCAGCTTCCCTGTGGGATTAATTGATTAGATACTCGAGAACCATAATCTTTACTAGGAACTTCTACGACGATAAGTGTAAAGGCATGATTAGTTCCACGAATCTCATACTTTGCGAAATCAACAGGGCATTTATGGGCTTTTGGGGAGGAAGTTAAAGCAATCTTACATGCTTTGTTGTTTTGCCATCAATTTAATTATCACAATGATATCATTGAAAGTGATACTTCGTTGGCAGTTGGTTGGACAATGAATGGTGATAAAAGACTGTTAGAATCAAGTGTTAGAGTCAAGTCTCACATCAGAGAAGTCAAGGTAAGAGGGACAGTTTATAAGGAGATGGACCCATAAACCTAATCCCTTAAGGTTTTGGGTTAAGATGTGGTGTCCAAGATCTCCTTAGTGTTTCCCCTCGGCCTTGACTCATGGGTCCTCGCCGTGACTCTCCCCAACAAGTGGTATCAGAGCCGATGGTTCGTGGGACCATGACGGCTCCTTGTGTCGAAAGTCTTCTTAGCAGTGTGGCTAGGCGGCAGGTTCCGTTGGCAGCGAACGGCGGTGCAAGGGTGGATAGCTTCCGCAAACGGGAGGACTATGAGTGATGTGGTTGAAGGACTCACACTTGAGGGGGAGATTGTTTTTTTTTTTTTGAAGTTTAAGTAATGTCTCTTCATTCATTAGCAGTAGAAACTGCAATTGGTACATCAACAGAAATCAAAATAGAGGCCCCTGAGGATCATCTTCTATCCAACAATTTTCCTGTAGGGTAAAGGCTAGGTTGGATAGAAAATCTGCCACTAAATTACAAGCCCTTTTCACATGGGAGACAGTACACAAACTAAAAGCAGAAGAAATGTATTTACATTCTCTGACAACATCACCTAAGTACGAAATACCCGGCTGATTGGTTTCCCACTATTTTACAAAAAGAAGGGAATCTGAGGGGGAGATTGTTAGAATCAAGTGTTAGAGTCAAGTCTCACATCAGAGAAGTCAAGGTAATAGGGGGAGTTTATAAGGAGATGGACCCATAAACCTAATACCTTAAGGTTTTGGGTTAAGATGTGGTGTCCAAGATCTCGTTAGTGTTTCCCCTCGGTCTTGACTCATGGGTCCTCGCCGTGACTCTCCCCAACAAAGACATTGGAAATTATTTTAGTGTTTTAATCATATAGATTTTTTAATGCCTTTGGTTTCTTGTATTTAGGGGTAAGGCGTATGTTGAAGAAGGGAACGTAATGGCAGATTTTTTTAGCAAATCAAGGGTCTGGTAGGGATGACATTATTTGGTTGTTTTGTGATACTTTGTAATAGCCTACTTGAAAACGTTGTTATCAATAATTTTCTTTTAATAAACTTTCGTTTTAGTAAGAGAAATAAAATGTCATGTCATCTTCTTCTTTAATCATAATTCTTCACAACTTTTTAGATACGGTGAGTCATTGACAGTTCTTTCCTGCAAACATCTATACCATCTGAATGCCTTAACAATTGGTTGAAAACAGACAAGGTTTGCCCTGTTTGCAGTACTGAGGTATTTGCTTCTAGGAGCAACTTATAAGAGAAATCCATAGTTCTTTGCTTCAAATTGAAGAAAATTTGTGCAAGTTGGGAGCTATTACCCCTTACTTTAGTAAGCATTGCTTTGCTACGGGATAGTCATTATGTTTCACTGTATCAAAGCTTCCACATTTTATAATGTAACTTTACCTTTTGGATTCAGCTCTCTAGATTGTGTTTTATATTTTTTTTAATGGAATGACGGGCATTATAGTGACCAGTTTTTAACAGTTATTATGGCTATTCTACTTTCTTTTTTCTTTCCTTAGCTTAGTTTAGCAAGTCTTGCTTCCTTAAACTTCATTTAATTTTCTTTTGAAAAATGGATCCATGTTTTTTTTAAGGAAAAAAAAGATAAAGTTAAAAGGGAAAAGTTGCATGTAGATCGAGGCAATGTTAGAGGGACAGGTTTAGGAGAGGTATGAGAATAAAAAGACAAATGTGTGCAAGTTTGTATTACAAATTTGTTGAAGCTACCTTATCACAGGTAGAAAAGACATTTTGCGCCATGTAGAGGGAAAGTTAGAGAGAACTAAAGACAAAGCAGTTATGCAGATGACCAGTAAATTAGGCCGATAGGATCGTAAAAGACCTATAACATTAACCGTCTATGTAAATATAACATTCTTAATTACAAGGCTACCTCCAAACTTTACTCAAGCTCATATGATTTCTTCTATATAACAACATAAATCTGAAGCCACCTCCTCTTTTTGCAATTGATGCAAGCGCTAACGTGTTTCACATATCTCATAGTATTAGAGAAACAAAAATTTGGCACGCTAACTTTAACGTGAATTGGTGAAACAAAATTATCACGTGGAGTTCATGTGTTTAGCAGAAATTAAAGTTGTAGACGTTCTTTAAGTGTGTGGTTGTTTTGCATTAGAGCCAACAGAGATGTGATTTGCTACACTGAGTTTAATGTGGATCAGAAAAACAGAATTTTCTCATGTTAACTTCAATGTTGGTCCTTGTTGAGTTTAAGGAAAATCTAAACACACACTTGCATTTAAGCACTAACTTTTAAGTTTTAACCTCCACTTGTCAATGAATGAATTATTATGGGGTTTGGTTTCACTCCTAAACAAACTAAGCTGGAGTCTAGCTGGTTTCCTTGTTGATGACAACTTGCCTAGTCATTTTCGACCACAAACAGTCAAGAACACCAACTTGCCTAGTCCTTTTCGACCACAAACAACAAACCGTACAATCTAAAAATAGAAGGTTATGTACACAAATACTGACGTGCCTTCACATGAATTTAGATGGTTGGACATGTGATCAATAATGAGTTGTCAATGAACAAGAGTTTAAGATAGTTACAATATTTTAAGGTGTATTTTTTCAAATTTTACCGAGATCGTACAGAAGAAACATATATATATATAGTAGGTTGTCTGAGCTTATAATTATATATGTAAGAGTTAATATAGTAATTTTATACTTTTTGAGTTCTACCAAAAGCTATTTATTACTTTTTCAGTTTAACTAATGTTTTTTCCCGTGCGTTACACGGAGAATATGTTTATTGTATTCGGTTTTAAGATAAAGTAACAAAACATAAGAGAATCTATCAAATTGAATGACACGTGAAATTATTTTTATGAGAATTAACCTGAGAATGACACGTGAGATTTTTTTTAGAGTATTAATGAATTTAAGATAAAAATAAACAACCTAAATCCTAATTAATTTATACTCTAAAAATAAATCTAAAATAAAATAAAATATTTCCTGAAAATAACATTAAATAAATAATAAGATAAATTAAGATAAATTCAAGAAATAAACAACCTAAATCCTAATCAAATCAAAAATTTAAAAAGGTACTAAATAAATATAGATAAAAACTATCAAAATCTAACAAATCACAATAAAAACTCATAAAATCGTGAATTAATTAAAAATCCGAAAATTCAATAAAAATTAATTAATACTCTAAAATAAATAAAAAATAAATTAAAATAAAATCAAGAAATAAACAACATAAATCTTAATCAAATCTAAAATTTAAAATGTATTTGTTTATGAGAATTAACCTGAGAATGACACGTTGATTTTTTTTTATGAGAATTACACGTCACTGAGAATTAACGTGAGAATTACACGTCACTAGATCAACCTGATAGAAGTTCTTCTTTTCTAATATATATTGATTTTGATTTTGACAGACAAAAAATATTTTTTACATCGTAATCACGTGTTTTTGAGTTTTGACACATTGATGTGTCACATTAATTAATTAAATCAAATAAAAATTTGTTTTCCCCTCATTTTTGAGATCTAATTAGTTTTTTTTAATAAAATCTAATTAGTTAACCGTATCAATAAATATTTTTAAAATAATTAAAAAATTAGAACTGAAACTAATTACAGTACTTTATTAATTTTTCCGTAAACAAAACTACTTTATTAATTTTTACTATTGAAGTATTGATTAAATAATCATTTATAATTACTAATGAAACATGTATTGAATGATGAGAGATAATAGATCATGAAGACAATATCTCAAGTACAATGTATTCGTGTATCCTAGTCATGCTGTCTCAATTAGGAATCTTTCAATTTTGCTTTTTTTTGTGGGTGACACCTAATATGCACCACTTTTAGAGTGGTGTAACTTTACACCACTTTTTTTAACCTGTTATAACAGGTCAACACATCTTTTTTTAAATAAATTTAATATATAATAAATTTTTAATGATACTTTTTTTAAAAATAAATAATGTGCTGACCTACTATAATCGGTCAAAGTAAGTTGTGTAAAATTGCACCACTCTAAAAGTGGTGCATATTAGGCGAACCCTTCTTTTTGAAGGAATCTCTCAATTTTACTTATAAAAAATGGAATCTCTCAATTTTAAACCCTAAATTACTCAGTTGGCAGTTGGCAACTCACGCTCTATACCCCTACATCTTGTCACCATTTGTACTCTTAAAAGTCTTAAAACTATCATTGCCAGTATTGTTTCATCCACACTTCTCTTTTGATTGCATCACAAAACACCAAAACTCAAAAGTAAAATAAATAGATAAAATAAAAAATAAAAAACGCAATTTTCTAATAAAACGTGAGAGCTAACCATATGACCTATTATTAAGGAAACAAAACATAACAAAAAAGCAAAAACAGAATTTGCGAACTTTAAATTATTTCTTATGAAAAATATTACTTATTTTACAAAAAAATATATATTATTGACTAATATGTCCCAAGAAAGGAAAATAATTTAATTTATATGCACTGAACTCCAATAGTATATTTGAAACTAGGCTGAAGGATTTGTGTCAATGGTACTTTTACTACACCAAAATGCGTTATTTAGCGATTGTTGGATTTGTAAATAGCGGCGGTTTAAACCGCCGCAAAAAATTTCTCGTCAGTTGTCCAACCATCACTATTTTTTGCGCCGCGAGTCACCTTAACATCATTTTTTAGCAACCGCGGAATTAACTGCCTCTATATTCTAGCGATGGTTTGAACATGTCATCCCTTCTTTAATTTTTGGATTTGGAGGATATGTGGGTTTGTTTTAATGTTGATGGAGCTCTAGAGGGGAATCTAGTGCTTGTGGGCTTTGGTAGTGTGGTTCGTAATGAGGTAGGTGGGTGGTTGGATTTTGGTGTTTGTTGATTATGTCAGAGATTTTGAAGGTTGAGCTTCTTGTTGTTCGTCATGGTCTTTCCATCTGTTGGGGTAGGGGATTTAGACAAATTGTTAAGTTTTCCGACTCTACGTACGTTGGCGATTGATTTGGGGCATGTGTGAGCGATACAAAGTTTCATTTGCGGCTATTTTGAACTCTATCCATGCTTTGCTACAAAGGCCTTGGCGTGTGACTCGGGATCATACTATGAGGGAGGAGAATTCTCCAACTAATTTTATTGCTAAGTAGGGTGTAGTTTTGATGGATGCATTAATTGTGTTCAAGTCTCCTCCAACTGAGGTTGTTTCTTTACTAGTGGTGACTGGTTAGTAATTATCAAGGTGTGCCAGTACTTAGGCCTTTTATGTTTTGTTTTTCTTTAAGCTATCATCTAAAAAAAGACTGAACACTGATAAATCTTTTTTACATTATTAGTGCGTGTTCTTTTTATCAAGGGAAAAAAATGCGACAAAGCTTGTAAGTTCTCATGATATATCAATGAAAATGTATTTCTTATGACCATAAGATGTGTATTCCTTTATTGTATATATGTGTGTTATAAACTTATAATGTAATTCAAACATAATGAAACGAATTAATTAATGTCTATGCATCTACTTAAATTTTGATTGGAATATTTATTTAATTTTTGAATATATTAATTCTATAATTTTTTTATTAAATGTATGATTTTTAAAAGTAGACTTAAGTAAATTTAATTTATAATGATTTTAAATATATTTTTTTATGTGTTAAATTGCTATCGCAATTCTAACCTGGGTGTGATAAAGGTAAAAAATCTTCATAACAGTGCGGCTCCTAACAATCAAATTCTTTACCTAAGTGCTCAAACAATAACTTTTACCACTCGACTGTCACTTATTGGGTAGTCATTCATTATATATATATATATATATATATATATATATATATATATATATATGTATTACTATGCACTTAAATATAAAATATGTCCTTGTTAATTAAATCACAATGTAATTATGATAAAAATAAAAACTGAAACTAATTAATTTATTAATTTTTTATTTAAATAATCATTTATAATTACTATGTAACATGTGTTGAAGGATGAGAGATAATAGTAGATATTGAAGACCATCTCAAATACAGTTAGGTTGTAGTCATGCATGTCTCAGTAAGAATCTCTCAATTTTAAACCACCCTTGATTATTCACTTGACAACTCATTCCCTCAACTCACCCTCTAGACCCCTACATTTTCTCAACATTCCTACTATTAACTACCATTTCACATTAAAACTAAAAAAAAACACAATTTACTAATAAAACGTGACAATGGATAAGACCATATGACCCTATTATCAAGGAAACAAAACAAATTTGCAAAGGGTAAGATAAGACCTATTATCAAGGAAACAAAACAAACACTACTAAAAAAAATAGAAAAATTAGGTTTTGTGTGGCGTCTGATGTTGGATCATATTCAGACTAAGGACAATTTGCGCAGGCGTGGAGTGACTCTAAGTCTTGATGACTCTTGTTATCCGTTTTGTCTTGAGGCTGAGGAACGTGGATTGTGGTGTACGGTTTACAGCTTGTTTGGTGTTTCAACTAAAGGTGCATTTCAATCAATTCCCTTCACTAACAAGAAATCTCAGAGATTGGGAGAACTAGTTGTGTGGGTGGCTCATGTTTGGTCTTGATTATACTGAGGAGTATTATCATATTTAGGGATGAAGACACTGGATTAAGGCAAAGACGAGAGATTTTTAAGGAGATAAATCCAGTTGCTTG
Organism: Lotus japonicus; assembly: GCF_012489685.1. Classification (NCBI taxonomy): domain Eukaryota; kingdom Viridiplantae; phylum Streptophyta; class Magnoliopsida; order Fabales; family Fabaceae; genus Lotus; species Lotus japonicus. The sequence continues at coordinate 104,882,390 of NC_080041.1, read as the reverse complement.
ATTATCAATTTTATAATTTTGGGTAGAGAGTTTGAATTGGTGAAGCCTTGCATCTTATAGGGCTTGGTCATGTTTGGTGGTTCTTTAGTCTTGGCCTCATTTGTTGGGTGTGTTTTAGTGGATGATCATTGACTATGTTATTTGCATGTTTTTGAACTTCTAGACTTTGTTCTTTTCTTTTCTTTTCTTCCTTTTTGTACTTGAGTTTAACACCCCTTGTGCCGAGGTTGAATATAATTCTTGGGCTTATCTAAAAAAAACTCACTTGACAACTCACGCTCTAGACTAGTACATCTTCTCACCATTGGTACTCTTAACACCATTGATATTCTTTGGCTTATTTAAAAAACAACCTCACTAGGGCACTATGTGTCAATGGTACTTTTTTTTTTGAAATGGTGTCAATGGTACTTTTAATCTTAATTTTTTTTATTAAGTGTATTATAATTTTTAAAAGTAGATTTAAATAAATTAAATTTCTAGTTATTACATATGTATTTTTTTGTGTGTTAAATTGCGAGAGAGAGGCTCATAACAATCAAACTCTCGACCTAAGAGTTAAACCAACCACGTTTTACCAACTGAAATCGTATTCGTTAGGTACTCATTACAATTAAAATTGAAATTCGTTAATTGTGCCCTTAAATATAAAATATATCCAAATTGAAATATATTTATTAAAAAATAATTTAATTATTTATCTATCTATTTATCTATCTATCTATAAAGGGAAAGTTTTTGCAGCCTGGAGGGCGGCTTTGTCATTCAATATTTCATTGTACACCACTTTTAAATCAAGCATGGGTATTTATGTAAAAATGCTACATATTTCCGTTAGATTGGATCAGGACCGTTGATTGCATCTGCAATGTTGTTGGCATCCATCATATGTTAATGCCTCTTCATTTTCCCCATTCATCAGTTACACTTTCTCATAAACCTCTTGGGCTTCAACAATCTTCCCACCATTCAATGAATTTAATTCATCCTCACATGGGCACTCCTAAGATCAAACAAGTTTGCATTGTCTCTTCCTCTTTCACCTTCTCAAGTTCCACTTTATCATCCACCTCTTTAGCTTCAACTATCTCCCCATAAAATGTCTTCAACAAGCTTTCCTCACATAGACACTCTCAAATCAAAGCACGCATGCAACAGAGAAACACGATTCTACCAACCCTCTGCACCACCTGTGCCAATTTTCACATCAAGGTATAACTCAATCACTTATGCTTCATTCCTTTGATTATATTCAGTTTCATATCTCAATAATCTTTTGTTTTATCTCACATCTTCCCTTCCTGTAAGAACTCTCTTTTGTCTTAACAGACAAATCCTACTTATCATCCTCTACATTACTGTAAGAACTCTCTTTTGAATACCATTTTTTTTTGCTTTTCATGTTGGCATTTTCTCTAAGAAATAGTTTCTAATTTATAATTCAGACATATTTTGCTATATATGTTAGTGCAGTTGTTGTTAACTTGACAATAATAATTTGAATTTTTTTTGCTATTGTTAACTTCATTGTATGCATCTTTATGCTACAGAATCAAAAACATGGACGGATAATTTGCTTGCAGTTCTAGAGAATGTGTATTTTCATGACCATCATCTGCCATGATTTTAGAAGTCATTGTTGATCCATCTACAGCAAGTTTGCAACGTTAGAATGTCACTCAAATCATTTTAACTCTTCTTCTCCCAATTTTCAATTTTTCACCGGTATCTTCTTCTCCCCTCAAACCACTGATGAGTTGCATTCGTCTCTTATTTTTATTTTTTTAATTCACCTACCCAAGATAGACAATCTAAGAACTTCATCACATTTTTTGTAACACATACCTCATAGGTTTACAACACTGTTTTTTTCATTATGTAATACATAATTTGGTCTCTTCATTTCTCATAAATGCATACTGTTGTGATTCTCAGATTTCTATTCTATTTGTTATGTTATGTTACAATGCCTTTAAACTTAGTTCTTTCATGGTGCCTTATGTCATAAGCTTACCTATTCTTAGTTCTTTTGCCATCTCCATTTCATTTGAAGCATACTTCTATTCGTGGCTTAATCACTTGAGGTCCACTAAATGAAAAGAATTCATCAATTGACAAAAACAATTATCACCTTTGTTACCTACCATCTGGATAAGGTTAGATAAATGGGAAAACTTGCAGAAATTTAGGCAGGTTAAAACAGTATTATGTTTTTTTATTCAACATTATTCCTCTTATCTATTTGGTGGAGACACTGGAAGAGAGCTGTACTGATTTTTTAATAGAATAGTTTTAACTTATTTTGTAATGGCTTTCAAGTAATTTGCGAATTCATAGTTTTGTGGTCAATTCATCAATAATTAGGATTTTTATTTTGTTGTTAAACTTTAATTGATTTTATGTTGAGCTTCGATTTAATTTGCAACTGAACTTGATTTTTTTTACCTTACTTTTCAAGATACTAGAGTATTTTTAATCTTCTCTACTGACATTGGTGTGTTATTTTTCGGCACTCTTAAGTATTATATGTGATAAGGATAATGGTGGTGGTTATATATGGTCGGGTGGTGTTAAAATTTTAAAAGAGGAACCTCCAATTTGCACTTTCCTGCTCACTCTTATTTGTTAACTACTTTGTGTCTTACTTGAAATTGTTTATAAGGAATATGGTTATATATAGTGGGGTGGTGTTAAAAATTGAGAATAAGAACAAGCACTTTGCACAAATGTAGTACTTCCCTTCTGAATATGTTTCATGGCCACAAAAGAGTGAAGCTTATTGACAGATTTGGAAACACAAAGATTGAGAAAGCTTTGCTGGATTGTAAGAGAACAAAATAAGAATTATACCTGGGAGCGAATGGTATGAATTCTGGAAAAATGCTGAATTTGGGAGGAGAGTATTGGCTTTTGGTGTAATGCACACGATTTTTATGTGAGGGTCATTAAGGCTCCTTGAGTTAGTGTTTGCCTAATAGAATATTCTTTGGTTTTCCTTTTGTTCTTCTGAATTTCTAATAGTTTTTTAAAGCATAATAAATGAGAATTAAAATGCTATGGAAACTGCTTTAGGGGAAACTCAAACATATTGAAACTGAAATATAAAAAATTAAAATCCTAATTTAATTTTTTATTTGAGTAAGTGAAAAATTTGTGGGATTTTTTTATAGTTTATTTATTAGAAAATTATATAGTCAAAAAATTAATATGTAATTTGAGATAATTTTGTTGATTAATTAAAAGTTAATGAGGAATCATAACAAAGAAAGAATTGAATAGTTACATGTAGTATATGATAATATATAATGCAAAGCTATTCAAAATTTCAAATTAAAAAAATGTAACGGCTGAAATTGGGCACATGTCTTTGAAAGATTACTTAAACCTCACAAAAAATAGTAATTTTTAATTAATTACTTATAAACTTTTTTTGAAAAAAAAAATTGATGAAGGAACTTCTACAATAATGGATACGTAATAAAATGCATTATTATTTCACTTTAAAATGTTGATTATCACTATATTCCAAAAATTAATTTGCATTGATTATTTATAATTCTAAAACTAAATTATAATCTTTTTTTTATTACAAGAGGAAAACAAACTAAATTCTAATGTAATTTAATTAAAATTCTAAACTAATCGGAAATAATTAATTAAATCCTTTAATTTTTATTCATTTACTATATTAAAATTAAATTACACTTAAAAATGTTCTTATTCTTGATTTCTACCGTCAAGGTTTTAATGGAATTTGAAATGAGTACACCCTTAATTGTATTAATACGTTAGGACATCAGTTTCACTCTATCTTTTTTTCACATGCCTTGAGTTTTATTCTCTATTCTCTTATAAAAGGCTGACACTTTCTATTGAGCACGATAAATGTGTGGTTAAATCATTCACTATACTGTGTTAGGAAAAAATAAAAAACAAACATTCATTAAAAAAACTTACAAATTTATGATTTCTTATATCTAAAATAAATTTATTCTTTTAATTCATAAAATATCTTTTAAGAAATAACACATTTAAAAAAAAAACACAAAAAAAAAAGATGTGATGCACGGGTAAAAAATACTAGTATAAAATAAAATAAAAAGTGACACTAATTAATTTGTTAATTTTTTATTATTTAAGTAACCATTTATAATTACTACTATATAACATGTGTTAAATGATGAGAGATAATAGATCTTGAGACCATCTCAAATACGGTTAGATATCCTACTTATGCATGTGTCACCTAGAATCTCTCAATTTTAAACTTAATTATTCACTCAGCAACTCAGGCTCTAGCCTACTACATTTTCTCACCCTTGCTGCTTTCAACTAACTACCATTTCCTCACAAAACACTAAAACTCAAAAAAATAAAAAAATCACAATTTACTAATAAATGGTGACAATGGATAAGACCATATGACCCTATTATCAAGGAAACAAAACAAAACTTTGAGTAAGATAAGACCTATTATCAAGGAAAGAAAAAAAGACTACTAAAAATAAAAAGAAGAAAAGATAGAAAAATTAGGTTTTGCTTGCTCATATCCTTGTCATCACAATGTCATTTCAATCCACTTGTCTTGACCTCCTCAAATTGTAACTCTACCCTCAAGTTTAGCCCTATAAAAATCCCCATACCCACATTGCTAACTTCACATTTTTACATCTCCAAGATCTCACAGTTTCTCAAAGGTGAAGAAGAGAGAGAAGAGGAATCACCACCACCCACCATCAAAACAAAAGAGAGGTAGAAGAAGAAGAAGAAAGAAACCATCATCCTCACCGTCCGTTCGTTCTACGTGGTGTGTGTTTAAACCGTTGATGGCCACTCGTGTGATCCCTCCAAGAATCCTGAGGAATCTCGGTTACAACACCGCCACAAAACCGTTAACCTCTCCACACCCTTCTTCTCTCTCCCCCACTCTCTCTCCTCCGCCTTGTCTCATCGACGCCGCTCCCAAACCACCGTCCTCCGCCGCAACCACCCTCCTCTCCCCCCCCGCCGACCCCGCTGAGCTCAATTTCAACGACGTTCAGAAACTCTTCTCCGCCGTACCCACCTCCAAGCTCCTCCGATCCACCGCCGTGCTTCATGCCACTGCCGTTGAGCCCATGGTGGACCTTGGCACGTGGTTCATGAGATCTAAGCTCATGCAAACCGAGGGTCTTAAGGAGGTTGCGCTCGCCGCCATTCGCGCCTCTTTCTACGGACATTTTTGCGCCGGTGAGGACGCTACCACCGCCGGGAAGAGCATCAGGGAATTGAACGAAGCTGGCCTCCGCGGCATGCTCGTGTACGGCGTTGAAGACGCCAATGACAATGATGGGTGTGACCGCAACCATAAAGGGTTCCTCCACACCGTTGATGTCAGCAGATCGCTTCCTCCTTCTTCGGTAAGCAAATTTTCATTTCAATTTCATCAGTTTTTGTTTGACTCAAATTGTTAATTACATGCTAGTAATGCTATTTGGTACCAAGAAATTGAATTGAGTATGAAAGATGTGAATATATAAGAAGAATAACAATGTCATGGTATGAAATTGTGACATTGTTGTGACCTTGAACTTGATTTGATTTGATAATTGTGCATGTCACTTTCATTCTCTGTTTCAATTTGTACCAAAGAGCATTTGAATTGCATCACCAATTTTGTGAAATTGGGATGCAAATTTTGGTGAGCATGTATAAGGACTATTTGTTGCTGTTGTTGTTGTTTTTGTCTTTTTGGTCTTTTGGCCTTTTTTTGCATGTAACAGAAGGCAAACAATGATTGCGCTGTGGGAGTGATGCAATGATTGGCATTGAGATGAGAAAAACTTACATGGATCTGGTAGTGGATGCGAAAATCACATCATTGATGAGTGCTGCAACACAAGTTTGGAGCTATGACATGGAATAAGGAGTGAAATCTAGTGCTGTTAATGTTACTACTAGGGACAAAGATTGATCATTGATATCAGCTTCAGCAACTAGAAACACCATAATTTCATTGTCAAATGTCAAAAAAATTGTGGTAAAAAGACACTACTGCACTAGTGGACCACCAAAACAATGTGGTTGCTTGTGCTTTTCTCTACCCATTTTTATGTGGAAGAGTGCTTTTGTTGTTATGTTGGGTGTGTTCTAATGGTTTCAAAATTGAATTTTTTTTGTGGTATAGGTGAGCTTTGTCATTGTGAAAATCACTGCAATATGTCCCATGAGTCTGCTAGAAAGACTCAGTGACTTGCTGAGATGGCAGCAGAAAGACCCTTCATTCAATTTGCCATGGAAGCAAGATTCTTTGCCAATTTTTGCCAAGTGCAGCCCTTTGTACCACACCCGGAAGAGACCGGAGCCCCTAACCCGTGAAGAAGAGAGTGATCTTGAGCTTGCCAATCAGAGATTCCTTGAGCTTTGCCAGAAGTGCGTGCAGGCCAATATTCCTTTGTTGGTTGATGCAGAGCACACTGCAGTTCAACCTGCTATTGATTACTTCACATACTCTTCTTCCATTGTGCACAACAAAGGAGAGAACCCCATCGTGTTTGGAACCATTCAAACATACCTGAAAGATGCCAAGGAGAGGCTGCTGCTGGCAACCGAGGCTGCTGAGAAAATGGGTGTCCCAATGGGGTTCAAATTGGTGAGGGGTGCTTATATGTCAAGTGAAAGGAGTTTGGCTTCGTCTTTGGGATATGCATCTCCAATTCATAATACCATCCAGGACACGCACAAGTGCTTTAATGACTGCTCATCTTATCTGCTTGAGAAGATTGCTAATGGCCCTGGTGGGGTTGTTCTTGCAACTCACAATGTCGAATCAGGTAGTTTACATTGCATAGACATAGGTCTAGTTTGGATGCAGGCCAAAGAGCACTTGTTCGAGCTTATCCAATAAGTGCTCTTTAATCTGTATTCAAATGCGGTAATATTGGCTAATTCATTTTCATGATGTGACGATTTATGATAAGAAAACCAATGAATTAAATTGATGGGTCTGTGTGTGACATATATTTGTATATGAAATGCTGTGTAGGGAAATTAGCTGCAGCAAAAGCACATGAGTTGGGGATTGGAAAGGTGAACCACAAGCTTGAATTTGCACAGCTACATGGAATGTCAGAGGCACTTTCCTTTGGTTTGAGCAATGCAGGGTTTCAGGTTAGCAAGTACATGCCATTTGGACCTGTAGAGACAGTTATGCCTTACCTCCTTAGAAGGGCTGAGGAGAATAGAGGGATGTTGGCTGCATCAGGCTTTGACAGGCTACTGATGAGGTAAACTCTACATTAAACCCTTAGCAATGTGGCACATGAAACATTTGGGATTTGGATTTCCAATAGTCAGTGGAATCTCGCATTCACACATTCAAACGTTTAATCATTTAATCGGATGCCTCACACTCCGAACTACTATTCTGAATAACTGAATTACTTATTAAAACTTAAATGTGAGAATCGTTCAACTAAGATCAGTTGTGTGAATGTGGGGTTTCTCTGATTGCAGGGAATCCAAATCCAAACATTTGGTTGATGTTGTTCTGACATTTTTGATGTGTTTTTTGTCTGCAGGAAGGAGTTGGGAAGAAGACTTCAAGCTGCAATCTTTTAAATTGATGAGATGAAATTATTGGGATGTAATAATGTCATGCATGTAGGTTTCAGGGTTCGCCAATTTCTGTACAAATTAGAGAATCCTGTAATTGATTTGAATTGTGCATTCAAGTTAATGAAATGTGCATTTTGTTTGGTATTACTCTACTTGCTAGCCATTGGGGGGGGGGGGGCATACTATTTATATGGTATATGGGTATTAAGTTATTCCACTTGAATTTGACATATAATGATATAAAATTAGAAAAGCGAAAGGTAACATGAAAATAGATACCAGCACATAGTGAAATACTATTTGCATGCGAGATAACCACTACTTCCACTTGAAATAGAAGAGTCCAAAAGTGTCTTTCTCCTATACAATCACTGACAATTGACAAGATTACAATTTTTTCGATTATATTTGTGATTAAGCACCATTATTGGATATAAGCCTTGTTGCCTTGTAATTTGTAAGTGGTGACAATGACATATCTTTTTTTAACACTTGGTGCACAAGGGTCAAATTCCATCACATCTTGTATTTCAATTTTCGGTACATGATAAGCAAATGGAGTTGAACAGACCAAAAGTGCTGCTTTATTTTCTAACATGGAAAGCTATCTTGCACGGGTACGGGGTACGCCGGTTAGATATTTATTTATTTAAATAAATAAATAAATAAATATATATATGTATATATTGAAATAAAATTCTTTTCCTCCAGTAACCAAAAAAAATATTAAAATAAAATGTTTTCTACCACAATATTATTAATTAAGAATATCAAATCTCCTAATGTACTATACTCGTATTTTTTGACTAATACTCATATCAAAGACCAACATGAAAGCCATTACAAAACAGTGGATTCAATGGTGGCATGATGGGAGGAAGAAGAACGTGAGCGGCTCTCTCTCTTCATTCTTCATAGCAGCCGTATATTAGAAAGAGTGAAAGGTAAATTAGGTTTTGATCTTTTGAATAAATTGAGAATAATTTTTTTAATTTTTAAAATTACATAAAAAACTAAAAAACGACATAGTTTTGAACATTTTTCATTTAAAAAATAAAATAAAATTATCCGGCGTACCCTCAATGTACCCAAAACGTATCCACGGAGTACCCAAAACGTACCCACAGCATACCCGGATTTTTTTTGTTTGACGATGTTTTTGGGTACGTACCAGTTACGTACCCACGACGTACCTGTATCGGGTACGTACCCGGTACGGGTACTCTCCCAATTTTGGCGTACCCGTGCAACATAGATGGAAAGTGACTCTGGCCGAAAAGCTTAACAATCATAATACACTCTTGTAATGCTTCGTTAATTTTTAGGACAAAATTCAAAATTAAAATCAAAGTTGCAGATTCCATCACAATCATTGCTGAGTTAAAACAAAAAAAATATCCTATTACGTAGACACTAGACAGAGAATTAGAATAATTAAACAAACAGTGTTCTTTTCCTCTGTAACCAAAAAAACAAACAGTGTTCATGCTAAGAAAAAACAGTACTCCCACTTACATACAATGAAACAAACTTGTATTTTTTTTTTGTTACAAACAAACTTGTATATTTAGATATTATTCTCTCAAATCACATTATTTTTTTATAAGCAAATAAATGCATTATTGGAAGTATAAGGGGTACTCAACCCACAATACATCAAAAAGAGTCTAGAAGGTAAATAAAAAACATGAAGCCAAACATGGAGAATGACCCCAACATAGACCTGCAACATTACATGCATAAATAAAATATCCCACCCCTTTACAGAACGCATGACAGCCCACAATATCCCAAAAAAACTAACACAATCAGCACTTGCTATACAACCAAAGCCAACCAATCAGTGAGTGTTTTGAGTAGTGGGGAACGACAGTTTGAATGGTGGTGCTCATTGATTCCGCTGTCGTGATGTAGACTTGGTGATGGTACCTGCAAGCACACTCAATAGTTCAAGTTAGTATGTGAGTAAAAAGTTGGGAAGATGATTGTAAGTGTGTACCTTGTATGCTTTTTCTTGCCTTTTATCATGAGTTTGAGGTAGGACAAAGATCGATGGGGTCGTTTGATTTGTCTTACACGATCAAGATGACTATAACATCATTGATCAATGGAGTGTTAGAGGTTTGCGTGTTATGGGGGGTCGTTTGATTTGTCTTACACGATCAAGGTGACTATAACGTCGTTGATCAATGGAGTGCTAGAGGTTCGCGTGTCGCGCTTCTTCTTATTAATGAGACAAATAAATTATGTAAGCTTTTTGATACATATAAATTATTTAAGCTAATTAAAATAATTGGTTAAAAATTTATAAACTTTCTAAAATTTACTTTTCAGGTTTCTCAAAATTCAAATTTACTCATTTAACTTTCATAATATATTTCATTTGATATATATTTTTAGTGAAAATTAAAGTCAATTAATGAGATATATAAGAAACTAAGAATGAAAGTTATAGTGAAATGATGACCATATATGTTTTAAGAGAAGTTTTATTCCAAATATACCATCCATCAAGCTATTGAATTTTTTTTGTTGGACCGTTTTTTTTGGTCAATTGGACCTTGATAACTTGAAGTCTTTATTTTCTTCACGCTTGGGCTGACACTGATTCCCTGAAAGTATTTATTTCTAAAATTGACTAGGTTGAATTATTGTTTTAAATTAAATTAAAAAATACTGAATCTTACTTTAAAAATAAACACTATCATAGTGTGTATGGAATTTTGATTTCTGGTGGATAAGGAGAACCATGATAAAATGTTGAAACATGTGATTTGATGTTGTGGTCAGAATGGAACTTGCACCAAAATTGAAGATTAGTGGTCATTAATTAACTATTAAGCGAGGAAGAAGGTGCAAAATTAATGGGATTCTTTGTGGGGATAACAATAGCAATGCAATTTGAACGTGGACAGAGAATAGAATAAAGGATTGGATTTGATTGTGTGAGAAAAGGTCAATGAACCAATTCAATTCATAGCTACATACATTATTGCTTACTTTTAGTCGATTCCTTGGCTGTGGTTGTGCCTATCAAATAGAATATTGTTGACAACAACACAAGCTCTACCTTCCACTTGTCATGTTCTTCCTATTTTGTCTCTTTTTTTCTAGTTTTTTTTTTTTTTATCAAAGTTTTTTTTTAGATTCCGTAAAATTGATAATATTTAAGTTTTGTTTAAAAAAGAGTTCTCTATTTTTTGAATAAGTTTTATTTCAAAGTGAAGCCATATGACACGAGAGAATTGTCTCAACTCTTATGAATCACATGATCAACAACGTGCCATTATATAATTTCTAGTTTGAATTACTGTAAGTCATTTTTTTTTGAATGGAAAGCAATTTTCCGCAGCGGGAATTACTGTAAGTCGAATTAGCTAAAATATAGCAAAAGTCAACCAATTGACTAGTTTTCGGTTATACTATTTTTCATGTTAGTTTGTATTGAATTGAAGTACCATTTGTACTATTTTCCGATGAACCAAAAAAAAGTACCCTTTTTACTTCTTATTCAATATATTTTGGCTTATAAAAAAAAATCCACCATTATCCTTTTTTCAGCCTATAAAAAATCCTTATTTTTTCAATTATGTATGTGTTGCACCAAATATTGGCCATATTCATAATAATTAGAAGTGGGTGAGTTAAAAGATATGTTAGCCAATGCACAAGTGGCTAGCCGTTTGTCAAGTGATGATAATTAGCTGAGCTAAAGAAACTTTGCATATGGAAAAGATTTATGGCCAATACCAATGTTTAAAAAGTCGTACTGGTCATTAAATTGATCGAGACACTGGTTCAAGATTTAAAGGTTCAATTGAGGTTGAACCGGTAATAATTACTATTTACTATACTATGTAATACTAGATATAATACATGTTTGTTGCACGAGTTTATTTACAGTATTTTATTAACATTATATAAAAATTATTATACTATAAAGAAATATTAAAAATAATTTTAATCATAATTTTTTTATAAGCAATTTTTTTGAGACAATTTAGAGTTTACTTTGTGTAAAAAAAAGACATACTCAAATTTAATAATTAACATTGAATTAGTTTTAATAATTTAATAATTCATTTATTTTTTATTTGAAAAATAATTATGTAAGTTTGAAATATTTTATATTAAATAGTAATTTTTTAATATCATCAAATAAGTTATAATAATAGCATAGTTTGTGTGCTTTTATCAACAAAAAAAGTAATTTTAAATTTTAAAATTATAATAAATCGTAACTTTAATAGCTCTTTAAAAAATTCTTAAATAACGTAAAATATTATTTTTTAAATTTAAATTTATTCACTTTTTTTTTGTAAATATTTTCCTCCTTCTCAAGTCATTTTCACTAATATATAATAGATCAAAAAATATATAATTTTTTTCAAATAATACACAAATACCTTATTGCGAAAATTTTAATCTTATAATTATTTTATCTAAATTATTTATTAACTAATTTTAATTGTTGATATTTGTTCATATCTGAAAACATTACCTAGTTTCATTTATGAGTGTCTAATTTGTTTATATAGGCAAATTTGTTTTTTTTTATCATGAATGATAGTGTGTAAGTAATATGAAAAATGAAAAGTCATGAGTTTAATTTTTTTTTTCAAAGAGATAAATAACAATTGTAAATTATTATAGATTATTCATCTTATATAATTCTAACATGAAGAATAACAATGAGAAATCCCAAGCTTCAATTCTGAGCTCAAATCCAAGTGAATAAACTCAACAAGGAGATGAACTTGAAGTATCAAAACTTGAACATCGACTCAATCCCAAAATTTGTCTTTCTGGATTTAATTGGAGATATATGAAATGCCAAAGGAGATCCAGAAAAAAAAAAATACAGAACTCTAAAGTTCAGTGGATAAGGAGACCAAAATAAAGTTTTTTTGCTTTCACACAAAAACAACAACCCCATTGTCAAATCAACCTGCATTTCTCATTTTCATGTAGAGATTCCATCAGGGCCACCCTCAAAGCCCTCACTCATCATCATCATCAATAGATACCTCAACACCTCCCCTATCTTCCAAGTCCATTCTCAACATCATCACCTAAAAACAAACCTTCTTCTACCCTTACCCCACCCTCTAAACCTTCAAACATTTAAACCATCAAATCCAAATTGAGAAGGAAGAGAAAATCCTAAGCTTTGGTTAGAGGTTAGAGCAAAGAATAGATCAAGACGGAGGATAAAGTGCCCACTTTGGTTAGAGGTAGAAGCAAAGAAGAGATCAAGAAGGAATAGGAAGTGCCCAACTTGGTTAGAAGTCGCAAAAGAGGAAAGATTTAGAAGGAAGAGAAAGTTCTAGCTTTGGATATGGGTTGAACTAGAGAATGAGACAAACAAAACCCCCAATCCTCCCCAACTCTTACACAATCATCAAACAAAAATCCAAAAATCCATCGCTAAGGGTGAACATTTTATCTGATAAAAAGCCCACATGTGCACTTTGTGTCGTGGGTTTGAAGTTATAAGGAGATTTGGAGAAGCAAGGTTGAATTAGGGTTTTATAGTATAAGGGTTTTAGAATTGGTCTCGTGGAGGACACATGTAGTGATGAAGAGGAAGATTTGAGGTGTAGATTTCTCTTTGCAGTTTAATCTGAATAACGAACTTTCTTTGAAGTTTAAACCAAAAGATGCTTACTTTGGCTTTAGATTTGACCACATTGGAGGAGGAGCTATGAAGCGGAAGCAAAGTAGATGAAGTGGAGTTGCGAAGTGGAAGCAAAGTAGAGAAAAATACTAACTTTATGTTCATTGTGGAAGTAGAAGACATCGAAGTTGGAATTTTTCTATTTATTGTTGTTGGACAAGCATAGAAGGATGAGAGTTGGGAGATTAGTTGTTGTGAAGTGAGGTTCTTCTGGATAAATTTTCTTGACTTTTCCGCGTTTAATGATGGAGAAAATGATGGAAGAATGAGATGAAGATGATGAATTTTCTCGATTTCTAATTTTAGAATAATTTTCTAAGGCTTAAACCGTTAGATTTTACACTAAATATAGATAGAAGTCCAAAGTCGCAAATAGAAGCAAACGTGAGAGATCAAAACAAGAATTTTCTAGGGGTGGCAATATAGGTTGGCGGGGCAGGCTGAGCCCAACCCGCGCGAAATGCGGGTTGGGTTGGGCTAACCCACTTTTCACGTTTGAGTTGAAAGTCTCAACCTAACCCATGATTTTGGCGAGCTAGCCCACTTTAAGTATACAATGAAAAAAATGTTGCGCAATTAGTTAAACGTAAAAAATGTTGCTTCATTTTCCTTGTGCAATAGACAAAAAGCTAAAATTGGCAATTAGCGACACTATAACACGAAGACATGGTTTCTTCATATTTTTTTGTTCCATGTAAACATTACTATTGGATTTTGATTCATCTCAAGTAGAACTAATTTCACAATTATACTAAGAATAAAAACCACAAATTCATAACCAACTCACAATTTGAAAAAATTCACAACTCATAAATGTCTTTTAAAACAACAAAAGCACAAATCAAAGTCTAACAATCTCAAAATAACATAATCTTAGTTCAGAATTTCTAAGTTCTAACATAGTCTGTATTTTGAAACATAAGATGCTTTCTTAGAAGAAGATGCATATGCTTTTTCATCATCCCACCATCATCGTCTTTCTAATCTTCATCACCATTGGGAGCGACAATATGGATTGGTGGGGCGGGCTGGAACAACCCGCTAAAATGTGAGGCGGGGTTAGCTAACCCTATCTTGATATTTGGAGTTGAAAATCTCAACCCAGCCCGCAAAAAAAGACTGACCAAACAGGCTGGCCCAGCGCATTAAGCCCATTTTACCACTCCTAAATTTTTCAAAGTTCAAGACCTCATTTCATTTGCACAATCACATCACATCAAGCGAGAGACTAAAGTCTAAAAGTGCAATTGCATGGCTTTAACAAATTGATTGTTTTACACGTAAGTAAAGATTCTATGCCAAATTTGTAGCATAAACGTGTGCTGATCGTAAATAGGAAAAAGAGAAGGGCATTATCGTCATTGAACCTTCACCTGAGCCCCTATATAAACCCACCCTCCTCTGTACTCATCCACAACCTAATCAAAACGAGTTTCCGATTCCCATTTTCACTCATAGAATTCGCTGCGATTTCTCTCTGTTCCTCCGTTTCCCAATCGCTGTACGTGCATTGCGATTCTCTGTTTTCTCTTTCAATTTCCATTTTTTTCACAATTTCAATTGCTGATCAGTTTTTTATTTATTGATTCAGATTAATTTTGATTCCAAGCCTGATCGTGATATCTGAGAACCATACATTGGTCTGCGTTTTTGCTATTTTCTATAATTGTGAGTATTCAGATTTTTATTTCAATTTTTTTTTTCAGATTCATGGTTTATATGAATATATATGATTCAATTTTTTATTTCTATTTGGTTTGCTGTGTTTTTTTTATAAATTTTTCTTTATGATTTGTGGATGGATATCATTTCATGATAATGAATCTGATGCTTTGTAAAAATTCCCTTCGGTATGAGAAATTAGACCTAGTTTTTAATCTGATTATTTGCTTGTTCTCTTGTTTTAAATTGTTTAATGTGTTTGTTTGGACCTGGAAGGAGATTTTGAGGCTTTGATTATTGACATTGATTCTAAATTTGTAGTAATTCTCTCAAATTTGATGGCCATTTCAGAATGCTCATGTTTCTTTTAATTTCTTAAACCTGTTTAAAATAGTGGATCATGCTTCTGTTTTCTGGGTACCTTTTTGTTGATGCTGTTGATTTACATACATGTCATACAATCTGGTTTTAAATTAATAGCATATCTCTGGTTCATTGTTGATTGTATCTCCATTAACTTGGTAGTGGTTAAGATGTCATGTATTCGATGAATTTAATTTCGTAATGTGGCCTTTGTGCTAAAATATATATCTGGAAATCATGGCTAATTTGTAATACCCGATTGTTATTGAGTGTTTGCTTTTTTCCTCTAGACAGGAGGTTTTGAATGAGCTAATGGAGTCTGAAGGTGGAGAGAAGAAGTCCAGTAGTAGTAAATCCTTTTTGTATGAAGCTCCTCTCGATTACATAATTGAAGACGTTCGACCACACGGTGGAATCAAGAAGTTCAGATCTGCTGCTTACTCAAACGTAAATCCCTACTTCATTTCCTCTGATGAATGGAGTCATTAACTATTTAGACTGATTGATTTTGTTTTTTAACATAATTTTTTTTTCCTTGTGCAGTGCATCCGCAAACCATCCTGAAATTTCCTTGGCTGCAACATAGTCCCATACTTTTGCATACTGCATACTGCGATATCGTCCTAGTCTCCTCTTCTCCTTTTTCCTGTCCCCTTCTTTGCTTTTCTTGTTCAGTCTCCATACAGCAAGAGTTTTTTTTCCCTTTGAGTCAATATGGCCTTGACAAGCTCAGCTATTGGTTTTGAAGGCTATGAAAAGAGGCTTGAGATATCATTTTATGAGCGTGGTGTGTTTGCTGACCCTGAAGGATTAGGCCTCCGAGAATTGTCTAGAGACCAATTGGATGAGATTCTGAACCCAGCACAGTGCACTATTGTTGGCTCTCTGTCAAATGATTATGTTGATTCTTATGTTCTTTCGGAGTCAAGCCTGTTTGTCTATCCTTACAAAGTTATCATCAAAACTTGCGGAACTACGAAATTGCTTCTGTCCATCCCTGTCATTCTTAAGCTTGCTGATTCCCTTAACATTGCTGTGAAATCTGTGAGGTACACTCGTGGAAGCTTCATTTTCCCTGAGGCACAGCCATTCCCTCACCGTAACTTCTCAGAGGAAGTTGCTGTTCTTAACAACTATTTCGGAAATCTTGGTTCTGGTGGCCAAGCTTATGTGATGGGTGACCCTGACAAGTCACAAATTTGGCACATCTATGCTGCTAGTGCAGAGCCAAAAGGCTCATCAGAAGCCGTCTATGGCCTTGAGATGTGCATGACGGGTTTGGATAAGGAAAGTGCATCTGTGTTTTTCAAAGACAACACATCTTCAGCAGCTTTGATGACAACAAACTCTGGAATCAATAAGATCCTTCCACAATCTGATATATGTGATTTTGAATTTGACCCTTGTGGTTATTCAATGAATGGAATAGAAGGAAGTGCAATATCCACCATCCATGTTACCCCAGAAGATGGTTTCAGCTACGCAAGTTTTGAAGCTGTGGGTTATGACTATGAAGACCTGTCTCTGACCGAACTTGTTGAAAGGGTTTTGGCATGCTTCCATCCAGCTGAGTTTTCTGTTGCTCTGCACATGGACATGCATGGTGAAAAACTTGACAAGTTTCCCCTGGATATTGAAGGATACTACTGTGACAAGAGGGGCACTGAAGAGCTTGGAGCTGGTGGCGCAGTTATGTTCCATAGCTTCGTTCGAGTTGATGGCTGTGCATCTCCAAAGTCTATTCTGAAATGCTGCTGGAGTGAAGATGAGAACGACGAGGAAGTGAAGGGGATATAGTTGTTGTCTTTATGTTTTGTTCTTGTTTATCTTTACTGTCAAGAGTGTTATTTACTTGAATAAATTTGGGGCTATGTTGTGAAAGTTCAGCAATATATTGTTATGTTGCTTGAATGCTTGATCGTGCTGTTTCTTTTAGTCAATTTAGGATTTGTCCCAGACAGCGATGGATGCTAGCTTGCTCTCATATGAGGGCGTTGCACCTAATAAATAAATGCACTCTATATTATAATTTTAATCTTCTAAATTGTTTTGGTTATAATAGCACTTATTTTTAATGCAGCAATTCAACTTTAGCTGCACCTTTCCGATGGAAATTAATGCAATTACATGAGTCAACTTTACATGTAATCGTATGTTGCCACATAGCCATCATGGAACATGATATCAATGATAAACAACATTGACTTGTATGTGGCTTCAGAGCTTCTGAAATGGTCCAAGGAGAGGAGTAAAGTTAGTTGTGGACTTGTGGTTGGAAATTGTTTTCGTTCTTTAAAGACTGTCAACCCTTAGGACAGGGATGCATGAACCATGTGCTCGGTTTATGCTATACGCCTATACTATAAAACTCTAATACGTCAAGGCACTTGAAGGGTTTTTAGTTTTTATGGACATCTCTACAATTGGAGCATGTTTGATTTTAATTTCAAAAACTTTCTTGTGATAGTGTATAAGTATGAAATTTTTTGAAAACTTTTATTTTAAAATACAATCATGAAATAATAAGAAAAAAATGAAGGACCATTAAGTAACATTATACCAACTAAAAAATAGAAGAGGTTGACATTGCTAAGTGCAAACCACTAGCAACTTACTCAGTAACCTTTTATACTCATATTTTTTTCACTTTCTTACTTTCTTTCCATAGGCATAAGTAGAACTGGCACACCCCTTATGGATACAACCTTTGGTCATGACCTAGGACAAAGTATGCCGAAGAATCTTCCCCATTTCTTACTTCTAAACGTTATGAACAAATCTTGAGCTCCTATCTTGAACAATTAGGAAGCAGATTTGGTCCTAATTCATCCCGAGACCCTCTTTGTTCCCAAGGTTCATGGTTTTCTCTTTCGATTCGCTTCAAGGTAACCATTGGTACTCTTTTTCTCTTGGTTATCCTATAGGAAAAGCTTACTCTTTTCTTCCGAGTTTCCTCTAGGCAACTTTTGGTCATGATGGTCATCAATCATTTAATTTTTCTTGATAACTTATTTTCATCCAATATCACGCTTCATATATTGTTTCACATTATCACTCACATATAACTTAACATTCATTTTTTTTTTATTCAGGCCGGCCGGTACAGGGACGAATGTACGTTAGAGGAAAGGGGAAATTGCTGCCACTTGATTTTCAATGTTTAATAGTGATACATTACATTATTGTAATGTTCAATATTTAGTTGTATAGATTGACCCCATGACTGTGTTTTCATTATGAATGCATTTACAATGGTATTCTATGACCATAAAATTAATGGATCTAATGACTACTATATACTAATGGACGCGCATCATCAAGATTCAGAGGCAATTTTATAAAATTAGTGAGTAAAGAAAATAACTTGTCGATATGTCATAATTCTGAAAAATAGCACATCAACTTTTTTGGGAGACCTAGTATTGTCCAAGACCTTAGATATAGGAATTATGAACAACACATGGTGGTCAACAAGTATTGAATCATCCCCTATTCCTTTGTTAGAGTTAATGGTATGATATCTATCTTGAAACTATACACTACACACATGGAAGAAGGAGTTGCTCTGAAATTTTCAATTTTGATAGCCAAGGATTGTGGATCAATGTAATGTTTTGAGAAGCTATATATATCTCAACCGAGTAGCAAACTAATAAGCATCTCAAACATATATCTTAACAACTGTTGATATCTTTATTATTCGTCACAATTTTGAATATAAGATGGAATCTGAGAAGATGAGCTACAATGCTGGAGTGACCAAGGGCCAAACTCAGGTTTCATTTTCTCTTCTCACTTATTTGTGTGAGTCCAATTTTGATAATCCTTACATATATGTTTGAGGTACAAGAACACATTTTTATACTGCTTAAAAAATAATTGTTTATGATTTTGTGTGTTCCATACAGGAAAAGGCAAGCCAGATGATGGACAAGGCTTCAGAGAATGCTCAGTCTGCTAAAAACTCCATGCAAGAGGTTCTATAGTTTTGTTCTGTTTTTTTAATTAATTGGATATGTAAATTTGTAACATGCTTGGTTCTAAGGCATGAACTAGTATCTTTGTTACACATGAATTTCTTACATAAAATTGACCCCAAACTTTTAGTGATGATTATTTTATTTTGTGTAGACTGGTCAGCAAATCAAGGCCAAGGCACAAGGAGCAGCTGATGCTGTGAAAGATGCAATGAACAAAAATTAAGGCTTAATATTGGATCATGCATTTTGCTGGATTTGGCGTGCCTTGTTGATTCAAATTTAGATATTTATGTGTCTTATAAGTTATTCTTAGGTTATATTCATAAGTTGATGTCATTTCATAGCAAATGTAATCATTTTACTCATAAATCTAGTGAAATCAAATTCTTCAGGAATAGGAGGTATCAAAATTCAATTTTGATAGGTGACAATATTGTTACAACGAAGAGCAAAGTTAAATAAAAATGAATCATGTAATATGTAATCAAACCATATTCAATATAATTAAAAGATGATCGGTTCAAGTGATAGACATCGATTTGATATCTCAAACAGTTTTTTGTGGAAGACACATGTGTTATTAAAAACAACCTAAAAAAGTAGTGATTTTGATATCCATTTCCATGTCTTCGAGGGGCGGGTGGGTCAATGTATTCTAAAATTCTGAAGAAATATATAGTATATGATTTTAACCATAAATATCCTTTATTAACGTAATCATTTTGACTTCAAGACTTCAAGTTAATTTATTTTGATTTCAATAGTATCAACTATGACTTATTGACTTTAGTGTTATAATCAGGGAGAAAAATTGGGTAAGATGTCTAAAAGTTTAGCAAAATAAATAAAATCAACAATGGTGAATTGAAAAATTTAGCGTACAAGTTTAAGAAGGGCAAATACAACAGTTCAATACTAATATTAAACAAAATATTCTCTTGAGGACTGAGGAGCGACCCCCCATTTTCAATGCATGTGGTTTTGTCCCTATGTCGTGGCTTCAATGGCACTAAGAGGAGTCAAGCAGGCAACATTGAGACCATGAGAAATAGGACAACTTCAGGTTATACCTTGACCAACAACAATAAAAAGCATACGGGAAAGAAGAGGATGGTGGTGAGAGTGGCAGAGATGGTCACCACTGAGGAGAAAGCAGTAGAGGCACAACCTCATCAACAAATACAACAAGGGGTTGAGGTAACTAGTGGTGCTAGTGGCTACATAAAAAGAAACTAGACTAGAAATGGAGAAAAACCCACTTAGTAGGGGAGTAAAACTACCTAAGCTAGAAGACAATTAATCCATTATGGGAGAAACGCCTGCCTAAACGGATGAGAAGTCTCTATAGAGGAAGGGGAGCCCCCAATGGGGATCGATCGACGACACCTTGGACGAGTGTTTGCTCTCTCTTCTATGGGTGTGCACAATAGACAATGAGGATATTAAACAAGAATTAATTTATAAGAGGCCAAGAGGCTTGAACTAAGATATTAGGTATTTGGACAAGTTAAATAAGAAGGATGTTGAAACATGTAAAGAGAAACATAATGACAACTCCTTTTAGCTCAGTTTGTTACCTCATGAGAAGATAAGATGGGGTCAAGATGAAATAAGAGGAGGTGAAGTACCATGTAATTGCTATTACAGTCTCCTTAATATTATATTTACACAACCAAATTCCTTTGAAATTTTTTTTTTTTGAAAATGAAGGATATATTAATAATAAGAAAGCCCGAGCTAGAGAAGCAAACCAGGCAAAGTACATTTACATGAAGCTGAGAAACAAAAACCCACCACCAACCCGCAAAATGACAAAAGCGTAGTCCCAAGAAAGAGCCTCATTAAAACCTTACTAGGAAAAACTCATTGAGATAGAAACCTAGCAAGGAAAAAGAGTACCACAATCTTGGGACAGCCATTTTGCATCAAGATACAATAAGAATCAGCCCCTCCAACCATGAAAAAATTCTAGGAGTTCCAGATTGTTTATCATCGCTTAACAGCAGTGACAACAACTACAGAACGTCACATGCATGGTCCAAAAACTGTAATTTTCGAAATCAGCAGCAGCAACAGCAACAACAACAACAGCACCAGCAACAGCAACAGCAACAGCAACAGCAGCAGCAGCAGCAGCAACAGCAACAACAACAGCGATAACAACAGCAACAGCAAAAGCAACATGAACAGCACCAGCAAATTTCAACAACAACAACAGAACAGCAACAGCAGCCAGCAACCACAACAAAAACAGCAGCAGCGATATTAACACCAATAGCAACAACAACTTCAAAACTTCCAATTTTAATGCATCCGTCAATCCTCCTATAGCCTGCAAACAAAAAAAGCAAGACCAAAATACCAGCACCAGCGTTACTAAACACCTGTTGACCCCTGAAAAAGCCACACCGGTTCCACGCACAAGCATCCTAGCTTTGCCAATTCATCTGCCTCTGTGTTCCCTTCTCTCAAGATATGGTTGACCCCATTACAAGACACAACCGGCATCAAGTAATCAATCAAATTCAACTCATTTGTGAGCTTCCAAGGCCGCATTTTCTCTCCTTTCACCCAACCAACAGCAAGAGTAGAATCACTCTCAATTTCCACTGAAAATACCTGAAATTGGTGGCAAAACAAAAGAGCATACAAAATGGCTAAAACCTCAGCCTCATCAGCTCGCTGAACGTCAACTCTCCTGCAAAATTTTCCTACCACCGTCCTAACACTATTCCTCAACACACCACCAATACCAGCACAGCCAGACTGAAAAGAGCCATCCACATTAAATTTTAAAAGCATACCTTGTGGTGGTTTCCAGGGCACTACAGGTCGAACTCGAACGCTACCCTCAACATCAATTTTTGTAAAGCCTCTAGCAAATTGATCCGCCCCATACGGGCACTCCTTCCACCACGCCTTTATCCAGGAAAATATCAAAAACATATGAGCCTCCAAAGCATCTTCTTGATCAAAAGGTTTGTCATTAAAGAGCACATTATTACGGGCCATCCATATCACCCAACAAATTGCGTACGGAATCAATTCCCATAACACTTTTGAAGTGCTTCTTCGTAGTGATGACCATTCTGCCAAACATGCATGAATTGAACCCGGCAATGACCAACACACGCCCTCCCTATGCAACACTGCTGCCCACACATGCCAAACCCTTGGGCAATGCAAAAAAAGATGCGCTACCGACTCGGTGACTAATAAACAGAAGACACAAGTCATTCCATCCTCCAAAGCCACCCCACGATTCACCAAATTCTCCTTTGTGGCAATCCTGTTCTTCTGAACCTGCCATAAAAACAAAGCAATTTTTGAAGGTAAAATAGGCCTTAGAAATTTTGGAACGGACCACCCATCCTCTGTGAACCACCGCGCCTCAACAACAGCACATAAAGATTTAACACTAAATAATCCCATGTTGTCGTGCTTCCATACCATACAGTCAACAGTTGCATTCTCCCCCTGCTTAGGAACCAAACTCTGAAGGTGGCACATAAGTACATCATAGTGTTGGCGCTCCCATCCCAAGAAATCACGCTGAAAAGTTATGTTCCAGAACCATTGACGGCCTACAGCTGTACCACATTCCATAATAGTTGCCCGTTTATGCGTTGCCAATGCAAATACCCGAGGGAAAACGAGCCTGAGAGGACCAGAACCTGTCCAATGATCAAGCCAAAATAATACACCTGCCCCTCTACCAACCTGACAAGCTAAACCGTCCTTGAACACGCTCCCAACCAGCCCACTATCTCGCCATACAGTGCACACATCCATTAGCGGGATTGACAATTTTTTAAGCTCCAGAGTGTCCAAATTTAATGAAATCAATTCCATGGGCAGCCCATATTTTTTACATATCACCATGCGCCATAAAGCATCTTTCTCCCTACCAAAGCGCCAAACCCATTTCAAAAGCAAGAGTTTATTTTTCCATTCGAGAAAACCGACTCCTAAACCACCATACCGTGTCCCCTTGCACAAATCCTCCCAAGCAACCCACATAACTTTGTTTTCACCTGCAGCTCCCCCCCACAAAAAGCGCCTCATGATCCTTTCAATTCTCAATATGATCCCTTTCGGAGCTCTATATATAGCCATATAATAAAGTGGAATAGCATTCAAAACTGATTTCAGAAGCACCAGACGCCCACTCAGGGATAAAAAGCGGGAACTCCATAAACTCAACTTTTCTGTTAACCTCTCCAGAACCGGATTCCAAAACGACAACCTCCTTGGATTACCTCCAAGAGGAGCCCCAAGATACATAAAAGGTAGGGAGCCTACCTTGAAATTCCACCAACTTGCTGCCTCTTGTACCGTAGATGAAAGCGCATTTACCCCATAGACCGCTGACTTGCTAAAGTTAACTTTAAGGCCTGAACAAAACAAGAAGACTTCTACCGCCAAGGCCAATTTTTGATACTGTTGCTGGTCGCAATCTGTAAAAAATAGAGAGTCATCTGCAAATTGTAAATGATTAATTCGTAGTCCCGACGCCACTTCCACCCCACAAGGGATATCACCTTCTAGCAACTGATTCAGCATACATGACATCCCATTCGCCACAATATTAAAAAGGAGAGGGGATAAAGGATCTCCCTGGCGCAAACCTTTTTGGATTGTAAAAAATTCAGAAGGAGATCCATTAACCAAGACCGCCAAAGAAGCTGTTGAAACACAACTTTGCATCCATCGAATCCATCTTCCCCCAAAACCCATCTCATGAAGAAGCTCCAGCAAGAAACCTCATTCAACACTATCATAGGCCTTCGCAAAATCAATTTTGAATAGCAAACCTCCTTCTGGCCTTGAGCTCATGGAATGAACAATTTCACTAGCAATCAAAGAACAATCTGCAATCTGACGGCCTGCGGTGAAAGCAAACTGATTCTGACTCAGCAAACCAGGAAGAACCAGACTCAGGCGAACAGACAACACCTTAGCCAACAATTTATACACGCTTAATTTCTTCTTGCTGACCACCTTTGGGTATTAATGCAATAAAGGTAGAATTCAATCCCTTTACGATGCGACCTGAATGATAAAAATCATTGAAAAAATTAAGCAAATCATCCTTCACTAAATTCCAAAATTTTAAAAAAAAATCCATACTGAAACCATCCGGTCCTGGTGCTCGATTCCCATCAAAGTTTTTCACTACTTCCCAAATTTCATCAATAGTAAAAGCTGCTTCCAATAATTGATTTTCCGCTGTGGTCACTTTTCTGAGGTTCACGTTCTGAAGCCAAGGCCTAGGCACTTCTGATGTACGGAAAAAATTCTGAAAGTGATCCTGCATAGCCTGCTTAATCTCTAATGGCGTCGTTAGGAGCCTACCTTCATATTTAAGCTGAGTGATATTTTTCTTCACTGTGCGTACCTTGCAAACACGATGAAAATATTTTGTGTTCCTATCCCCCTCCTTCAACCAGCGCACCCTTGACTTCTGACGCCAAATTCTCTCCTCCTCCCTATACGCCCTCCATAAAGCCTCAAGGATATCCCTCCTTTCCTTCGTCAATGCCTCCGTTCCCCCCTGGTTTTCTAGCGCTTCCATCACCCCCTGCAATCTATGTTCTAATGAAACAATTTTCTCAACTCCCCAGGCCCCTCTCCCCTTGCGCCACTCTCGTATTTTCCCCCTCAACCCTTTTAGTTTTTGCTGTAAAACATACCCTGACCACCCTTGATAAACTGCAGAGTGCCACCAAGCCTCAACCAACTCATTAAAACCAGCTTCATCCGCCCAATGATTGAAATAATAAAAAGGTTTAGGACCGGCATCAAGCAGGCCAAACAACAAGCCCACTGCCCTATGATCAGAAACATTCCAGTCAAAAACATTTTGAGAAATATTAGAGAAAGATAAGAGAACCTCATCAGATACCAGCCAGCGATCCAAACGACTCCACAAACCATCGTTTCGACTTGAATACCAAGTGTACTCTCCATTAGCTAGAGGCAAATCAGCTAAATTAGTAACCTGGACAAACTGCTGGAACGCCTCATCACCGGCATCCAACACTCCGCCTGAAGAACGTTCCGACCCCAACAAAACTGCATTAAAATCACCACCAAGAAACACCAATCCATCATGATTCAGAATATGTGTTTTCAGAGCCTCAAAACATAGCCTGCGCTCCGCTAGAGAATGAGGACCATAAACATTCCCAACTAAAACGGGCTGCTCAATATTTGATATCATCACTGTCAAGAAAATAAACCATACATCTGACACTACTGACAAAACACGGATGGAGCTCTCCCGCCACAAGCACATAAGACCACCCGCTGACCCAACAGAATGGACCTCAGCATGACTCATACGCAAGGCTTGCGTCCAAGTCTCCACAATATGCTGACGCTGATCATTTAATTTTGTTTCCTGAAGCAACAGAAGTTCTGGTTTCACATGCAAAACTGCTTTTTTCACAGCCTCCCTTTTCGTTGATTCTCCTAAGCCCCGAACATTCCAAGTAATCCAAGGCCCTGACATACTAATTGAGATGGGGATGGTTTTCACGAATCTGAGCTTCTAATCCTCTCAGCATCAAAGCTTCTGACCCTCTTGGTTTGAGTCCCAATTCTTTCCCTAGCAGCCAAGCTCTTTGCGCGCGAGTCGACACACCATCTTCACCTGCTACAGGCTCTAAAAACTCCTCAGGCAAGGGATGGGGTTTATTTTTGCTTCCCCTTGGACGCCCCCGCTGAGAACTTCTCTGTGAGGAATTTGTATTCGGGGAAATCACAGCTACTGCCGACTCTGGTTCGCCGGAATCCACGTACGTAAAGGGAGGATCGTTTGTTGAAGCTGTATGATTTGGAACGTTCTCACTCAGAATTGGAAATTGCTGCCTGACAATTTGGTTTGGAGTTGTATGTACGAATACATCAATTTCTTTCTTTTCCTGAGACGCTAAAGTGGGTGAAAATAATTGATTCTGCTTTAATCCGTGAGGCAAACATGGTTTTAGCCCTTTAGCTTGAACTTGAACTTGAAACGGGGCCCACTTTTAGCCCTTTGAAATTTAAAAATAAGACACAAGGTTAATTATGATTGTAAATAGCGAAATAAAGATGTGCAAGAAACAATCCCCACACCTACAAAATTTGACATATGACAATTAGATTTTTTTTTGAAGGAGGGGCGTATTTGCGACGGAAACAAATCCGTCATGAAACCCGCGATGAAATCAAATCTGTCACTGGATCTTGCGACGGACGTATATTCCATACAAGGTCCTTGTCAGCACGCTTGTGATGGAATAATAACCGTCACAAAATCCTTGTTAGCGTATTTGTCATGGATGTGTATCCGTCACTAAAAGCAAGTTCGAACTATTTGAATACTTGTGTCCAAAATTCCACGAATTGATTTCCCATTTCCATAAAGGATAAAATTTAGAACTTTAAGTTCGAGATTATCCCATTCCTTGAACAGATCTTGGGGAAAAAATTTTACTAAATTGATACTGTCCGCTATATCATATAGAATTACAGATCGAACTAAAACAAAATATTTTTTCTTGGTAGTTGTAATCCATTGAATATATCTCCAGTTTGTCTTTTTTTTTTTTTTTACCATTTCAGGTGGTATCAAGATGGTACTGTGTTGAGATATCTTATCTATCTCTCCCGGAAAATGGATATCTCCAGAGAAAAGATTTTTAATTCAATTTTGTTTTTGTTTTTTTCTACTCGAACTAATCCGCCTACTTGACTTTTTTATTTAAAGTGATTGGTGTATTTACTCCAATGATACTATTGTTTCGGACCACTCTGCGATGGAATAAATCCATCACTCTTTTTGCGACATAGGTATTTTAATGTAATGTGATGTGATCGGAATAAAAAGATAGAAAGAAAAAAAGAATGTCTCAAGGTGTATGCACTGTTTGGTGATACAGATATCATTACCACATTTTAAATCAATTTTTTTCACCTAAAATATTTTGGATGAGATGAAACTCTCTTCATTTCAACATCAAGACACATCACCAGCTTCATTGAAGACTGGAGGGGAATTATTGCATTTGAATCATGTAATATGAATCATTAAATCAACAAATAGGGAGTACATAAAATGTCTATAATTTTTTTTCCTATTATAGTATATATGGATTTTTTTTCACAAGAAGGATTTTATCCATACATCAAACAAAACCACCAACCTGAAAATAGTAATGCTTTCTCCTCCGCAGTTCTCCTGGTCAACCGGTTAAGATGCCTCTCCTGAAAAGTAGCATAATCCAAGAACCACTAAAAGTAAATGTTAGGATTCCACATGTCCCCCTGAACATGTGGTAGCTAAAAGCTTGAGCAAAGCAATTCTTGGTGAAACTTGCATATAAATATCAACATAGCGAAGGCAAATTAATCTTCATCTCAAACTTGAACTATTACTCTTGATATTATACACATTCATTTCCTTACAATTTCAAAAAGATGGACTCCCAGAAGATGAGCTATAATGCTGGACAGGCCAAGGGCCAAGCTGAGGTTTTCCCATTACTCTTCTTCTATCATACTTAGTCTTTTGGGTTTGCTTAATCTTATATGATAGCCCATATATGTTCTTCATGAGTTGCATATATGCAACCTACTTAACAATTACATGAAATTAGACTATATTTGAATATCTGTTCTTTGTAGTACAAATGAATGTTATCAGCACTTGAAGATAAAAAGTGAACGACATTCTACCTAGGCTGTGTTTGTGTTATAGTGGAATTTCATTGGAAGAAATGAATGTCCAACATTCTTTCCACGTTTTTGTTCTTGGAAAGCCAAATTAATTGTTGCCCAAACATAGACTTAAGGATTAAGATGAAAATTTATTCATGTTGTATTTAACTGCTATCCATTCCAAGCACACATTTACACTTTTTTTTTGTGTGTTACAGGAAAAGACTAGCAACTTGATGGATATGGCTAGCAATGCTGCTCAGTCTGCCAAAGAAACTGTGCAAGGGGTAAGGTTTTTTAATTTATCTTGAATGCTTTGTTTATTATCGTGGGAATTTTGTCAAATGCATGCGAATTTCATGCATGTTTGATTATGGACTAGTAGCATGTTTTGAAATTCATCTACAATTGATTCTAAAGACAAAATCAATTATGGGAAAAAATATTTCTGAGTCCCAAAATTGGTTTTGAGAAAAAATAAGCTTATCCAAACATGTTATAGGTCTAAGTTTCCTTGATTTTTTTTGTATGTAGGCTGGTCAACAGATCAAGGCATCAGCACAGGGAGCTGCTGATGCTGTGAAGAATGCAACAGGCATGAATAACAACAGCAAGTGAATTAATTAAAGATGGAGGGATCCTGATCATCCAGTTTCACTCAGTTTTTGTTTTCTATTTTTGTTTCTTCTTTTTTGGGAGAGCATTATGTATAAAAAGGTGCTCTAATTTGGGTTTGTTTTTGTTTGGTGCTCCTTTATAAGGAGTCTTGTGAATAAGTCTTAATTGTTTCAGAGAGAACTCTATGATGTAGTTCTCGCTTTGTTCATTAATAAATATATTATATTTTAGAATAATTTAAAACTTTTTTAGATTTTACTGAAGGATAAAACTTTTTAAACAGAACTTAATCAAAGATGTCCTGAATTATTTCAATCCTTAATCATGCAGCAGGAAGGTCTTTAAACCATTCTTAACCAGCAATTGTCTATAGTACTCATAGTTGAACAAACTAAGATGACAAACCGCCAAACAAACAAACAACAATAACAAAAGTCTTATCCCACTAAGTGAGGTCGGCTATATGGATCACACGTACTATGCCATTGAGCTCGGTCAAAAAATAGATTTGGATATTATTGGTAATGAAGTCATTTTTTTACAATACCTTTTGATGTTTTTGTTTTGCCACATTCTTAAACAGTTAATAACCAATCCAACTGCAATCATGTACTTTTATTTAGGTAATGGGATGGTTATAATTGTTAAGAAAAATTCTCTGTTTAGAAATTCGCATGTCTAGTTTAAGCAGAGATTCATGCTTAATTATTGTACTTTCTGCATTGAAGGATGAGGATGAGCTTCAATGCAGAAAGGACAATATTTAAGCATGTATTTAAGCTTCAAACAAAGGAGATGCTTTAGTTAGAACTTAGATCCACAACATGCCTCCATTTTGTTGAGTAGGTTTTAGTTTTCATTGTGGTCTTGGAATCCTTTTAATCTTGTGAATCAATGTGATCTTCTTCAAAGCATGATAGTTGAAAGATTACAGGTGGATTTGTCTCCGTGTTTGTAGGTAGGATAAGCCTGTTTTTGAGAATCATCTCACTGATTATGATTATGAAAAAAACGGGCGTCAGGTGGGTGAGGACTGAGGACGCTTACCCAAACATACACTACTACAATCACCTACCTTAGATAAGCCTCTATTGAATAGGGAGGGGGCATTAAAATGGTTAAGATGTTTTTAGTGCATGTTTGTTTACAAGATGTCTTAATAACAAAGTAATAGAAAGTCCTTTTATGATAAAGCAAGCCAATTTTTTCTTCAACTAGAGAACCCATTTCACTGCCAATGACAACTAAACTTTATTCATTGTTATTTTCTTTTCATTTGGGGTCTTGGTAGATAAAACTCATGCTACTATTAGAAGATGTGTATCCTCCATCCACAGAAAGATTGTGTCCTGTTATGAAGCCAGATTCATCACTAGCCAAAAACAAAGCAGCATGTGCTACATCTTCAATTGCTGCACCTCTCCCCTTAAGCAAACTTGCCTTATTCCCAATATACTCACTCAATTTCTCAGGAGTAATATCAACTTTATTAAAAGTCCTATAAGCACTTATAAGCATTTCAGAGGGAACCCCATGTGGGGAAATGCAGTTAACCCTAATCAAGTGCACTCCCAATTCACAAGCAGCACTTCTCATCACTCCAGCCATGGCTGCTTTTGACATGGTATAGGAATGTGAAGCAAAACCACCCATGGTTGCAGCTGCACTTGAAGTGCAAATGATGGAACCTCCTTTTTGAGCTTTGATCATTGCTCTTGCAGCATGTTTTATTCCATGGATTGTTCCATAGAGGTTGATGGAGAGAACACGGTTTACTCGGTTCATGTCAAGGGTTGAAATGCTTCTTCCTTCATTGTCTGGAATTCCAGCATTGTTGAACATGATGTCTATGTGGCCTTTCCACGAAACTGCAAGGTTTATAGCTGACTCTACATCAGATTCCTTTGATACATCACAATGGATGTAACGGCCGCCGATTGATTCGGCCACAGACGCGCCAAGATCATCAAGAACATCAGCAATCACAACATGTGCTCCATTTTCTGCAAAGAGTTTTGCTGTGGCTGCACCTATTCCTCTTGCACCACCAGTTATCACTGCCACTTTTTCTTCTAGCCTTAACAATTGATGAAAAGTAAAAAGGTTATTGAATTACACAAGTAATCTTACCATTCAGTTGAAATTTATTTTACATATTAAATGATTAACACGTTTGGTTTCACCTTTGAACATAGAAAAATCTACTCAGAAGCTAATAATCAGCTTCTTTCATTAGTGTCAATTATGAAACTCAAAAGCTACTCACATAAACTTCTCTCTAGAATTGATTCTGGCTTCAAAGTCAATTGTAGAAAAGGTTTCAAAACATGACTTCAACTCTTAACCAGTAGTGTTTCTAGAGCTGTAGAGCATTTCACTGTGAAACAATGCAATTTCTTTTACATTACATTTCTTGTGATTAGCATGTTTGATTTCACGATTTGCACATAATACAAGACATGTTCACTCAGAGTCAGAACCTAAGACTTGTGATTTTTCACCAGAAATGATTCTATAGCATTTCAGTTTGGAATCAAAGATGCTAGATATGAGTTTACAGGAAAATTAGACTAATTAACAAGATTATTAGGTGCTAACCTTTTTGCAGATGACTTTTGTGTTTCGGTATTCAGAGTCATTTGTGCCTCCATTTCATTCCTGCAATGTGTTCTTTTGGTTCTAATATTCAGCAAGTAGATGGATATTATATAATTAATCAATTGTTTGATGACTGAATCAAAAGCAGGTGCTTAAAGAATGCATTGTTCTTTATGTGAACATGCTTTTCGTACCTTAGAACTACTTCTAAGTTTCAGTTTCATTATAATTAGTCCGTGCTCCTAGTTCATCCAATTTCTTCCAAAACTCATTTATCCGGGAAAAATAAATAAAGCTTTTGATTGAATCCTAATATAATACTAGACCTAGACCCGCGTGATGCGCGGTTGGCTCATACACTTTTTTAACAATTGTTAATGGATATATTTTTACTATTTACTCACCCCCAATATTACCTTTATTTAAATGAGGTTGGATTGTATAAACAGAAAAATCACCTATTCTTTAAGGAAAAAAATGACGAAGTATAAATTGATGTACAAAATCATACAAATGAAGAAATAGAGTTGTTCAAGTAATGCGGCTTGTAGCAAATCTAAGAATGAAATAACTGAATAATTTGGATAACAGGCCTATTAGAAAGAATGTAGCTTAATTTAATATAGCAAGCTACTAACTTTTTCATCCACATCAAGCATGAAACCAAAAAAATATGAACCTTTATTTAATAAAAATTATCACATGACTGCAGTTTTTCCAATGATACTCAGCATGAAGGGATGAAATGACGAAGAAGGGTTATCGAGATTAGAATAAAGTTTGGGCAGAACAGAATCTAAAAATCCAAGTATTTCAGCATTCCCAAGTGTGATGAAGGAAGTATAATTTAAAGATAAGATTATGGAAAGACATATGTTGGTGAAGGGGAAATCTTGAAGTCCAGCAAACCACAATGACCTGTAGCAGCAATTGTTTAATCATTTCATTTCTATAAATTAAATAATGGTGTCCTCCATATAACAAGTATTCCCTTGGTGGTTCTGAACTCAATGCCACCATTTGAGTTGTTGTAGATATGAACATGCTCCACAAGATTATTTGATATGCTCCACGAGATTATTTGATATTGAGAAGAGGCTTGGTAGGTTCTTTGATCAGCCTCTCTTGATGGATTTCACTTATTTTCTCGAAATCATTCTCAGTCAAAGAGCAACCAAAGATTGCAAGTTTCGTTGCATCCTCTCCTTGTCATAGCTCTTCGTCACAAAAGTTAACATGTTTATATATCCATCAAAGACAAATCTGTGAAATGATTGGAGATTAAATTTCTGAACAATAGTTAAGTTAAAAGACAAGCTTCAGAGAGAAAAAAGAAGAAGTCAGAGCTAAATTACTATTCACTAATATTGCTACTTTGAAATTAATATATGGTGATACACCATCAAAAATTTAATATATAGTAGATAGATACTTGGGCTATAGTCTTGCCATGAGTATCCAATTCTTTTTGGATGTCATTATCCATCGCTAAATTAGCTCCCCTACTGACACCCATCCTTAGGGGTGAGAAAGCAATTATGCCAAATTGCCAATACAAGGCCTTTTCCTTGCAAAAATCTCTAAGTTTCACTTGTTGCCAACCAAGGTCAACTTCCACCTGTTTGGATTAAAATCAATGATTAATAGGTAAAGTGTTAAACTAACTTATGAGCTTATATCAATTACTTGATCGATTACAGGTGAGATGGTAGCAAAGCAGAACAATTTATCAAGCTTCTTGATAGAGAGGTTGTTGACTCCAATGGCCTTGGTGAGGCCAAGTCTCTGGCTTTCCTCCATTGATGATCACACTCCCTGCATGCCAAATTCCATAATCTCTAATACTTCAATAGGATATTTGACTGCTCCTTGTTTAGTAGCAAAGGGCCAGTGGATCAAAAAGAGGTCTAGGTATTCTAGTTGAAGTGTCCTGCATGGACGAATAAAGAGTTTTAACATAAATATGGCTAAACCAGCTCAAGAAGTTGGCACGATCATTCCAATTAATAAATTAAAATTAACTCAGTTGTGACTTGTGATAATCACCTTAGATATTTCTGCAGAGCAGGAACAATGAGTTCAGGATGGTTGTCAATAACCCACACTTTGGAAGTAACAAAGAGGCCATCTTTGGATGCAATTAGTCAATGTTGATGTTCTTCTGCTATAGCTGCTCCTACAGACTGCTCCACTGCATATGCTGCAGCAGCATCAAAATGCTTAAAACCCTGCTTGACGGCCTCAAGAACTACATCTTATGTACTAATCATATTGGCTGCTTCCGGTGCAGTGCTGAGGCCCATCACCAGTATCCTCTGCTACCCGGTGGAGGATTGGAGAACTACTTTAGGCACCGTGGTGGTGGCCATTTATTTTGCAAACTGAAAGTGAAGCTATTAGAAAAAATGAAGAGATAAAGAGAAACTGCTTGTATTAAGATAAAAATACAGATCAAGTAAAAAAAATAATTCAATTAATGTTGCATCTTGTTCTTGCCAATTGGGTACAAGTAAATGTATGGCTTGCTCAATAGCATAAAAAGTGAACCAAAATATAAATCCTGAAAAAAGATCAAATAGGGAGAGAAAAGATGATGCAAACACAGTCAGTGATTTACTGTCAAGGGAAGCATACATATTTTCTGTAAATAGCTAGCACCAATATTTACCTCGTGTTAAAAGTAATATCTACCTGAACTTTCTCCATGCAATCAATCATTGGTCTTGGATTTTCCTCCATCTATTATGCTTCTTCTTGAAAATCTATCTATCCTCTTCCACATTTTCTGAAGAATAAAAGAGATAAATTTGATAATTAACTTGTCAACTATATTAGTGAAACTGCTTGAGATAATGCATTCAAATATGAAATATGCCACATAATTAGAGTGTCTCAATCGTAGAAATGGATCAGACACTCTCACTTGGTACTGATTGCAACTGTTGGTTGTTGGATAGGCCGATGCAAACAGGTTGCGAAATATATGGTTCACAAAATATAAACGGTTTTACTTAAAAATGAAAATGAGACAAGCTAGGATCCATGTATCCATCTTTAAGCTATGCTATGGAGTACTACGAAATCTGCAACTTTTCTATAAACCAACGATGGTGAACTGTTTCAATCATAACATGAGAATATTAACCATCAAAGCAGTTAATGCATGTTCTCAAACAGAAAGTGGGAAATATGTCTTCACAGTTCATAGAGAGCATTGGATGTGTTATCATATCACGGAGGTACAAAAGACCAAAATACAAATTGAACGAAAAGGGGAAAGGGAGAAGATTTACATTTGTCTCTATTCAGCCGAGCTAAAGAGAATGAAAGAGAGAATGAGAGCTGCAATCTCTGGAGAGAGCACGGTCTGGAAAGAGTAAGGACTGCAGTTGTGAAAGCGATTTGGCTGGAGGAAGAAGTGGCTAGTTGTGTCTGTGTCTTCAATGTTATTTTCAATTCCTTAAAAAAAAATTATGCTTCCATCAAGTAAGTGAAACAACAATATCATGAATTGTTTTATTTATTTGATGGAATTCTCGCCCATAGTGATTTTATTCGACTCACGCAACGTTGATTTTAGTGGAGGATATTCTAAAAAAAGGTTTATTTGATAGAAAATAACATAAGAAAAGAGAGAAATAGGCTCATTCCATTCTTATATAGTGTGTAGAAAACAATATTTATAGAAGTACAAAAGTGTTATTTTTTGTAAGTGAAGCTTGGATCAAAAGCTCAAAGGGAAACCTGAATATAAATACAACAAAGCTAATTTGATTTAATTTACAAAAAAAAAATGAATTACAAACAACCGGATTTGACTTCTTTTACAATTTCAGATTGAAGTATTGTATATAGAGAAAACTCTGATTCAATACTAGCGCTACCATGATATAAATATTCTAATTCTTAAGCAGAATTGACTCTCGTGCGTAATACTTAAGACGTGAAAAGAGCTAACATACAAATTCCCTACTCAATACAATACACACCTTGAAAAACCATTTTCCTACTTTTGTCACCAAAAATTATTTTCTTCAAAGGTTTATCATGGACAATAGAAGGCACCCTTCCTAATTCCCATAGGCCCAAACCATAGACCCAAATTTCCAATCACCAAACAAAAAAACAGAGCAAAATCCCAATCCCTGTAAAACGGAAACCCTAGTTTCTATTCACTTCCATTTCCCTTTCTTCCTCACTCAAAGAAAAAAGCTTGGTTTTTTCAAATCTCAATCACTCAATCTCTTCGTTCTTCACAGCAATGAGACATCAATGGCGTCTCCTCCACCTTCTTCTCCGCGCTCACAACCGCACTCCCAACCACACTCGCCACCTCCACCAACTCCGCACCCTCTCTTCCCTCCCTCACCGTCCCACCCCCAATTTCACATTCCCTGCAAACCCTAGCCTCCGCCACTTCTCCTCCGACCCCGTTCTCGAACAACCCGATCCCGATCACGCCATCATCGCCGACTTGTTCTCCAAGCCCGCCGCCGATCCCTCCGTCGTCAAGAGCCAGCTCGATTCGAATCGCGTCTCGATCAACCACGATGCGGTTATTGCCGAATTGTTGAAGCTCAAATCGAGCCCTGAAGTTGCTCAGAGATTCTTCCGGTGGGTCCTCGAGACTCACCCTGAGATGCTGAGCTCCAAATCGTATAATGCGATGTTGCGCGCTTTGGGTGCCAATGGTTTGGTTGATGAGTTTTGGGAAATGGTCAGTGTGATGAAGAGAAAGGGTTACGGTGTTTCGAGGGGTGTTAAAGAGAGGGCTTTGGAGTGTTTTGAGAAGAATGGGTTGGAGGGTGATGTTGTGAGGTTGAAGGCTTTGTTTGATAAGAACAACTGTAATTCGGTTGAGAAGGATTGTGCTAGAGTGTGTAGGATAGTGAGGAATAATGTGTGGGGTGATGATGTTGAGAGGGAAATTAAGGACTTGAATGTTGGGTTTTCGAGTGAAGTGGTTAAGCTGGTTTTGGAGAGTTTAGGTTCTGAGCCGAGTAAGGCGTTGATATTTTTCAGGTGGGTGGAGGAGAGTGGGTTGTGTAAGCATGATGGATGCACGTATAATGCGATGGCGAGGGTGATAGGAAGGGAGGACACGATTGATCGGTTTTGGAAGCTTGTTGGTGACATGAGGGGTGCTGGGTTTGAGATGGAGATTGAGACCTTTGTTAAGGTGTTGGGGCGGTTTTGTAAGAGGAGGATGATAAAGGATGCTGTTGAGCTTTATGAATTCGCTATGGCTGGTGCGGATAAGCCTACGCCGCAGTGCTGCACCTTTCTGTTGAAGAAGGTTGTTACTTGTAAGGAGTTGGATATGGATTTGTTTTCAAGGGTTGTGAAGGTTTTTAGTGGAAGTGGGAATGCGATACCCAATTCCATGGTGGATGCGGTCCTGAAGTCTCTTACCAGTGTTGGCAGGATTGGAGAGTGGAATAAGGTTTTGAAAGAAATGGAAGATTGTGGGTATGTTGCTAGTGCTAATTGGCAGAGTGAAATTGCATTTCGACTTGGTGCTGTGGGTGAAAAGGAACAAGCTAATGAGTTTGTGAATAGGATTGAAGCAGCTGGGTCTGATTCAGATCAGGAGATTTGGGATTCTTTAGTTGTTGGGCACTGCGTAGCTGGTAACCTTGATAAAGCTTTGGATTCGTTTAAAGAGATGGTTAAGAAAGAGGGGATCTCATATGCAGGCGCTTTTGATTCGTTAATAAGTTCATATTGCAATATGAATAGGGCAATAGATGCATACAAGATTCTTTGTGAATTGGTGAAGGAAAAGGAGTTAAAGCCCAGGCATGATACCTACAAGTTGCTGGTATCTAAGTTATTGGCTCAGGGAGGATTCACAGATGCTCTAAATGTTTTTGGTTTAATGAAAACCCATGGGTTCCCTCCTTTTATTGATCCATTCATTAGACACATATCAAAGCGTGGAAGTGGTGATGATGCTGTTCAGTTTCTCAGTGCCATGACTTATAAGAAGTTTCCATCTACATCTGTGTACCTCAGAATGTTCGAGGCCTTCTTCAAGAAGAGAAGGCCTGAGGAAGCACAGAACTTCCTCTCCAAATGTCCACGCTACATCCGTAACCACGCAGATGTTTTGAATCTCTTTTGTTCCATGAACTCTAAAGAAGCTTCTTCTTCTTCTGGTATGTTGGCTGCTTAAGTTTTCAGAATATATCTCATGTTGTACTCTTCAGAAGAATGTGCAATTGCATATGTTGAGAATTTTTTGTGAGAACTTATTCTTTATCCTTGATCTAAATGATTTGATCTAATAAGTTGAATCTACCTTTGAATAAAGCCAAAGAATACAAACATGCAATTTGTTGTTCACACCACATGTACTTTGCTAATACAAAACGTGTACTGTTATATGTCAAAACTTGCACAAATGCCTTCAGTTTATTATGCAAACTTCATTTCTCTTGGACTAGACAAATTTCGGACGGATACTAAAAGTGTGTTTGTATATGCGATGTCTCTGTGATTTGGATTATGTGTCACCACAAATCTAAATACTGAATGCATGTTTCGATGTGTGTTGGGCACACACACTCGGATGCACATGCACGTTAGTGGAGAAGCTTCATATTGTAGCTTATGGATTAATTTGATTGAGGTCTAAACTGAATTTCAAATGTACAACCAAACATGCACTTGGTTATTCAATACGTTCTTGTTGAATTTTGTTAGTTTTTAATATGCTTGGTTTACTGTGTTTCTTGAGCATTTTACATGGATAGTTGGATACATGAGACCCCTAACAGTTTAAGAATTGTTTGAACCAAGACAGTTGATTTTATATTTGTGTTTTTTTTAGGATTTGAACCCAGGACTTGAGAAATTTTAATCCATCAAGTACCATTTAGGCTATCCATACCAGTATATTTTTGTGTTTTTACTTTATAGTAAGAGACGTTAGCCTTTTTATTATCTAATTAAGATTTTTTTTGGTCAAATAATCTAATTAAGATTGAAGAACCTTACTTTGATTACTTTTAACTGGATTTCTTTTGGCGTCAATATTTCAATTCTGAATCACTGTGCCGCTATCTGCAAAAGTTCTATATTGTCAAACGTAGGTTTGAAAACAAGTGAAGAAGTAAAAAGAGTAAAAAAAAAGTTTCTCTTTAATATGGATCGGCCACTAGGATGTATATGATGGGGTTTGGGCTTGTTTTGTTTAGTTGTTCTTCCGTGAGTGTTATTTTAGCCTCTGGAATTTGAATCATTAACTCATTAAGAAGAGTTATTTTTATTTGATGTAAGTGTCGTTTGGCGTTCTTTAATCATATCATCTTTGAAAAATAAAGGAAGTTTTAACTTAGTTTACACTTTCAATTAAGGTTTTTTAGTCTAGTTTTATTCAGTTACTTCTAAAAACGCTTTCTACATATCAAGTTGTATCGTAATATATTATCTTTCTATTCATAGTCATATCTTCAAATAAAAAGGAATACAAATTGCTTCAAATTGAGGAAAATTTTAATGTATTTAATATATTTATTAGTGGTATGAATAACACTGCTATATGATTTTTGTATGGTTCTAATTTTTAATTTGTACTTTAGTATACCCGACCTTATTTCCACCTAAAACTAATTTCAACTAAATTTGGTGATGTGGAAGCAGTAATATCAGTTTTTGTCAAAGGTAACACACTAGTGACACCTGTGCCTATGGATGTGTATAATCGAACAGATCACTCACCACACCTCCACCCTAATCTCTCAACGTGGTGATAGGCGGTAGCTCGTATTAACGATTACAATGTCAATATATACATACGCAAGCATTACTAATTTTTTAACTCACTATTTTTTCGGCTCTCTGCTCTCTCACTAATTTGAGTGTCGAAGTGTTTTCCCAAGTATCTCTCCCGCAGTATCAACTCAGTTCCATTGTGGCGGAAGAACCTTCCAAGGCCACACACCACTACTGAAGACAGACGAAGAGACACTCTCAATCTCGATTCATGAAGAACTCTTATAAATTATCACTTAACACACATTTTGTTAATTGAAAAGTATCTATTACTATACTTTTTATTAACACATTTTTACTTACTGGAACATTGAACAAACATGATGCTTTAACTCTTAAAATACTATCACGAGTGTTAAAAAATGAGGAGCTTCAAGTAAACTTGGTGAGATTTTTCACAAACATATGTAATGCATTTTCAGGGTTAAGTAAGATTTTCATTGGATTATTATGTGGTGGTTGGAATATTTTCTGACCATGTCAATGGTCTCTCCATGCAAAATCTGCGACCCCTGTTACACTCCGTCCTGCGCCCCTGTTTCACTCTGGTTCAAAAAAATTGACCCCTTTGTTTGTCTCTATACAATTCACAAGGTGTCTCTGTCTCTCTCTAAGCACACACATAAGGTGTGTGTGGGTTCTCAGTGAAGAGAAGAGGATCCAAAGCTTGTTTTGGCTCTCCCGAAAAATCTCTATAAATAGAGAGTGACCCTCCAAGACCTAACCACTCTTCGATTCACTCCCTTTTCTTCTTCCTTGAAACGATAAGCTCTCCCTCCCTTATGGACATTTGTTGTTGAGTGCCCAATCCTAATTTTCGTAGCTATTCTATCCGTGGTCGGATGATTTCAACTTATAATAAAAGTTGAAAAAAAGGTAAAGATCGAGTTGAAAATTTATCAAATTGTGAATGTAACATTTTCATCAAATAATGTATTAGCCTACAAAGTTTTCTAACCTCTATTCACGCATAATATTAGATTAGCTTAGAACTTAGACTTAGCTTATGTTGGTTAGAGAAGTAGAATTCTGTTAAGGTGGTTAGAGAGGTGTTTATTCTTTTTATTTTTTTTTTGACATAAGAGAGGTGTTTATTCAGTTTGAGATATAAATTAAATAGTGATATCTATCACTAACTAACTTAACAACTCATCTATAATTGAATAACCACTCCTCTACCCATCTTAACTGAATAACCACTTCTCTAACCAACTTAAGCTAAGGATAAGTCCTAAGCTAATCTCAATACATAATATAAAAAAATGGTTATCACTAAAATCGAATTTTATTGAAAGTCCACTATAAACCTAAGTAAGAGTAGTAAGACTTTCTTAGTAGTAATTGGAATATCTTAATACACCATACATTTTATCTTTTTTTTTTAACTTCTCAGAGGACTTGACTCTTTGATGTTTTCTTATTTTAGTATGATGTTTCTGTTCCAATTAGTCTAATTTTGAGCCTTCAAACCAGCTCTGATTTTCAAGTTCCTAGTCCTAAGCCCAAACTAAAGCATATCAGATAAAATGGTGCAAAACATTACATGTGTCACTCATTTGATTTACTTGAGCAACTACATATAAACTCACACTATTATGAGTTACTTTCATCACATCAAGAAAACTAGTACTTGTTGAGTTAGTTATTACCTTCAACTTTTTCAAGACCAAAACAGGGAAAACTAAAAATGGACCAATCCCAGAATCTTAGCCACCAAGCTGGCCAAGCCACAGGGCAAGCTCAGGTGAGTTTTAAAAATTACATGTATTGGACATATCCATATATGCCCCTTCAACTTTTCACATATCATTCTAAATTATAATGCAGGAGAAGGCAAGCAATATGATGGGCAATGCTCGCAATGCTGCTCAATCTGCCCAACAATCCTGCCAAGAGGTTAGACAATTGATTTGACTAGTTTAGCTATGTTGACCATCAGTTTCTCTTTAATTTCTCAAAATCAATTCTGGCTCTTAGAAACTACTCACAAAAACTCTCCACCATAATTTATTTTTGCTTAGAAATATATTTTGAAAGATTTTCCAAACATGCAATTAGTTTATTTCTAACTTTTTTTAGAACAAGTTCATGCATAATCAATAACCTCTTCACAAGATTATGAAGAAGTGGAATTTAATCAAGAAATTCAGAATACCAAAACATGTACATGGTAATTTTTATTAGCAGTTTTGGTGGTTGATGAAATTGATTTGGTTTTGTAGGCGGGCCAGCAAATGAAAGCAAAGGCACAAGGTGCTGCAGATGCTGTCAAGAGCGCTATTGGGGCTAACAAATGAAACTAGGGGAGAGCTCTCTCAGTGGATATTTGCAGCTTTCTATTTTTTATTTTTGGACTTTATGCATTGATTTGCTATGTATTCAACTGGTTGTATTAATACCAGCTACTTGAATTAAGAGGAGTTTTATCTCAGTATCTGTCAAAATATATTTATTTATTGTTGTTGTTTAAATCATAAGTAGAATTTTCATGATAAGATATATGATATGAATGACACATCAATCGAACTTGCAATCACAATAAAAAAATATTTTATCTTGATATCTGTCAAAATATATTTATTTATTGTTGTTGTTTAAATCATAAGTAGAACTTTCATAGTAAGATATATGATATGAATGACACATCAATCGAACCTGCAATCATAATAAAAAAATATTTTATCTTGATATCTGTCAAAATATATTTATTTATTGTTGTTGTTTAAATCATAAGTAGAACTTTCATAGTAAGATATATGATATGAATGACACATCAATCGAACCTGCAATCATAATAAAAAAACACTATCCACATTGAAAATATAATTTATGAAGCATGAACCCCTTAAGTTATCACCTCAACATTTTTTAAGCTCTATTCTATAGATAGGAAAGCAAAATCTTAGAATTCCTATAATTTGATGAAGTGTTTTTCATCTTTCTTCTCTTGAACCATTCTTACCTAATAGTTGAAGGCATTTTATGGTTTTGTAGCAACTTTCACTGCACAAAATTGCGTGATATAGCCGTGGTATAAATTGCCGTGAAAAAACTTTTCGTCGGTAATGCAACAACCACTATTTCTTGCGCCTCGACTCCCCCTAACGTCCTTTTAAGCAATCCCTAGTAGAACCGCTGCTATATTTTAGCGGCGATTAAACCGCCGCAAAGAAACAGTTCAAACTTAGCGTCAATTGTAACCGGCGCAAGTTAATGAATAATTTAATCATATACTCTTTTGGGGGCTTAAACCGCAGCTTGTTCTTGGATTTCTCTCCGCTCGTAGCGGCAGTTTGTATCATCACAAAATATGAGTCTAGTTTTTGTTGCAGTTTTAAGCCGCCCTTGTTGTTCCCCAATATAGAAAACTACAATTTTACTAATCATTTGAAATTCCAAAATTTATATCCATCGGTTCCAAAATTTATATATACTCCATCGGAGTAGCAGAGGAATGGGTTCAACTAGTTTCATTAATGTATGCATGAAGCCATGGGTTGGACACTAAATGGATATGTGACCAAACCAACCATTATAATTTTTTTATTCTTTTAAGTTTTTATTTTTATCTTACGCATAAAGTAATGATGTAAAAAAAGTGAGTCTCATTTTCTTTGGAAAAGGAATA
Source organism: Lotus japonicus (assembly GCF_012489685.1). Lineage (NCBI taxonomy): Eukaryota > Viridiplantae > Streptophyta > Magnoliopsida > Fabales > Fabaceae > Lotus > Lotus japonicus. The sequence continues at coordinate 104,839,789 of NC_080041.1, read as the reverse complement.
AAAGGAAAACCCTAAACAAGTGAAGAATTTCATGATGCTTCGTATTGCTGCAGCTACTTCACCAACAGAAACATTGCTCAATATGGTTGCTGCATGCTTCTTGGGCGGACCCACGTGTAGGCTATAGCCACACCAGATTTTTTGAGTTTTTTCTTAATATCGTATATAGCGGCGGTTCGAGATCCGCAACTAAAACTTTCATGTTAATGTATGGCGACGGTCGAAGCGCCGCCATAGCTTAATAAGTAAAATATCAAAATTCACGCTGAACATTAAATTAGAACGCGGTTTTCTTTCTTTCTTTCTTCCGTTGCTGCTTTTCGGCATTCATCAACTTAAAGCCCTTTTCCCCAAAAAATGAAAACCCACCAATCTTCACCTTCCTAAATTTCTCATCGCATGGAGAACCATGATCACCACATCAATCAACCACACTTCAAGAGGAAATTCAATTGATTCATTGTCTCTCAGGTAAATCAACTTCGTAATTCACCTTACTACGCTACACACAATTCATGTTGGATGAACTTTTCCTATTTCTATTTTTTTTTAATTTTTAATTTTCAAAGATTTCTTTTGGTTTATGAACTTGTTGCACGCGTTGAGTTGGATCAATTTCTTGTGTGAGAATTTTTGCTTGTGAACTCAGATCTGAGTTCTTTGATGAAACCATGTTGGGTTTGGAGCTACCTCCGTGCGTTTTTGCTGATGAGTTTTCCTGTTTTGATCTGCAAATTTTGGAATGTTAAATTAGCAGCATTGTAATGTTTTCCCCTAAAAAAGAAAAATTTGTTATTTTTACTGCACAAATTAGTCTTAACTTTTCATGGTTGAATAAACTTTTGTGTTTTTCATGTGAGATTATAGCTACTTCTTGCTTGCTACCTAATATAATTTTTACTTTGTATTTTAGTCTATAATTTCTTTTATGTTTAGCCACACCGATATATAATGTCTGAATCCGCCCTTGATGCTTCATCTTGCTCCGGCTGATTTACAACGGAAGTGTTGCTCCTGCTGGCTATTGCTTCATCTTGCTCTTTGCTTGTTGATCTTTTACTCAACTTTGAGGTTTCAAATGTCAAAGTATATGTTTGATATTATTATGTGTTTCACAATATTAACAATGAAAATATGTTGATGCAAATTATTTATTCTTTGCATATTTCATCTTTATTTGGAATATAAGAGTACTTATGCGTCCCTAATTTTTTTGTTATGAAGAGATTTCTTATTAGTTTTGTTATAATTTGCTACTTTTCTACTACTTTTCGAGAGAACGAGATCTTTGTATTTCTCCCGACTATATTACAACTACAAAAAGACTATATATGGCCCCAAGTTGGTAATAAGTTTTTCCTAAATGAAGTTTGAATTCTAAATCTGTATGTGTCTGTTAGGTGTTTGGTGCCTTTTATTTCTAGGTGGATGCCCTAAAAATTGTGCCGCATAGTGAATTCCAACCCCTTTGCTCGCTTGACTAAGCTCTTGGATGATAAGGTTTCTGCTCTTGGATGATAAGGTTTCTGCCTTTTATTTGGTAAGATTTTGTTCTCAGAAGGTTGTTATTCATGTTTATTGGGCTTTATGGTATTGGTTCTGGTTGTTATCTATCTTTGGGCTTTGTTGGTACTGCCTAGGCCCTTTTTGTTGGGCCTTGTTAATGTTAAGCCACATTCTATTGACAAAAAAGGTTATGTCATTTGAATAAAATTATTATATTTAAAAAAAAAAAGAATTGTACAACTTTTAATTCAACCACCTAAACGAATTATAAGTTATACACGCATTCTTCCTTTATTTGTAAGCAAAGTAAGAGTTTTCTTTTCCTTTTCATGGCAGACAAAACTTGGAGCAGAAATTCAGGCTGGTATGATAGTACATAACGTTCATAATAACGTTCATAAAATAAGTTTATTTTATTTTTGTTCTTTTCTACTATCTTTGGAAACATTGCATGAAAAATCATGTTTTCATGTTTCTTAAGAAAAACATAATTTGGTTGGCCATTGCACGTTCACCTAATTAATTTACCAAGCGAAAAATGTAATCACAATCCAACAAACAAAAGGAACATAGGTGGAAGTTTCCTAAGAACATGTAAAATAGACTTGTCATACAAATTAGAATGAAAATTAGTTACATTGCTTAGATTTTATTATTTCTCTCTATCGGACAATCCCAAATCTGGACGCAAGGAAGGAATCATGGCACAGAAGAACCTTAATTATATACAGTAATTCTCAATGTAAAGACAGACCGAAGACAAGTGATTTAGACATTATTTACATACATTTACCACAAAACTTTAAGACAATGAATGAATGTGTTATTTACTTATAAAATGCTCAACCCCGCTATTCCATCTAATGTTAACTTATTTTATGCACACTTATCAATATATACAACTAGCAGGTAAGGTAAGGGAGACTCGCGTTACTCGCTCCCCCTTGCTTTTCTAGACTTTTCGTGAACACCAACCAAAGTTTTATTTATTTACCATTATAAGGGAGTTATAACATGTTTGTATTAATTTCTCTTTTATAAAAGTCAATTATAGAATTCAGAAATACGAACATAAGTTTTTTACCACAATTGATTTGTCTTTAAAGTAAATTGTATAAGAATTTCCAAAAATAAATAAAAATTATGATGCAATCCTCATCAATTTTTAGGATAAGGACTTTTTGGATAGCTTAGGTCATGCTTTTATTTTAAAAGTTCAAAATTTGATGCAATCCTCATTCCTCACCAAAGCATTATGTAATGAATTATGATATAACTCAGTCTGAAACAATAAAAATGTTGGATCTTGTTCTTCTAAAGAAGATTACAACAATGCTGCTTAACATACGGAAGTCATTTGGTTCCTATCTGCATGAAGAGAGAGAGAGAGATGGTGGAGGGGGTGGGGGGACCAAAGCAAAGCATATGCTTTTTGCTGTTCTACAACAAATACATGCTTGCTTGAGAATTGGTAAAGTGCGTGGCTTTCATGGGGAGGGATGGAATTTTTAAAATTCTCTTTTATTTCCATTTTGTCTTTGAAACAAGCATGCGTGTGGTCTCTTTCTGGTATTTGAGTGCCATTTGCCTTTGCATTTTCTGCTTCATTCATTAAAATCCCATGGTTCTTATGCTCTCTAGCTAACCTTATCCTTTTTCTGCATACAATGTGACTTTATATGTAGTTAATTAAGTAGGTGTTTGGTTTCACTTATATAAACCACATCTAGTTATAAATTCACCTTAAATCACAAGCTTCAATGTGTATAGTATACCATATATAGATTAAGTGCATATTTAGATCAACGTTATCATAATTAATTTTTGATAAAAGTGATTTCAGTAAAACTAATTATGGTAAAAGTGAGTTGAAAATTAAGTGATAGGGTAATATTCTGAAACCCTATAAAATATTACAATTGATCATGTCTACCGCAGGAGCTACTATCTCTACTTTCCTTGTAGAGAAATTGATTTGGGAACTAAAATCAATTCTCTAAGTCCATTGTCAAACATCTGTATAAGCATCTAAAAGTAGTTCTGGTCAATGAGAATTGATTCAAAGCTCCTAAATTGGGAACCATACACATTCATTTCTCTTTCTTCAAAATCAATTTTAAAAGCCATAAACTACACACATAAGTTTTTTCCCATAATTAATTTTAGCTTTAGAATTGTAAGCAAATTTTCAAACATGCATTAAGCTTCTCCCTAAAATTGATTTGACTTTAAAATCATGTTGTATAATGATATTTAAACATGCACGTAGCTTTTGAAATAATGTGTTGTGTGGTGTGTGCGCGATATGCACGGAGATCCAAACATGCTCTAAAGCACATATGACAAAGCAATTAATTTGTTCTTTTACACCCTCCAATTGCAAAATTTAATGTTTCATCATCATGATCAATTGATCATGCAAATTATTAGCTATAAATTTCAATTTTAGAATGTCTCATATCACTTCCCCTGACTAAGTAATATTTGGAATGCATATGAACATGAACTGGTTTATTGTTGTTGGAATCAAGTGTTAGAATCAAGTCTCACATCGGAGAAGTCAAGGTAATTTGGAGAGTTTATAAGGAGATGGACCCATAAACCTAATACCTTAAGGTTTTGGGTTAAGATGTGGTGTCTAATATCTCCTTGGTGTCTCCCCTTAGCCATGACCCATGGGTCCTCGTCGTGACTCTCCCCAACAAGTGATATCAGAGTCGATGGTTCGTGGGATCATGGTAACGACTGGATAACTTTCGCAAAGGGGCCGATGGTTAGTAACCATGGTAACGACCGAGTAACTTCTGCGGAGAGGTCGATGGTTAGTAACCATAGTGACGGCTGATAGCTTCCGCAGACGGGATGACCAGACCAGAGTGATGTAGTTGAGGGATTTACACTTGAGGGAGAGATTGTTGGAATCAAGTGTTAGAGTCAAGTCTCACATCGGAGAAGTCAAGGTAATTGTGAGAGTTTATAAGGAGATGGACCCATAAACCTAATACCTTAAGGTTTTGGGTTAAGATGTGGTGTCCAAGATCTTATTGGTATATCACCTTAGCCATGACGTCCTCCGTGATTCTCCCCAAGAATTGTGTTTTGAGCTGCATGTGTAGAAAATGATACATCAAATAACATACTCTCCATTTGCTCTGAAATTAAAGGCTTCATTCCTCAAAAATGATTTTACCTCAATCTCACGTCCTTTTCAAGCCTTTAATGCGTTACCAATTTGATGGCCCAAGAAGTAGAATGAGACTTATCTACGAGCAAAACGTGATGACTGATGAACTGAGTGTGACCAAACAAGACCAGTGTTGTCTTTAGTATCAACATTTTTTATATACTTGTTATTCCTCACCTCAACATTATTTTCCTCAACACAACAACAAGTGCTTCTTTCCACAAAATTTCCAAGTAGGAAATTAATGTTTCTTGGAGCTTTCTATAGTTACACCTTATAACAACGGTTTCATCTACCGTGAAACTGACACACGGTGCTTCAGTTAACATATGCACCGTTGGATCTGATATTTTTTAATTTTAACGGTTCAAATAAATTAGCATTAAAGCAATACATTTGTTAATTATATTGTAATTTACAAAAACACCCTTCTTCTTCCTCAACCCACCCCCACCTTCTCCCCCCAATCTTGACCATGATTCACGTTCTCTAGAATGCAGAATGCAGACCCACCCCACCACCTTTCCTACTCCTCTCCCTCCCCACCCCCTTTTCCTTCCTCCGCAGCCCACTCCTTCTCCCTTCCACATCCACTAACCCTCACCCCCACGCTGCCAAAAACGATGGAGGGCAATGAAGTTTCCCATGACCGCTGAGGATGTGGAGAAATCCAAGGAGGCCATCAAGGTTCAAGCAAATCGGAGCCACCCCACCAAAAACCAGATCCATAAACACAACAACTTCCACCCAAAGCCTCCCCCACCAGAAACCCAGATTTGAAAATTCAGCAACATGCAAACCCTTCATCCTTCCAAATACCCACTTTCAAAAACGCAAAAAAAATTCAAGCTCGATTAAAGTTTCCCCCACCAAAATTCCAGATCTAGAAAAAGAGATATTTAGGGCCTGTTTGATTGTGTTCTTGTTTTTTTGTTTTTTAAAATTGTTTTGTGAAATAACTTTTAAAAACTGTTTCTCAAAATAAAAGCAGATAAAAACATGTTTGGTAATATTAACTTAAAAACAGTTTTAAAAATGAAAAAACATAAAAACACGTTTGATAAATTTATTCTAAATTCATGTTTTGTAAATAAAAAATCAAAAACTTGTTTGATTGTTAGTCTAGCCTCACTTCGTCTACCATGACCATATGCAATCATTTGGTCACCCCATGTTAATGGAATAATGGCTCCCTCTTCTTGTTAGTCATGTGTCTTTCTCCATCTCCACGCCCAAACAGTGGGTAGCTCTACCCCACGAGCTTATTGTTACAGATGTCCTCTTCCTCATAAACTTCCATCTCCCATCACTGCAACCAACGTCTGTGCTTCTCCATCAAACCAGATCGAATTGCCTTTGAGTTTTCCTTATTGCCATGATGCCATCCATGGTTGGACACACATATATATGAGAGGAGTAGTCCCACATCGAAAAGGAAGAGGCTAGTCATAAATCTATTTTCTAATTCAATATAATTACAGCCTTGCCATTAATGAAAAAACAAAAGAACAACCTGTTCTCCGTGTGTTGATATTTCAGGAAAAAAATTAAAAGTTAAAAAACAAAAACAAGTTTAAACTGTTCTTGTTTTTCAGTTCTAAAAACAAAAAAGTAGCGAACAGTTTTCAAATGAATTATTGCAAAACATGCTAATCAAACAGATTTTATTGTTTTTAAAAATTATAAAACAAAAAACTGTTTTTAAAAACACTTATCAAACATGCCCTTAATAATGAAAAAAACTCAAGCTTTTTTGTGCTCTGGTTTTGTTTTCTCAGATACTTAATGAAGCAGGTGATGAATAGGCTTTTCATGTGCAGAGAAAAAAAAAATCAAAACGAAAATGAGCATCAAATGCTAGATTACAACCCAAAGTCCCAAAGCATTAAGCAAAAACGCAAATTAAGTTTGTTTTTCAGAAACAAAATGAAAGTTTGATCACAAAGCATTGAAGAAGCGGTGGTGGTTTAGGAGCAAATGGTGGTGTTGGGACCGTGGAGATGATGAGGGAGAAAGACGGAATTTTATTAGAAATAGAGGATATTTTTGTCTTATTACTCTAAAAATAAAACTGAAGCACCGAGTGTCAGTTTGAAACTGACACACGGTAGACGCAGCCCATCATCTCTTGATGATTAGTAGTAACTATTGCTTCCCCCGAATCTATTGCAAAGAGAAGATGGGACCAAACCTGTGAAGAAAGAATGTGCACATTATCATAAAAAACTTAACTGTAAATGATATTAATATCAGTTAGGAACTTAGGATTTCAGTTAAAGGTGAAGTGATCAGTTATCAGTGATCATTTCTAGATCTCTGGTTCACTCTGTGGTGCGTTTGGCCTTTTGACATGACCATTGATGGTTTATGTTATTGCATTGCAAGTTGAAATAGCAATAATGGGCAATAGTATGTAATTCCCTTCAAAATGTGCTAACTTATGACTATCCATAATAATGGGAATAGAGATACATGTGACTCAAAGCTTTAGCTAGCTTAGCTAGATAAGTCTCTTCTTGCAACAAGGGAAAATCGTTGGATTTAGAATGGGGAATTACCTTTCATTATTAATGAGTGTGTTTGGTTAGCTTTTAAAATTAAATTTTGGATCCAAAATCAATTCTAGCAAGAAGATCCATAATGTAGCTGTTGAGTAGAATTGCATAAGGCCATAAGCTTTTGTGCCCGCCGTTGTTGCTTGAAACCAAAGGTTTTAAGTTTGGTTTAAATTGTCCATATGCATATATAACGGCTTCTTGTAGAATTGCTTTACTGCAGTACACCAATATGATTATACGAGCAATTAATATTTGTCTTTCGATTTTTTCCACCAAGTGACAATATGACATGGTGTACCACAAAAGTCCGGCACAATTATTAGATAGCTGAGTCTCTTAAATATGCCAACAACAGTTCGAACATTGATCGCGTATGTGAAACAAGATTTGTTGGGAGAGACTAAACTCATTTCAGTGATTTCTATACATCTCAAAAGGAATTAGTCTCTTACTACCGGGTATAGTAGCTAGACACCCTTGTAAAAAAAAATGTCATTGTCTTTATTAAAAATAAAAAAAGGAAGGCTCCAAGTGTCCTAAATATAATTAAGTAGCCATTATGCTTGCAAAAATTATTAGAACCCACTATATTTTTAAAATGCTTCTTAATTCTCAGAGCAAAACTTTGCAAGCAGACCTTGAAAAAGTTTTCTGCTCATCAATTCATGGAAGAGGGAATATTTTTGTTCTTTAATTTACAAAGGGAGCAAGAAAGTAAAAGGGTGAATTTGGATAAGGGAGAGAAAAGAAAAGAAATCATTGTTTCACAGTGGTAGGAAGTGTAAGAGGAATGCAAGGACCATAAGACTCTTGAATTATTGTGTGGGAAGAGCACAGGTATAAAGTAAGGTGATCACTGATCAGTTTTTGGAATCTCATCAAGATGTTAAAACATCAATCTCATAAAAGTGAGAAGAAAATGGGACACATTTTGTAGAGTGAGGGCTGAAAAAGCAAAAGTAGAAAACGGGACAAGGTGTTCCCTCAATCAATCTTTCCTTTAGCCATGTTAGCTCCATCACTGTCTTTCATCTTGTAGACACATGAAGATCACATTTACTTTCCTGTCAAAGACCCCCTTTGTCACATTTGCCTTGGACATGAACCACAAAATAATGAAAAAATTTCGGTTTTTGGCTCTCTTATTTGTTCTCCCTGTGGTTAATCTAATTACTATAACTTGTTGATACAATCCACTATAACAAGGATTTAATGGTCCTAGACTCTAAGTGACTAGTAAGTGATGTCATGGACATGGAAGATAATGGCCAGTATTCGACTTGCCTGTACATTTACAACATTATATCAATTTCAAGAGTCTATACAACCATCAATTATAGACCATAGCAGGACGAAATTTAGCAGAAAAGTCCTATATTAGTTACTTAAACAAATGGTATAGTTGTCGAAGTGGTATATGTTTGATTCTCCTTAAAAAAATGTCACGGGTTTGAGTTTTGTGTATGGAAAAAATTCACCCACAAGAATGTGAATATTCAAAGCTCAATTAGGATCCATGAAGAATACTTGTGTCAAATAAAAAACAAATGGTGTTGTCAGTCTTGATTGAGAACCGTAATGTTCTAGCCGAGCCAAATAGCCATAAGAGGCCCAATATCATCCTGGACAACTCAAAGGATTCACAACCAAGTGAATGTCGTGATGGCCAGCCATGAAGACCTAAGCGAGATTTATCTTGTCCAACATGCACTCGAGCAAAAGTAGAGCGGACATGACTAAACACTTAAAGATTGTCCAATTACCATTCACTCACAAGTTGACAACGATGACTTCATTTACACCAAGTGCCTCAAATACAAGTCATACCGCACACTCTAAATACAAGTTTGATAATTTAATTATATAAGCATTACTCATTTTGCTTATTAGATATTCTTCTAAAACTTTGAATCTCTCTCTGATCTAGAAGTTTACTTAAGCATTGGAGTGTTTTTTCTAGATATATTCCCTGTCGTGGATGTTCCTCATGCCACCATGTATTCACCCCACATCCACCACAATTAAGACTAGAGATACTCTGAAACTCTTTCTCTTGAATAACACATAATAATCAAATTGCAATAGCTATGTGTCATAAAAAAATTAGCATTGAAGAAAATGTTAAAATATGATACATAAGTATAGCCAAATAAATACATTTTCCACCAATTACCATCTCAGCTTGTCCTGCAGAAGATCGAAAAGGGAAGATAAAGGTGAACACATAATTGTTTGTGTGTTTATGACTAATTTAAGATGAGATCTTAATGTGTCATCAATGACATCCAGACATCTCTAATGATCATCTTCACATAGGATAATGAGAAATATGATTGAGTTTTGTCCCTGACATTTGCATAATAAATAATGTAGCCACCTGCAATGCCAACAAAGAAAAGAGGTACAAAATAGTTAGAAAAGATAAAAAATACGAAAGTAATTTATTCAATGGCTCTCAGAGGTATTAGATTAGAGACATTGATACAATAAAGCACCTTGTCAAAAAGTTTTGATTCAAGCCTAAAGGAGCAGAAGCTAAATGATAATGGTGGCCAAGGAAATGATGTCCATGCGCTGCAGAAAGCTTTCATGCGTTACTAGCTTATCCCTATGTACATTTTGCTAGCTTTCATACTATTTTTTATACCCCTGGATAAACACACTTTATTTTAGAAGTTCTAGAACTACTGATGTCTTTTATTTTTAAACTAACGGTTGAAAAAAATTCAATCATGCTTGTAATCATTTTGTTTCTCAGAAGTTAATTCATCAGTATAGTTTATATAATTATAAAGGATGGAATTAAAGTATCCCCCTGTCAATACGTTTTAGAAGACTAATTCAGAATACTAGTTACTCAAATTGTCTTTTAACATTAGAGACTATAATATATATGCTTTTAAAATTGATGTGGATAAAATCTTCATTAAATAAAACATATGTTGTACCAACATGTGGTTGGTTCAGGTTTGATTTTTTTTTACTTAATTCTACTTTTGGTCCGCTAAGTTCTGACTATGAGTGATTTTAGCCCTGGGATTTTTTTTAAGTGGATTTAGTTCCTCAACTTTTAAATTATTGCAAAGCCAGTTCCCATATCATTTTTACTCTAACTTAAAACTCTCAAATTCTCATTTTTAAGAAAATCATCACAAATTGAATCAACTTATCTATTGTAGACGTTATTCACATACAAAAACTCACTTACCTAAATATTAAATTTCAATAAGAAAATTTAAAATTCCATTTTTCCACATCCTTAAGCCATAATCTCATTTCCATCAAATTTTGACAAATTCTCACCAAATTTTTTATTTTTATACTTTTAAAATTGTATCATATATCAGATCTATCATAAACACAAAATATTTGAAAAAAAATGAATATTTAATGATTTTATAAACATGATAATTCATAGAGAGACCAAATTCTCTTAATTATAAAAATAGAGAACTCTCTTTCAAAAAAAACTAGGGGACCAAAATTACACATGGTCTAAATTAAGGGGACTAAAAATGCAATCAAGCATTTTTTTAAAGAAGGTCTCATGTTCAAGTATTATTCATGATAAAAAATTTTGTTGGGAAAGCTAGTCCTATCAATATGTGGATGTTTTTTGCTCAAACACGGTTATTTGTGCTATAAAAAAAATTGTGGTGTACCCTTTGTTCAACATATTGTATATAGGAATTTTTATCACTAGAATTTGTGGAACCGAAAGAAGGTGTACAATGGTCAAGGGCATTGCCATTATTTTTCAAATGAACATTGTGATGATCATGCCATTAGATCCACATTGGCAGCATCATTAGTAATTCACGAGCAGAGGTGGCCCATTTTCATGAAGAGAACACCTTCAAACAAATGAACAAATAACAGTAACGGAAGATGGTGGAATAGAGAAAATTGAAAACCATTAGAAGATGGGAAAGGGCAATGAGTACTAGTCTTGGTGTGATGCAAGCATCTCCAATTAGAGAAGGAAATAGTCTCATACTATATAGTCTTTGAAATATAGTCTATATATTGATGGGGTCCAATGTACGTATCTGAGCTTAGCTTGGATGTTCTGTATTGTCTTCTAACTAAACAACACACTGGCAAATTAGTATCACGTGATTGAGTACTTCAAGTTTTTTGTTTGTTTATTTTGGTGCTTCTTCCATTTATACTTAGTGTAAGAAGTACTAAGGTTCAAAAGTAGCATCACTCTGTTTTAATTATGGAACTTTATGTGCAGTGAAGTAATCAAAACTGGAAAGTTATGTTGACATATTGAATTTGTTTTTTGTTTTTCAATTGTGCTTAAGAGCGTGAAGTTCCCTGACATATTGCTAAATAAACATATTAAGGCATATATTATGTTTAGATAAAATATTAAAAACAGGGCAGATATACAAATTATTGTTTAGTTTTTTAATATGTCATCTATCTCTTTAATATTTTACTTCGTTCCAACTTTTTATTATATCATTATTATAGCTACTCTCTGTTACTTTGTAAGTGTTGTTTTGGAAGAAAAAAATTGTTTTTCATTTATCACTTAGAAGTTCAATTAAATATTAATTGTTATTTTAATTATAACCTATTTACCTAATTAATTATTAGGAGATTTTTTTTTTGAGAAATAATATCTTAAAGAGATCAATGACATATTAGAAGATAGCATTAATATACATTGTCATTGGTGCCTTCGAAAATAAATACTTTTTCTAGGAGGCTTATTTTAAACAGAATTTCAACAAAAATTAATCAGTTGAGAAGGGGATATATTGCAACTTCAAGCTTGGTGAGAGTAGCTTGTGGAGATTAGGTGGAACTGTTAGCCCTGAACCCACATTCATCTCAACACAACTCAATTGTTACCCTTTTTTGTCATTATACATTTTTTTTTGAAAGTGCTTTTAACTAATATAATTATTCAAACAAGATTTATTTATCAAACTTACATTTAAAATAAAAGTATTCAATAATTCAAACATAAGTCATGTTACAAATAACTCACATTGACTCAAGCTTTATTTTGCAATTCCACGTTAACTCAAACTCTGTTTTACAAATTAAAATAAAAACACACAGTATATTCCATTTTTTTAATTTACTCAAACCAACATACCTAACTTTTATAGGTACTTTGCTACCAGCAACATCTGCATGGTACAAACTCTGATAATGATTTTAGCTTTTAAAGTGTACTATGACAAATGAGTTTAATTTGGACCATTTATAGCCTAAAGTATATATAAATATAAGCAAATCTCATGTAGTTCATTATTCATAACATCATGCTCATTGCATTCATTTATTTATGGTTTTGGCATTTGACATTCACAAGGAAGAAATAAGAAAAAGAGGTTGAGTTTGAATTTGTTTTTAAAATGATATAGTTAAGATATATTTATATATTATTTAATTATTTAGTAAATGATGAACTTATAATGACAAACTTTATGAAATCAAAGTAATTATATACTTAATTACTATATATAAAAAAATAAATTTACTAAATAAATTTGTTGATCAGTAATTAAATCAACCAAGCAATGGCTATTTTTATTTTACTTCTTCAAAATTCAAATTGCTTGTCATGTTTGGGTGTCCGTGACTGCATTGTCACAAAATTGGGATATCTATGGCCAAAGACAAAAGAGTAGAAAAGACAGAAAAAATGGAGACAAATGGAGAGTTAGTTTAAACTTGATCAAAGTTTACATATCCTAAGAGAATGAGGCCAATTACCTTATGGCGTGGGTGATGTAAAGAAGGGACAATATCATCCTAGCTGTTATCACTTCCTATTGGTCCTTAATTAGTGGGTGTTTTTGTCACTTTGTAGTATTTAAGTGCTGTGTTCTTTTCTTATGTTGGGTCAATTTATTTTCCTTTGTTGCTCTGTATAATTGACCACTACTTTGATTCCTACTCATCCTATATATTGATCATAGTACTCTCCACCATACAGATAAAGGCCTTAATTATCTTCCTTTAACTCTATTAATTTCTTCTTCATTTTTTACATTTTCTTTAACAATTAATTGAAAAGTTAATTAGGATCAGTATGAGGTCGACTATTATTATTATTATTTTTTATCAAGCAAGCATGAATATGTGCAAGAGTGATTGAATCATTATCTCTGCTTTTCTTTTTATCGATAAATTATATTGAAATGCACCCTACAAAGATTTTGATTCCGTGATGATCTTGATGAAAACAAATATATAGATTTGATTGAGAATGTGAATCTAGCATTTTGCATGTAATTCAAGTTATACTAAGTAAAATTTGCTGATTGTTTGTGAATCAATTTGACATGTTGCATGAATGAAAAAATATACTCCTACGTACATAAGGCATATGACATCTACATTGGGCGTATCTAGGGAGCGGCTGGTAGGGGTCGTCGCCCCCTCGAGAATTTTGAAATCTTCACCGACTATAGGTATTTTTATATAGAAAATGTAATAATATTTTGTGATGCTAATCAAGTTGAATTTCCTGACATGAAATCTCTTTATTTTATGGATAATGGTTGTCATAAGAAACAAGATGGAGATATGGAACATCAATATAGAATATATGTGTTTTATTCTGCAATTGATTTGCAACTATCTGAATTAAATAGAAGATTTAATGCAGGGGCAGTGGAACTTCTCATACTTAGTTCAGCTTTATAACCTAAGGAAAATTTTAAATCATTTGATTAATGAGAAAATCTGTAAGTTTGTTGAGAAATTTTATACAGGTGATTTTTCCGAGATAGAAAAAAGAAATTTGTTGTTCCAACTGAGACATTATCATTTAAATGTTTCCCGAGATCCTAATTTAGGAAAAATTTCCAGTTTATCCAAGTTTAACCATAAGTTTGTTGAAACTGGAAAAACAACAATATTTCTACTTGTTGATATATTGATATGTCTTGCTTTGACCCTCCTTGTTCCAACCGCATCTACAGAGCGATCTTTTTCTTCAATGAAAGTTGTTAAGATTTCGGCTTTGCAACAAAATTGAAGATGATCTTCTCAGAAATTTTTTAGTTTTATATATCAAGAGAGAAATTGTTGAAAAAATCTTTATTGATACAATAATAGATAAATTTAGTACTATAAAAGAACGAAGAATTGTATTTAAATAATTTTTTATTATTTAAAGTTTATATAATATTCAATGAAGATTTTTTTGTCTTATATTTCGCCTCCCAACAAGAAAATCCTGGATATGCCCCTACATCTACACTACTTAAATTTGTTTGTCAAGCCACACTGCAAAAAAAAAATTGTTATTATGGACGATTTTGTACTGACAACCACAACATTTTAGGTAATCACATACTTACTAAAGGCTAGGACTGTCAACAATTGTCCTCATTATCAACAACTGGTAATTATTTGTTAGTTTACAGATGACTATAGCAGTTAGTAATAAGATGTTTGCTATGGTACCTTAACTCAAATCAAGGTATGGTGCCCAAAATGAGATAATTTAATAATAAAGAAACATGTACAAGTTATAATTTTGATGTTATTTTATCGTAGTGATGCAACATTTCATTCTTAGAGACATGAGATTTGTACGTTGTGTTTTTTTAGGCTTTGTTCATCCGTCAATCATGGTCATTTTGTGCGCATCTCAACCATCATCGTTCATTTCTATAACTAAACCATTTTTCATTAAAAAACAAATTTGATGAGATGAAATTAATTGAATAGTGAAATGAAATGCGAAAATGTAAAATTTACCTACAAAAATATAATAACCATCTATTACATTACTCAACGCGGGTACCATACCCAAAATATTTTATGGGTACCACATAATTTACCTAGTAATAAATACATCTGCCAATAGCATATGAAAACCCAATGAAAAATATTTAATTTACTAACAACAAAAGTTGTCCATATTCCGTAAATTACCAACAACCATAGCGATTATTAACTCAATGATCTCATTAACCCTGACAAGTTCTGAAAGGTTAATGACTTATTGTACATCAACGGTCATGACACTGAGAAATTTGAAATTGAAATTATCGACGGTTTAGGCCATTAGTAAAGTAGCAGTTCATTAAAATTCTAGAACTTGCTACATTCAATGAGGTTGTTGGTCGTAAGTAAGGAAAAGGTGAAACCCAAGAGAAGGAGACAAATCCATGGCCATGGAAGCAAGTTACATAACCTCCAGGAGATGTCGCATGTCTCTCGTGGTTGTCACCAACATCTAGGAGCTCTTATCCTTCCCAACCTCTCCATTGGAGTACCCTTGAATCGTGCTCTGCCTCCTTGCTTTGTTTTCACGAGAGGGAAATTTTAGACATACCCCAAATTGTTCTATTTCAGCCTTTAAAACACGACGGGAAAAGTGCACTACCTTAGCAAAGGAAAACTAGCTTAGAGAGTGCATATTTCTTCGATGTTAGGAAATCTCGATTCACTAAAAGGGTAAAAATTCTCTCACCAAGTCCAATATTTTTTTCAATTGTGCAACATTACTTCATATTCCCTCAGCGAGTAAAATCTTTGCTTACTGGAAGTTCATTTATCAATTCAACTGTTCATATTAAAGTTCCTGATGTTGTAAAATTTATGTCCAAATTCCAGTCCTATCCAACAATAAACAAATATAGTGTTACAATTTTAAAACAAAATTAGCATTTTACTGCTATTTTAGTTCATCATTTCATTATTATCTTATTGGTTAAGGATAGTTGTTTTGTGGTGCTTTGGGAACATAGATGGAAAAATTGAAATTAAATAAAAGGAGATCGCACCATTATTATGAATGACGTAATAGATTAAGAGTTGAACTTCTTTCCACCAAGGTTGCATGTAAGACCCTAAAAATTATTAAATGAGTTATTACGAGATAAGTATATTATTATGATAATATATGATTAAGTTGATCTTTGTCTGTTGTTTGTTTTTCCGTAAATGAATTTTTGTTGATTGATTTACTGTTGTTGGAATTATGAGAATGTTTGAATTGCATGGTGTGCTTGGGAATGTGAGGAATTTGCCACGAGGATATTATTATTATTATTATTATTGTTGTTGTTGTTGTTGTTGTTGTTGTTGTTGTTGTTGTTGTTTTATTATTTTTAGGCTAAATTATTGTTGTGTAGCATGTAAATTATTTTGAAGTTAAACTACTGTCAATAAGTAGCAGAAATGGATATTAAATAGAAATAGACTTAGAAAATTATTAAATTAAAAATATAAGTTATAAAAATAAAAAATAAATTAAAATAACTCCATAAATGCTTGAATTTTCGGGAATAATGATTAGGAGAGAGAAAGAGAATGATAGTAGATTTAGTTTGGATTCATAAAAGATATTTTGCACAAATCTTTTGGAAATTAAGGAAAAGATGATAACTTAAATAAAATTGGTTGAATATCTGAATGTAATTAAGAATGATTAATTTTTTATTAAAAAAAATTCTTGACTGATTTGTATTTATTTTAACTAATGGTTAAAATAGGTAATTCAGAAACTGTATCTTGGATTTTGTTTTTAAATTAAAATATGGGTTGTAAAAATATTAGAAAATCATCTGAGGATGATTATAAATATTTTAGAAGTAATAAAATATTTAATTTCGGAATTTTGATAATTTTTATCTTAATTAGTTAATTAAACTTAAAATTGTTTGTTAAGTAAGAGAATTAAGCTATTTTAGTTTCAAATTTTTAGAGGGGTTGATAAGTTTTTATATGATGAATATTTAAAATTGTTAATATAGGAATTTTCAGAAAGAAAATTTGTTGAGATTTTATCTAGAAATTAAAATAAGGGAAACTGTTGAACCATGACTTGCGGAAGAAGAAAGGGGTTGAATTCAAGATATTTTCTCCCCCTTTTAGAGTGTGTGGCCGAAAATTTGGTGGCCTAGGGCTAGAGAAATATTCTTTCTTATAAATAGGACTCTAGAGTGAACAGAAAACTCAAAAACCTAGAAGTTGTCTCCATCACTTGAAAAACACACTTGAGAGTATCAAACTCAAGTGCTCTTGCTCTCTTTTGGCCGAACCCCTTCTCTCCCTTTGTTGATCAAGAGTGATTTTTCCTTCCTTCGTTCGTTGAGGTTCGTTCATCGTCAAAACTTCTTCTTCTTTTTAAATATACTACGAGATGTGTCTTCTTTTCTTAAATTATTTTGTAAAGACCTTTGGGGATTATAATCTTTCTTTTATTCAAATTTTTTGAAAGAGAATCCAAGCTTTGAAAATCTTTTTGTCATGTTAGTATTAGGGTTTTTCTCTTTCTGAGGGAAAAGAAACGATTTCGAAAATAAAATTTTCTCCTCCCCTTTTCCTTGGGTCTCGAGTTATAGAAGGGTTCAGGGGTAGTTTTCTAATTTTTTTTGAACATCTATTAATGATGGATATTGTTCTCTTTTGTTTAGGTTCTCTCATATGCACTACTACTTAAGGATGTAAGGGTAGCTTCTTTCTTAGTGTGTGCATCTGCCTGATTTTTATTTTCTTGCATGATACGTGGAGTGAAGGTGTTTAAGGCGTTGAATTAGTTGAATAATTGTCTTGGTTGTTGTTGTTTTTCCTATATTGATAACATGCTTTCTTTTGTTGAATCGTTGTTGGGCGAAATATTGATTAAATGTTGTTGTTTGAAAATTAATGGAATTAACCTTGTTGTTGGTTGTTGTTTGATTAATCAAATAACAAAAGAAAGCATGTTATCAATATAGAGAAAATAACAACAACCAAGACAATTATTCAACCAATTCAACGCCTTAAACACCTTAACTTCACGTATCATGCAAGAAAATAAAAATCAGGCAGACTCACGCACTAAGAAAGAAGCAAGAAGCTACCTTTACCTCCTTAAGTAGTAGTGCATACGAGGGAACCTAAACAAAATAGAACAATATCCATCATCAATATGTGTTAAAAAATGAGAAAACTACCCCCCTTAACCTTCTATAGCTCGCGACCCAAGGAGAAGGAAAGGATAAATTTTTATTTTCAAAATTGTTTCTTTTCCCTCAAAAAGAGAAAAGCCTTAATACTAACATGACAAAAAGGTTTTCAAGGCTTGGATTCTCTTTCAAAAAAATTGAGTCCAAATAAAAGAAAGATTGTAATTGCCAAAGGTCTTTACAAAATAATTTAAGAAAAGAAGACGTATCTTGTAGTATATTCAAAAAGAAGAAGAAGTTTTGACGATGAACGAACCTCAACGAACGAAGGAAGGAAAAATCACTCTTGATCAACAAAGGGAGATAAGGGGTTCGGCCAAAAGAGAGCAAGGACACTTGAGTTTGATACTCTCAAGTATGTTTTTCAGGTGAGGGAGACAACTTCTAGGTTTTTGGGTTTTCTGTTCACTCCAAAGTCCTATTTATAAGAAAGACTATTTCTCTAGCCATAGGCCACCAAAATTTCGGCCACACACTCTAAAAGGGGGAGAAAACATTTTGAATTCAACCCCTTTGCCTCTTCTGCAAGTCATGGTTCAACAGTTTCCCTTATTTTAATTTCTAGATAAAATCTCAACAAATTTTCTTTCTGAAAATTCCTATATTAACAATTTTAAATATTCACCATATAAAAACTTATCAACCCCTCTAAAAATTTGAAACTAAAATAGCTTAATTCTCTTAACAAACAATTTTAAGTTTAATTAAGTAATTAAGATAAAAATTATCAAAATTCCGAAATTAAATATTTTATTACTTCTAAAATATTTATAATCATCCTCAGATGATTTTCTAATATTTTTACTACCCATATTTTATTTATTTTAAAAAAACTCCAAGATACAGTTTCTAAATTACCTATTTTAACCATTAGTTAAAATAAATATAAATATGTCAAGGGTTTATTTATTTTTATAAAAAAAAATTATTCTTAATTACATTCAGATATTCAACCACTTTTATTTAAGTTTATCATCTTTTCCTTAATTTCCATAAGATTTGGTCAAGATTTGTGCAAAATTTCTGTTATAAATCCAAACTAAATATACTATCACATTCTTTCTCTCTACTAGTCGTTATTCACAAAAATTCAAGCATTTATGGAATTATTTTTATTTATTTTTATTTTTATAACTTATATTTTTAATTTAATAATTTTCCTAAGTCTATTTCTATTTAATATCCATTTCTACTACTTATTGGCAGTAGTTTAACTTCAAAATAATTTACATGCTACACAACAATAATTTAGACTAAAAATAATAAAACAACAATAATAATAATAATAATAATAATAATAATAATAATATCCTATTTTCAAAAAAGAAAAAAAAATCCTCGTGGAAAATTTCTCTCATTCCCAAGCACATTATGCAATTCAAACATTCTCATAATTCCAACAACAGTAAATCAATCAACAGAAATTCATTTACGGAAAAACAAACAACAGACAAAGATCAACTAAATCATATATTATCAAAATAATATACTTATCTCGTAATAAATTATTTAATAATTTTTAGGGTCTTACAATTCTACCCCCCTTACAAAAGTTTCGACCTCGAAACTTAAGAGTAAGGAAACAGTTCGGGATAATGTTCCTTCATCTTGTCCTATAACTCCTAAGTCGTGTTACATGTGACTTGATTCCAAATTACCTCAACTAAGGAACTTGCTCGTTCTTCAATTGCTCGATCCTACATTTAAGGAAAAACTCAAGGACCACTCCAAACACAAAGTGTTATGCTCCTACCAAGATACACTAGTCGTCATCCCGACTAGGGATTCGAGTACAACAATGACCAAGACAATGACAACAACGAAAACAACCCAAACAACAACAGCAACAACAACGACAACCGCAACAACAACAGCAACACCGACCCGGAAAACAAATCCTCACGGACTTCGAGTTTAAAGGTTCTTTCCACCATTCGATAACAACAAAAAAACAACAACAACAACAACAACAACCCAGACATGGGAAAACAAATCCTCACGGATTTCGAGTTAAAAGGTTCTCTCCACTTTTTTCCTAAATAACAACAACAACAATAACCACCTAGACAAGGAACACAAATCCTCACGGCTTCGAGTCTAAGGGTTCCTTAACCCTTTAACAACAAATACAACAACAACAACAACAACAACAACAAAAGTACAGACACGAAAAAATCAAATCCTTCCAGACTTTTGAGTTCAATGGTTTCATCCACCATTTCACAACAACACAGGAAAAACAAATCTTTCCAGACTTTGAGTTCAATGGTTCCATTCACCTCTTCACTCGTCGATGGTTCCATCCACCACCTTGCCCAATCGATGGTTCCATCCACCATCTGATTTTTTCGGTGGTTCTGTCCACCACCGTGCTCGATCGTTGGTTCCATCCACCATATTATTCGATCGTTGGTTCCATCCACCATATTATCCGATCGTTGGTTCCATCCACCAATCTCGTTTTCCCAATGGTTCCATCCACTATCTTGGTCTGACCGATGGTTCCATTCACCATCCATGTTCAACCGATGGATCCCTCCTCCATCCATATTTAACTGATGGTTCCATCCACCATCCCTCGACCGCATTAACACAATCTGCACCACAGTGACAACCAAAGAGGACATCGTCCCAACACTGAACACCGTAACCACAAAACTATCACAGAACTCAAGTGAAAGACAATAAATTTCTTTTATGGGGGTATGGTCAAAAGTTTACGACTTCCACAAATGAGACACAAAAGTGACAACTACCATGACACAAGATTTTTTTTTTTGAAAGATTACCATGACACAAGATTAAGTGGGTAATTCGAACGAAAAGTTAAACTAGGTTAACTAAAACAACTAGAAGGTAGCAAGGTCTCTAACGTCGTTATACTCTGTCGGGGTTGATTCCTCATCATTAATAACTCCTCAAAACTGGTCCGCCTAGTCATCAATCCTTGGTAAAGGCATCAAGTCATCAAGTCATCGCTTCCCTTGTAGCCATTCTCCTTCGACTCTACCACGATAGTAGCCAAAGGGATTTCAAAACTCAATTCTTCGAAGAGAGTTTCAAAATAAATAAATAAAATAGGAGTTTAAGAATTCTACGAATATATCATTGGAGAAGATAACTACTTTATTGGTGCAATCAAGCAATACATGATGGTGGGATAGCCAATCCATATTTATGATTGCATCCAATAATGTAAGTTATAGCTATCAACTATATAACTACTGTAAATATCAAGTTCTTCACCTAAGAACAACCTTCAAACACAAACACATTACAACAAGCAATCAACTCACTCTTCTTTCGATTGACACCCCATCAATTGATTTTAGAGTTCAAACATCTTAAGCAAACAAGTCTACCCAAAAGCTCTGGTTATCTCAACCAAAGCTCTGATACCACAGATGTAACGCCCCAATTTCTAAACCGGGGATCACATTAGTAACCCAACAAATATGAGAACTTCTCAGGTCATTGCTTGGGCGATGATAGGCCTTTCTCATTTTCGAAATTATCACCCTTTGAAAAAAGAAAAAAAAAACTGAGTTAGTCCTCATATTTATTGGGTTACTAATGTGATCCGCGATTTAGAAATTGAGGCGTTACATTGCACTTTAGTCCCTAGCAAAAAGAAGTTATTCTACTTGAAGCTAACATAATTTATGGCAGCTTACCGACTGTCTAATATGTCGGTAGGTTCCCGATGATTTAATATGTTGGTAAGATGATTTTAGATAAAAGTGGTCGGTAATAGTAATCGACGAGGCTATTATTGAAGGATTCTAGGCTATCGGTAATCTGTCGAAAACTTGACAATACCTTTGGTCGGGCCAACAACTCTTGGCCAGTTGATGATTGCGAGTTTTCATGTAGTGTGTACCTAAGATCTTCATAAAATAAAAAAAACAAATTCCAATTTTTGTTAAATTGTCTATAGGAATTTCCATTTATATTATCTTTAAGTATTTTGTAAATTTTTCGACATTTGTATAAAATATTTCTTGCTAGTAGTTTGCTTAGACTTGATTAACTTGCAATTGGTACTCTTTTTATGGAAAGATGAAATTATATATTAGCAAAAAAGTTTGAGAGCAAAACTCTTGAGAGTAGAGAATACAGAGCAGATAAGGTCAGCAGCTTCATGAAGACCTCTGAACACCCCAAAGCGAGGAAAACGCCCGCAAAGACCCACAAAGACCAAGCCCGGCTAGAAATCCCAACAAAGAGCACCCAAGACAACTAAAAGAAGACAAAGAAAAAAGACCTACAAGGATAAATAGAGGAAGCAGCAAAAACGCCCGAAACAAGACTCGGAACAGCCAAACAACCCCCAACACTAGCCAACACCAAAGAAGGAGCAACCCCGCTAGGAAACTCCGTACAACCTCGGATGATAGCAATGAGATGATCTAGATAGCTTTGGACTCCTAACTGTTTGACAAGTAAAAAGTCTCTACATGCAAATTGATAGGTCCTTCATTTAATCATCATGAAGACAACACTCGATCTTATCAAGAATTTATTTAACATGAATCATTTGCAGCTCTCTGTTGCTACAAGTTCTTGAACCTTTAATTCTTATATTAAATAACTTAGATTGATTCATAAATTGTTGAAAAAATGTTTATACACATGTTATTTTATTGTTGTAGAAGCTACAATGGTAACAAATGATCTGAATTCAATTTTATGACTTGGCACACTTCCCAAAGTGGAAATGTGATTAAGATGCAACAAGATTAACGTTACAGAAACATCGCAAAATATATGACAATAAGAAACGGTTGATTATAAACATGTAGTTTAAATTAATTAGATTTTAACACAAATAATAGTGGTTATATTTCAACTGTTGGATCAATACAAATCACATTTTATTTAAATTTGTTACTAATTATTACTAGATCCCTCCTTTTTCATGTAAAAAAAACAGAACATTACACACACGATTGGATAAGGAACTGTTCAAAATGTAAAGGGTCCATATCCTCTTGAATATAATTTCTTTAACCTGAAGTTAACCTTAACACAAGCCTTTAGCCTATCTAGCGTGCTCTTTGGTAAAAGATATAATCTATCCTACAGGTGAAAGGTGGATTTTCTTGGTAGCAGCTGCATGAAAAGCACTTGCCTTGTTAGAGTATAATGGAGCACGCGCCTTTGTTTGCGTATAACTGGAGAAAGTAGTGTTAGTATGTTTTTTATTAAGATCATGATATCTACCACCTACACCTACGGCAGTGATTAAGTGTGTGTTTGGTTTTAAATCTGGAGAGGCCAAACGTGGATCCAGAAATTCAAAAGCAACTATTTCTTGCTTCTGCCAACGTGGATTAAGGTCAAACGTGAATCTACAGAAGTTTTCCAAACACACACTAATTCACTCATCACGGCTCACGAGTGCTTGGACCAAATGATAAATTGGCTGAACACAAAATGTGCTACATTTTTATAGTTGAAAATCGAACCTCCAACCTTATAATTAGTGGTTCATGGTGTATAATGTAACTGGTAATCTCCTACTCACACTGTCATTGTAAGTTAGCTAAGCACAGAAAAAAAAAACATAATTTTTGCCGAAAAGGACGTGTGGGTCACACAGAAAGAGAGAGGGGAATGGCACTGGCAGCTTTTGCTTTTCAAAGTTTTACTCTTTTGGAACAATTTTAGGGGAATGACTGTCTGCTATGCGAATAGACCAAACAGACCCAATTGTGATCGTTACCTCACTCATAGTCATAGTGAGTGAGTGCTTTGTAATGGAATCTAGGAAAGCAACACATACCCCATGTCATCAACCAACATTTCCAGCACAAAAGATATCCAATGTTTTATATTATATTATATAGTTTTTGTTTACATTATTTCACATATAAAACATGAGAAAGCTAACAGAGATTTTCAATTTTTATAGTGGGTGACCAAACCCATCATCAATCTCGAGCCCCTAGAATACCCCATGTCCTCCTCGAGATTCTAACATTCTCTATACCTTATTGCCTTAATAAAAAAATGTGCTTTAGGACTTTACTGAATGGCCAAACACAGGGAATTTTGGATTCTTTACAGTCCCAAGCAAGCATAAACCATTCATACTACAACTTATGTGGCAAGTTTTGGGTAATTTGGAAAATGTTGAACTCACTCCTATTTTAGATGTAGACATGTTTTGGTACCAATCAGAAAATAAGTATGAAAATGAAAAAATAGTAAATTGAGACATTTTATAAATAAAAAAAAAAGTGTTTCATGATAAGCATGTTTTTTGACAGGTATTCAAACAAGTTAAATTAAAAAGAGATTGAGTGGAAAATAAAAGATATAACAAATGTAATATATAATACGATGAAATGTCGAAAAAAGATATATAATATGATAGTATGATATAAAAAGATAGATAAAGAGGAAAAATAATATATAAAGTGTCAATAATGTTTGAGTGTTTATAAAAAGTTGTTTATAATATATGTTTGAATACTCGTTAACACATTTGCAAATAGAAATTAAGACTGAATGAACTTGAGTTGAACTCTTATAATAAGATAAAAGTCACTTTCAATTACCCTAAGTTGATGTGTGTGTTTGGCTCGGCGTTAGTAGAATTGGATCTGGCCAGAATTGGATCTGATATGAATTGGATCTGGTAAACGTGAGTTTGAGTGACGTGATTTATGTTTGGATACATTTATCAGGAATTGGATCTGATAGACTTGAATTGGATCTGTAAAAGGGAAAGGGGACAATTGGATCAACATTGATGCTGAAGCAACAAATTGTTGTGTAGAATTGGATCAACATTTAACATCCAAACATCAATGGAGATGGAAAAATCACGTTTGAGGTCTTTAAACGTGGATCAGGCCTGATCCAACGTGCATCCAAACACACCCGATATCAAAATTCACAATAACAAAATAGAAAGAGAATGCCCATCTTGGCAATTAGAAACTCTCTCTAGCTCTCTAGTCACTGCTATTGAATAGCACATGTAGAATTTTGGTTCTTTTGTCAAAAAAAGGCAACAGAAAAAGAAAAACACTGTGGTATTATTCTTTTTATTCCAAAAGTATATGCATAATGTTCTCCAATGAAATCTAATGATATCTCTCATGCTCAAAGTACTTTTTCTCTTCTTTTTTCTTTCTAATACTGTTGTCCTAATTCATATATATTAATAATTCATGAAATCTTCTTTCTGCTTTATGTGCATGTGTATGATTAACACACAAGTGAATTTCCCATTCTCTCCCCTGCCCTTCACCTTCACTCACCATATTCATTTGTTCTTCTAAGGATTAAAGGCCATTCATTGTATATTATATTTTGTTCACAGCTTCCTGACTCACTCAGTGGCAGGCATGCTAAGTTCCCTTTATACTGCAGAAGAACACATCTTTTTTTTCCCCACTTGGTCTCTGACACAGGATTTTTTGGTGAATGAGATTCTAGCATGGAAAGAAGGAACTGTGTTTCTTTTCTAGTTTTGAATAGTGAACAAGGAAGAACAACATCATCCATTATTTGAAAACTGTTAAATAGTTTCAAACACCATCTTTACCTGTTTCTGGTTCTTGGAAACTCCAATCAATGAGGATGCCAAGAGGAGTTTCTGTTCTTTGTTTTGCAATTTTCTTGGTTTGGAGCTCTGCAAGTGCCTTGCTATCTCCTAAAGGAGTGAACTTTGAAGGTAAATTTTGTAACTTTCCACTTCATATCAGTTCAATATGCAGAGTTTTCAATTTGGTCTCTCTGAATGCAGTGCAAGCTTTAATGGGTATAAAGGAACTTCTACATGATCCTCGTGGTGTTCTAGATAATTGGGATGGGGATGCAGTTGATCCATGTAGCTGGGCCATGGTAACATGTTCAAGTGACAACCTGGTCATTAGCCTGTAAGATTTTTCTTCAATCTTCTATTTGAAGTTGCAATATTTGTTTGAACTTTGAACACTCAGCAAAAGCTAAATGAACTGGTCTTGCAATTTTGCAGGGGCACTCCCAGTCAAAATTTGTCTGGTACTCTATCTGCAACCATAGGCAACTTAACCAATCTTCAGACTGTGTAAGTAACCAGAAATTTAGTTTAATATACCCAAGATGGAAGATTCTTATATACTTACCTTTTCTCATAATCATTTCTGACACTCGGAATCAAATTCTGGCACTCTGAAGCTACTCACAGAAGCTTCTTCGCCAGAGAATTGATTTTGGCTTCAAAATCAATTACAGAAGAATTTCCAAACATGCACTAAGATGAGTGTTTTGACCACTTTCAGGTTGCTACAGAATAACAACATAAGTGGACCAATCCCTTCAGCGCTAGGAAAACTTCCCAAGCTTCAAACACTTGATCTCTCTAATAATTCCTTCAGTGGGGAAGTTCCTCCCTCACTGGGTCACCTGAGAAGCCTCCAATACCTGTAAGGATGTTACATTATACAAGTAGAAGCTATTTTCAGTGTGAATGTCTAAACTCTAAAGCTAAAGGTTTATTAAAATTGTTTTGTTTCAGGAGGCTCAATAATAACAGTCTTGTTGGTGAATGCCCAGAATCACTGGCTAACATGACTCAGCTTTCTTTTCTGTAATATACATGATCCTCTTCTTTTGTGTCTTATGCATTCTGTTCTTATTTTTTTGTGTTCCTAAAGATGTTTTCTTGTTTTGTGATTAACAATTCAGAGATTTGTCCTACAACAATCTTAGTGGCCCAGTACCCAGAATTTTGGCCAAATCATTCAGGTAATACTCTCTCTGTCTCTCTTATGATTGTGCATTTCCTTCTAGGAGGTACTAAGTGAAAGACTAATTTCATTCCTTTCCTCTTGTTTCAGCATTCTTGGCAACCCCCTTGTTTGTGCTACTGGAAAAGAACCAAATTGCCATGGGATCACACTGATGCCCATGTCCATGAATTTAAACAATACTGAAGGTATGATCTTTTTAGTGCATGTTTGGAAATTCTAAAATCAGAACCAGTTCTGGAGAGAAGTTTCTGTAAATAGCTTCTAAATTTCAGAATTGATTATGAGAAAAGCCATTTAGTTTTTACTTTTTGAATTTGATTGTTCATGCCTTGTGTTCCCTTCCAATGTACTGTACTATGATATATTCTGCATAGTCATTGTTTTAATTCTGACTGTAATATCTTTGCTTTCCTAGATGCTTTGCCATCAGGCAAACCGAAAACTCATAAGATGGCCATTGCCTTTGGCTTGAGTCTGGGATGCCTCTGCCTTATACTTCTTGGTTTTGGAGCTTTTCTTTGGTGGAGGCACAAGCATAACCAACAAGCATTCTTTGATGTTAAAGGTACTTTACATGCAATTTGGAACCTTTAAGTGGAGGTTAAATGTATATACAAGAATGTTAATGTGCAATACAGGTTAACATTTTCAATTATAGTACATGTTTGGATATATGGTAGATTTTCACGTTGGAAGGAGAATTGATTCTGGGAGAAGCTACTCCTAGTAGCTTTTGTGGGAGAAGAATTGATTCTGCAATATTTAAACGTTAATTCAAACATGCTAGCTATATATTGATCTAATTTATGACATTATTAAATGTTTCAGACCGGCATCATGAAGAAGTCTACCTTGGAAACTTGAAGAGGTTCCCATTCAGAGAACTCCAGATTGCTACTCACAACTTCAGCAACAAGAATATACTGGGAAAAGGTGGTTTTGGAAATGTGTACAAAGGAGTTCTCTCAGATGGAACTCTTGTAGCTGTCAAGAGGCTTAAAGATGGCAATGCCATTGGAGGAGAGATTCAGTTTCAGACTGAAGTTGAAATGATCAGCCTGGCAGTGCACAGAAACCTCCTCAAACTGTATGGATTTTGCATGACACCAACAGAAAGGCTTCTAGTTTACCCCTACATGTCTAATGGCAGTGTTGCTTTGCGTCTGAAGGGTAAGCTCAGTTGTAACCTTTCCAACTCAAATTCAGTGCATGTTTGGATACACAGTAAGGAAAAAGAATTGAGTCTGAGAGAAGCTACTCCTAGTAGCTTTTGTGATAAAACAATTGATTCTGGAAGATCTGAACGTGAACAGAAACATGCTATCAAAGTACCTAGTTTTGGGGTTGATTCTGATGCCAATTTGGTTTTGTTTTCAGGTAAGCCAGTCTTGGATTGGGGCACAAGGAAACATATTGCTTTAGGAGCTGCAAGGGGGCTACTCTACCTTCATGAGCAGTGTGATCCAAAGATAATCCACAGGGATGTCAAAGCTGCTAATATTTTGCTTGATGACTATTGTGAAGCTGTAGTTGGAGATTTTGGGCTAGCAAAGCTTTTGGATCACCAAGACTCTCATGTCACAACTGCAGTGAGGGGCACTGTGGGTCATATTGCCCCAGAGTATTTATCCACTGGTCAATCCTCTGAGAAGACCGATGTCTTTGGATTTGGCATTCTCCTTCTTGAGTTAATCACAGGCCAAAGAGCTCTGGAATTTGGAAAAGCAGCTAACCAGAAAGGAGCCATGCTTGATTGGGTAAGCTTGTTTCCCTTTATTCATTAGAATTCCTTTCCAGTTAGAAATATAATATATCATTCACGTGTTCTTTACCAACAACTTAAGCTTTTGAGATAGTCGGTCCATCATATGGTATCGGAGCCTCTTAGGGGGGGTGTCAAAACAGGTTAACACGCCACCAACCTTCCTATAAGGGGGTGGAACGGATTGAGCCGCCACCAAAATATGCGTTTAATATTACAACACGCCTTGTTCTGAAGTGGTTTGGCAGGTTGGGCCATCAAAAAAAGTCTGAGTTGTGAGCTAATCTCACAAGCTCTCACTTATTATAATAAAAAGTTGAATTTTAGCACAATGTAGGTGAACTTGTTCATTATTCATGCTTCAAGCCTAATGTGCTCTTACGTGAGAGGGCGCGTTAGAATATAATATTAAGTCATTCATGCTTCATTTACTCAACGGCTTAAGCTTTGGATTATAACAGCCCTTATCTCAAATCAAATAGTTAGACCTTTTACTGTTGACATTCAGGTAAAGAAAATTCATCTAGAAAAGAAGCTTGAGTTGCTGGTAGACAAGGATCTCAAGAGCAACTATGACCAGATTGAGCTTGAGGAAATGGTTCAAGTGGCTCTCTTGTGCACTCAATACCTCCCAGGCCACAGGCCAAAAATGTCTGAAGTGGTTCGCATGCTCGAAGGTGATGGTTTAGCGGAGAGATGGGAAGCTTCTCAGAGAGCTGACACTAGCAAGTGCAGACCCCATGAGTCCTCTTCATCAGATAGGTACTCTGATCTCACTGATGACTCGCTTTTGTTAGTCCAAGCCATGGAGCTCTCGGGACCCAGATGAACTGTCTAGTCATTTTTTTGGTTTTGTTTCAAAGTTTTCTAAAGAAAGCACATGAAATTGAAGAGCATATGATAGTTGAGTCTATTTCCAAACCCCTTTAAGATTATAGGGTGTGTTTGGATTTGAATTGACATCAACTTGAAAGCACGTTCATGCCAACGGAAGCAAAGGGTTCATTTTACATTTGCTCTACTGGAATTTTTAGTCGA
Source organism: Lotus japonicus (assembly GCF_012489685.1). NCBI lineage: Eukaryota > Viridiplantae > Streptophyta > Magnoliopsida > Fabales > Fabaceae > Lotus > Lotus japonicus. Next base: position 104,810,057 of record NC_080041.1, on the reverse strand, counting down.
AGTTGTCTGTGAATTGTAAACCAAACACACACTATATGTTGTATGATAGAGGTGTCTCAAGGATGAAAATGGTTTTTGATGATGTTTACTACCAAATGTACAGAATCTGATTCGTTGAGTGTTAGTTTGTAGTGCAAATTTTTGTAATCTTAAATCAATGTGGCCTAGCCTGTATTGGTTTTGCAGTGTAACATCCTGTGCTTATATGAACAATGATCACAACTTCTCTTTGTTTTCCTCCTAAAGCTCCACAAAAAATTGTGAATGTTATTTCACTTATGACTTATCTGAATTTATTTTACACCATTTTGTCTTATGATCTACTACTACTTTCCAATTTGTGAACCCTTGTACAAACTAGTGTGTCCCTGCATAAAGCAACAAGTTTTTCTCTCTTAAAACATAAAGATTGTTGGAAAATGCTGCTCTAAATGGACATGCTTATAAATATTTGGACATTTGGTAAAATTCAACTGTTGAACTGGTTGATGAATCTAAAATAACATGGAAGGACACGTTTATGTAATGTTTTAAATGAACTCAATTCAAATTTTATGGACAAAAGTATGATTTTGTAATTATGGTTGTATATTTTTAGCTAATTTTGAGTTCTTTCTGTTTTTGTTAGAAAATCATTTTTGTATTAAAAAGTTAAAATAATTGTATAACAAATTAAGTAATTTAATATTTTCAAAAAAATAACACCAAAAATAGTAAAAACTATGATGGAAGTAAATTAAATATTTGGAATTTTTTAAATTACAATTCATTTAGCATTTGGCAAAGAATGATTTAATTGATTAATTAAGAAGTGATAAATGAGATATTTATTAAAATTGGGTATAAAACTGGGAAAATAACTGATTTGTTTTTAAAAAAATAGGGAAACGAACATTATAAGCTACGACTTAGCTATAAACTACTTCAAATACCATAAATGTGTTGGTAGGAGTGGAAGGGGCTCGGGCCGCTTAACCATGTGGTCCTAGGTTTGATCCCTTAACTCATGTGTATGAAAAATACGGTAGGGAGAGTTTCCCACTTCGGTTCCTGATGGTATCTTGAGAGATTAGTTTCTCACCTATTGGGTTGAAGATGCTATACGAAAACCCCCCAAAAAAACCTACCTTATGAAAATAAAATATAAGTAGGCCTTATACTCCAAGACAACTCTATTCTTTGAGTCTTTTGTATCCTTTATGCCTCACAACTCAGGAGTCAGTTCACCAAGTTTTTTTGTTATGTCAGGCAATCAAAGGGGTGTGGTTCGCTTCTCTCATTGGTCTTCGTCTTAATCGTGAATGTCTCATGCATGAGTTCATGGCTTGCTTCTTTGTGTGTGCTAATTCATCTGGTATTGGTTCTTGCTTTCTATTTTACACTATACTTGGGAGGCAAAGAACAACTTGCATTTCACATAGCCGAGTTTTCTTTGGAGCATATTTTGTGTCGTGCCAGTGGCTTTGTCCCTCATTGGTTGCGTCACAACCTGTATGAAAACCCCGAACTATTCTTCCAATGACCAGTTGGGGAGGTTGTTAAGCTTAACTTTGGTGCATTTGTCTCACCTTTGAGCTTGGCAGGTTTATGTTTCGCTGCTGGGGACGATCATGGGGAAGTGTTGGCGGTTGCGATGTCAACACCGATGGAGATTTTGTCTTCAGTTATCACGGAGGCTCTTAGTTTTAGGTGAGTTGTTTCTATGGCACCTGATCTTTGTTTTCATGAGGGTGGACTTTAAACTGATTGTCTTCAATTGTTTGAGGCATGGAAACACCCTTTAAGGGTAGTTCTTTTTTACTTCTATTGTTCGTGATTGTAGTGATTTAATTTTTTATTTTGATGTTTTTGAGTTTTCATTTGTGCGTCATACCAGTAATTGTGTTGTTGATTATTTAATTGAGCTTTCTTTTTGTTTGAACAGTATTGTTTGGATTGAGGAAATCATTTAAGGACTCTCCTCTCTGTTCATCTAGATGTATTGACATTTGTGTCCGGTTCTTCTTAATGAATGAAGTACTCTTGAAAAAAAATAGTTGCATATATCTAAAACAAGCTTATAGCATTACTTTCTAGTTTTATATACAAACTCACTGTTCAATGTTGTTATACTTTCAATCTAGAAGGATATAACATGTTTTTGGTATTATTATTCCATTTAGATCATTCTGAGTTTCTTACCATAGTCCATCAAACACTGCTAATAATATCCAATCAAATGCCTCAAATGGATAGTAGAGTACTAGAGTTTGTGGTGAATGAACAAATCGAAAGCATTTGTGGTGTTTTGTAATGTCAAAGCCGTTTTTTTTGTCAATGTATTAAAGCCTTGTGTTCATTTTTTTATTCTTTCTTGCTTTCTATTTTGGGCTTTTGGTCCAACCCATTCGTAAACTTCATACTATACATGCCTGATATTCAACCATATTTGTGAGGCATTTGGGCTACATTCAAAGAATGGCCAATTTCACTTTGCAATCAATTTTGGACCAGAATAAAAAATACAGTGTTCAGTACTTCAGTTTGTGGAGAAATTGTTTTTTATTTTTCATTTGTCTCTGCCTATTTTGTATTTTTTTTTATGAACTCTGCTTATTTTGTTAAATAACTACTTATTTTATTTTCTGATGCACAAAATTATCACTTTTTGACAAAAAAAAAATCACTTACGTATATTTTTATGTGTGATCTGTATACTTCTAAAAAAATAAAAAAATATAGAAATATGATTATATTTTAAGCTCTTAGTAGTTTCTGAAAAATAATAATAATTAATGGTTTAGGAGAGAGAAATTAAATCTTATTTTCATGGTAGCAATACTTTTTTTTTCTCTCCTTTGGCCATCAGTCTCCACGTGGGAAAGGGACCCCACATGACTAATCTGGCTCGGGATACGGTAGTGATGTCCCTGGCCACAAAAGTTTTTATTTTTTACCTCAGAGGGGATCCAACCCGGGCCAGAAGTCTAGGTGAAATCCCTTAAGGAAATGCACATTCACCACTTGTGCCACCCCTTGTGATTTTTGTAGCAATACTTGAATTCAAATTTACGACTTCATCCTTACACCTCTTAAAAATTATTTTTCAATTTCATGTAATTTTAAATGACAAAAAATAATTTTATGGTAGGATATCAAAACAATTTATGATCATTTTTGAAAGTGAAAAAATAATTATAATTTTAAACAAACATAACTAAATTTATCCTTTTCAAAAAGTTGATTAAAAAAAAGTTAAATTTCTATTCAATTTTTAAAAACCATGAAGTTAGTGATATATATATATAGAGGTTTGATATTTGTGCAAAATATATGTAGAAAAGTTGTACTAACAAACTCTATCTAACATGGTACTATATATCTTTTTTAGGTGAGTCCCACCAAATAAGAAATAGAACCAACTAAATTGAGATGTGAATCCATATGATTTAATGAACCTAAAATGAATTTCAACACAAGTGCATTGGTTTCTCCGTGTGTACTGGAAATTAAATGTATCAAAATTAACATCATATCATCAAGGTCATTTCTTTTCCTCTCATTTATGGTATTTATTTTCTCTCAATTTGTGGGGTTGGGAGCATTCAAATGGGAAAGGGGATGGGGTAGATAATGACTGCCCATGATCTCAAATGGTGCTATCAGCTGTAATATAATTTGACCCCTTCCTCAAAAGGTACTCTCAAATGATACATGATTGATTTTTCATAATTAACTCGAGTTTCAGTTTTGCACATGAAAAAAATTCTCACCGAAAAAGTTAATCTAATAAAAATGTGAATGTTTTCGATTTAAACATGATTATCTCCCGTAAATGATACAATGTGTTAAACGAGAAAAAAACATTTCAATTAAGTGAGCATAGGAGGCAACTAAATCATTTGCAAAGGATGTCGATAGTGCACTCTCTCTTCAAACCTTCCACGTTTCTTAATATTTCCTCTCACTTGTAAGCCACACATTGTGTCCTCCCTCATCACAAACTAACTACTCAGCAAGCTATTAGGTATCATAATCAAAAGGGTCATTGTAATTTCATGTCACATCAACATGCATATCTTTGTTGTCGCCTGGCGCATAAAATTTTGTCAGTGTTGATCTTGATCCCCAGTAAGCCATGCTACATCTATTAAACAATGAAATATATTTATTGCATAAAGTTTTGACCTTCTATATATGTGTGACTCTAAGGGTTGGGGAGGTCTCGTTCCATATGCATGTGCTACAATATTCTCTCCTTCTAATTTCTCTGAGTAAGTAATCTAGTAGTGCATCATAGAGAAATTAAAAGTACGTAGAAGCGCAATTGACAATATAAGAATTTAATGTGAGAAATTCTAAAAACAAAGAAAATTTATAGTTGTTGTCAAAACTGAAGTCAGTTTAAGGAAAAAAAGCCTTAAGCAGGCTGACAGTAAAGTGGGAAGCAGCAAGTGGTAGCATTGGAGGTAAGAATTCAGAGTTCACATGAGTGATATGGAGCAAATGTGATATGAGTTTGTTAGGTATGGACAGAGAATATTTAATTTTGTGAATTAAACTAGAGCCCTTATAACATATCACACAAGTATATATGCATTTAATTACCACAAGTATATATGCATTTACTGGCCTGGTGTTTTTTGACCGCTAAAAACCGTCACAAAACTGTTGGTGTTAGAAACTGCTACAAAAGTGTAGTTTATCTTTTTCATTAACTTATAAATACTCTAAATCGGTTTTAAAAAAACTCCAAATCGGATAGCCAAATATATAAAATATATAAAGTATGTTGAATTTTACCAACATACTTTATCAGTTCCTAATTATAAGATCATCTTAGGACAATTATGCTTATTAAAAAAGCGTCTAATGAGATTAATTGATCTTGGTTTTAAAAAAGTATATACAAGCTTCTACATATATTACTCTCAATTAGTGTATTAAGTAACGTCTAATTAGTGTATTAAGTATATAAATTTTTCAGAAATTGATTAGAGGTCTTATAAAAAAAGAATACCATACACACATATATATATATATATAGGGACGGATCCAGAAATTTGATGCAGTGGGCAATATATATGTATAAATTCATAGTAAAAAACATTAACATATACTATTAAAAGTGATGAATTTTTTTTTATCCAAAGGGACACAGGTGAAAGCATTTTTTACTAAAGGGGCCATAAAAAACCACATACTTGTACTACTCAAGTTAAAATATTTAGCAATGTAGGACACAAGTGAGGGCATTTAGCAATGTGAAACATAAGTGAGGGCATTTTCATCAAAAAAACCATAAAAAACCACATACTTTTACTATTCAATTTTTTTTTCTAATGTTCTTTTCCAAAATTAAGTGAGGGCATTTGCCCTCATACGGGCATTTGCCCTCATACCATACCACATAGATCCGTCACTGAATTATATATATATATATATATAAGTCTCTAAAGGATCTAAGAACGTAGAATTAATACGCAAGCTAGTGAACCCACCATATCATATTGTGCACATTTATAATTTGGGTTTTGCCGACTGTAAATTGGAATTCCCACTCAAATCAATATCAATTTGCTAAACGCCATTTTATGTCATCTTTGATAACAAAAGAATCTATAGTCAACAGCAACATAAAGAAAAGGAAGAAAAAAGTATATAAAGAAATAAACACATAGCATGAGAACACTGTACACATCTATCTCCTTAGAGAGACTATTATGGTTGAAGCCAAAGCAAATTTGAATTAGTCACCTCCTCCACAAAGTTAGCAATATTGGAAACTTTTTTTTAGATATCTAACTGGAGTGTCTATATCCTAATTAAGAAAGAAAGAATGAAAAAGAAGAGGGAAAAATAAAATTTGAAGATCTGCAATCTGGAAATCTGAATTGTCTAAGATCAGAGAACTACAACTATCAGATTAAACCCTCAAAAAAAAAATATCAGATTAATTAAAAAATATTTTTCTATTCAGACTTAAATAGACTATTTTGAAGTATAACAATCTCTTTAAATCAGACGGCTAATGGCCCCTAACTACACTGTATGTGGGATTTGCAGATCAATTGCGTGGAATCTAAATCCAGTTAAATGATAAACATAGTGTTTTGCTAAATACTGTTTTGCTGTTTAAAAATCATGACTTGTGAAAGGCACATTCATATTTTTGTTGGATCAGCAATTGATGAAAAACAACACCTTAGTGTAGTGACCCACATGCCATGTGAAGAGAATAGGATAAGGGTCAGCATCCAAGCCAGGACCACCAAGCTTTGTGGTGCACAAGCATCCTAATCTATTTTGTTTCCTACGCGGCAGTTTGATACTTGATCTTATAATTCCCTCTAGTTTAATTTATCTGAGTCACCCTTCTAGGTGGTGTTTTTTTTTATATTAAAGTTCAGTTTGATTCGGCTTCGGTTACTATCACAAGTCGGAAATGTTTCGAGTCATAAATCATCTATACCGGTAGTTACAGACCATTCACCAAGACAATTTTCATATTAACAGTAAAAATCGAACACGCAAACTTCTGGGCTGACAACGTTTGCTGCCCCTTCTAACTGGTGTTGTGGTTGAAGCATTCACTTGGATTCCACATCACCATAGACTCTGACAGCTAATTAAGGTGATTAAGGTTGAAACAAGTCAGCATTGGGTTGCTGATGTGTTGTGTCGTGCTTCATTTCAAGCTGAGACCTTGTTATGTTGGAGATTGTTTACGGCAAATTGCTACCACTAGTTTTCTTCCTTTGACACTTCATCAAGCCTAGCCAAGTTGTTGTTTGCCAAAGTGATCACATCCACTAACAAAAAGTAACAGACGTTTATTTTGTATATTTATATAACTCTGTACATGATGGTGTTTGCTTGGTTTAGATTCAAAAACTATTCATGTCAAAACAGAGAATTCATGAATAACAATAATACGATGTTCATGTCTTGTCTGCGTAATCTAAATTTCAATGACTCATAAAGTATTACCTGCGAATATGTTTGATATGATATCCCTTGGTTCCCCGCCACAATCATGCAGATTTACAATGTATAATTTTGACTCCTTAATTAAAAACAATTAATTTCAATTTAAATTACCATTTAACTTTTTTTAATTGTAAAGAATATAATCTAACTTTCTATACACTTCCTAAGAACATCTTTGGGTTGAATATGATCCAACATTCAATCTCGCCAAGGTGTAAATTGCAGGACCCATTGAAAAAACATAAAACCCTCATTAAGGGAAACGCCCAAACATTTAATAATGTTTTGCTTAGTTTTCAGTTTGGTGGTCCGCTTGAGACATTAGAAATCGAGATCACACATTCCCAAACCTCAAACGTGAAAGATGCTATGAACTTCTGTTGAATGAAAGCACATTCACGTTGTTATACAAACATACACTAAAGCATTAGGATTGAAGTAGTGTAATTTAGTCTTCAGTTCACACCTTTGTCTCATGATTGTAACTAAAAAATTAATTGCAAACTTAGCCATCGTGTAACCTCTAATCGTCTCAAACATGGAAAATTATTAGCTAATCACAAGTTACTAAGATTATATGCTTCCATTGAGTGCTCTTGGGATGCTGTTCATTACCGTGTCACATCTTGGAGACTTACGGACATATTAGATAGCACAAAATTCAGGAGAAGAGTTCATGTATTAATTAGTGTTTGATAAACTTATGTCTCAACAATGCTAATTCGTTCTATTCTCGAATGGAATTAGACTTTGATGCTCATGAAAGGACAATTTGTGTTGAGAATCGTTGCCCCACCACACCCCTCTACATGAAAATTACTGGAGTATGTACCTAACATGTTTAGCTAGTGGGTCTGCGTCATAATCTTTGCTACATATTAATGTTGACAAGAAAAACACTGTATATAAGTATCATTAGCGCTGAGTAACTTCTTAAATTTTAATTTGGACTTAACTCTAACCTAAAAGCTAGAAATTATGGATTCAGTGACGACATTTTTTATTGATGTCATGCCCTTGGCTATAGCGGAGGTTCTGGCGTTTCGGTGGTTGTTGATTTTAACGTACGATCTCTGCTTCCGTTGAGTTTTTATTAGAGAGATTGTCCTCAGCTTTTTGACTCTTGGAAGAGGCCTTCTCATAGGACCTCTTACGTTGATTCTGTTATTTGGAAGTGTCATTTTCTTGCTTCGGTTTTGTTTCTTTTGTTTGAAGAACATGCAATTGTGTTGCATACTTTCTTGCTAGGATTGCACCATCTTTTGCCAACTACATTTGGGTTGAAGGGAGTCCTCTGACACTTTGTCCATTTATTCATTTTGATATACTGGCATCTGTGTCATTTTCTTATTAATTGAATTGATGCTAACATAAGAGCAACTCCAACGCTGGTTTCTTAACCAGGTTGGAGGTGCTAAGAAACCAAGGGCCAGTTTCTTACCCATTGGAGCAGGGTTCCATCCGGTTTCTTAGCTAAGAAAAAGTGGGCAGAGTTGCTTGCAGAAGCAACTCTGCTTTATCAGTTTCTTAAACAAAATACTATATTTTCTCTCACATTCAGTTCCAACAGATTACAGAGGGAAGAAACAGGGTTAACAGATTGTATGAACTACTACAATTTTATTCAAACAATAATTACAAAGCTTCAGAAAAATAAATTTTTACAAAGAAAAATGGAAAAAAAAAAAATTACAGAAGCTGAAGGGTGTAAGGAAAAAAATTACAGAAAAAAATTACAATAAATTTTTGCTTGATCCGGTTGTTTTTCTCTGATCTGGTGGCGGTGGCAGAGGGTGGCCCTTGAGGAAGGCTTGCATGTCTCCGATCCAGTGCTTGAGGGGCGATTTGGGTCGAGATTGAAGCTTTGGTGGCGGCTGGGGTGTGTTTTGGTTGCGGTGAGGAGGTGATGAGGCGGTTTTGGTGGCGGTGAAGGTTGTTTGGTGGCGGGTCAGTGGCGGTGAGGTGGTTTTGGTTGTGGTTGTGGGTGTTTGGTGGCGGAGAGGTGGGTTTTGTTTGAGGTTGTGGGTGTTAGGTGGCGGTGAGGAGGGTGGTGAGGGTGAGGAGGCCATGAGGTGGCGGTGGTGAGGGTGAGGAGGGTGAGGAGGCCGTGAGGTGGCGGTGAGGAGGGTTTGGTGAGGAAGAAGAAGAGGACGAAGGAGAAGAGGACGAAGGAGAAGAAGAGGACGAAGGAGAAGAGGACGCAGGTGATCGGTTGGTGATGTTTGGTGATCGGTTGGTGAGGTTGCAGAAGAAGAGGACGAAGGAGAAGAGAGGTTGAAGAAGAAGCTGCGTGAGAGAAGAGAGGAAGAAGAGAGGAGCGGCTAGGGTTAGAATGGAGAGTGAGGGAGGAAAAGTAGATTATATAGTGGGTGACCGGCTGAGCCGGTCATCCCACCGGCTGGTGCCGGTTTTCTGCCCGTTTGGGCTTTTTTTTTGAATTTTTTTAATTTGACCGGTTTGACCGGTTTTTCTGCCCGTTTTCTGACCGTTTTTTCAATTCTCCGACCGTTTTTTCAATTCTCAGATTCTTTACCTTATATATAGTGCAGTAGACCATTTGAAACACCAACATTTACTCCCACAATTTCTCTCTTGTCCAAAAATTCTCAAATTTCTCACAATGTCTAATCCTTATGAGCAATATTATCCACTGCTCGACAATGAAACACCTCCTACAAGTGAAGGTTTGCAACCTTCGCCTATGTTTCCGCCACAAAACCAACCTCCGCAGATGATTCACCCGCAAAGCCAACCTATGATGGTGTTCCAACAACAAAACCAACATTCGCAGGTGATTCGCCCGCAAAGCCAACCTATGCCGATGTTCCAACAACAAAACCCACATCCGCAAATGTATCAACCACAAAGCCAACATCCGCAGATGTGTCACCCTCAAAACCAACCTCCTCACACCAGTGGTAATGTTCAAAATCCTTCGTATCAAATGTTTCCACAATCGTTCTACCATCAAAACCAACCTCAGGGTCAAATGGGATCATATCCATCACAAATGTCTTATCCAAACAATCCACAATATTGCATGTATCCACCACAATTCCAAGCACCTCCTACTGGTAGCAGCAGTAGTTCAAAAGTCTCAAGTACACAATGTGAGGCTATGCCCGAGGAGCCTGAATTTTCTACTCAACGGGGTCTAGATGATATTGATCTTGAAGAATCCGGAAAGAAACGCACCAAATGGAGTGGTAAAGATAATATACTTCTTCTTCAGTCATGGCTCAACGTTTCTATCGATCGGGTCGTGGGAAATGAGCAAAAGTCAGATTTGTTCTGGAATAAGATTCGAGCCCAATATGAGGAGTACCGCGACGATGCCTCTCCTTCGAGGACATGGTTATCCCTGAAATCTCATTTTAATAAATTGAATGCTGATCTTCAAAAATTTGTTGGTTGCCACACTAAAGCCGTCAATCATTGGAAAAGTGGACACTCAGATAAGGACATCATGGCTACGACGCATCAATTATATCATGTAGATACGGGTAAAGATTTCAAACATGAGAATGAATGGCGGTTGGTGAAGGATGAACCAAAGTGGAAGGGAACATTTATGACAACCAGTTCAACGAGGCAGAAGAAGTCAGTAGATGGGGTGTATGCAACATCGTCTGACCGGAGTGCATCAATCGAGGGCGACGAATATGAGGCCACACAACCAGCAACCCGCCCGTTGGGAAAAAAGAACCAGAAAAGGAAGGCCAAAGTAGGAGACACAGCTTCAAGTGATCTCGATTATGTTCCTAACTCCGAGATGATAGCCATCGGGAAAGCTAAACTGTGATTCCTTGCGAGTTTTGAGAAGCTCAAGACTGAAGAACTGGAGGTGAGAAAGGAAAAAAACAAACTTCAAAAGGCGCGGTTATTGAAGGAATACAAAGATATCCTTATGGAGGACACATCTGAAATGAACGAGGTGCAGTTAGCAACGCATCAGCGCCTAGTTGAATTCGCCATGAAAGAACTAGGAATGTCTTAATTCTTGTTGTTGTCTTTCTTAGCGTGTGCCAATGTTGTGATTTTAGCATTTCTACTTATTGATTATGCATTAGTGTTGTAATTTTAGCATTTCTACTTATGTGTATTGCATCAGTGTTGTAATTTTAGCATTTCTACTTATGTATTCTGCATTAATGTTGTAATTTCAGTATTCGAATTTTTCTTAATGTGTACTGCGTTTCTACTTATGTGTTCTATATAGCCGTTGGGGAATATAGCCGTTGGGGAATATAGCCGTTGGAGAATATAGCCGTTGGGGAATATAGTCGTTGGGGAATATAGCCGTTGGGGAATATAGCCGTTGTGGAATATAGCCGTTGGAGAATATAACCGTTGTTGTTTCTCTTATTTATACATGTCATATTTCATTCATCTCAACATTCAAGAGTTGTTTTGTCTTCTCATATTTTCTTCCTCCTATCCAATTACACTGATAGTTTCTCATTGTGTCATAGAATGGATCCAAACAATATGGCCGACTTGGACATTTACGACGTTGTCATTGACGAACTTATCAATGACACGACTATAGAAGATATGATGCAGGAGGAGATGGAGTTTTATCAACGACGTGCCAACACCGTTTGGCCCAAGCGAACAAGAAAGGTGATAGAGAGAGATCGTGTAGCTGGGAACGAGCGGTTGTGGAATGACTACTTCTCCGAAAATCCTGTGTACACGGAAGAGCTTTTCCGACGAAGGTTTCGAATGCGAAAGCATGTGTTCCTCAGAATTGTAGGGGCCCTTGGGTCTCATGACCCGTACTTTTTAATGTTTGTCGATGCAGTTGGAAGACAAGGCCTGTCACCATTACAAAAGTGCACCGCCGCTATTCGTATGTTGGCGTACGGATCACCTGCTGACAGTGTTGACGAGTACGTTCGAATTGGTGAAAGTACTGCAATTGAGTGCTTAAAGAATTTTGTGGAAGGTGTGTGTGCAGTATTTGGTGGAACATACTTGAGGCGCCCGAACCAGGAAGACATTACCCGCTTACTTCAATGGGGCGAGTCTCGTGGATTTCCAGGTATGTTGGGTTCTATTGATTGTATGCATTGGGAATGGAAGAATTGTCCATTTGAGTGGAAAGGTCAATTCACCCGAGGTGATCATGGAAAGCCCACAATCATGCTTGAAGCAGTGGCATCACAAGACTTGTGGATTTGGCATGCATTTTTTGGCATTGCAGGTTCTAACAATGACATTAATGTGCTAAATCAATCTCCGGTTTTTAATGAGGTTTTGAGTGGAAATGCTCCCATGGTGAACTTTAGCGTGAATGGAACAATGTATAACATGGGATACTATCTAGCAGACGGTATCTATCCCCCGTGGGCTACATTTGTGAAGACCATCCCAATGCCGCAAGGAGAAAAAAGGCAAAAATTTGCGAAAAGACAAGAAGGAGCAAGAAAGGACGTTGAACGTGCATTCGGCGTTCTCCAATCTCGGTTTGCAATAGTTCGTGGTCCATCACGCTTTTGGCATCCGAATGAGATGAAGTCAATAATGTATGCTTGCATCATATTGCACAACATGATTGTTGAAGATGAGCGCAACACGTACCGAGGTAATTTTGTTTATGATTAGGTCAATAATGACATATTGGATGCTGAAGTAGTAAGTGGTCCTATTCCCGCTTTTAGAAATATCTTGGAAAGAAGAGCACATCAAATTGATAGGTCAATTCATCACCAGCTTCAAGCAGACTTGGTGGAGCATATTTGGCAGCTTCCCGAAAACGAGAATAATGAAAATTAACCTTCAAGTGTTATTATGTATTTCATTTCAAATGTATTGTTGCTTATTTTTCATTGTCATGTATTTTCTTTCGTCTTTATTTCTATCATTCAATAAAATTGTTTTTGCTAGAAATAACACAATGTACTTTTTTATTTTTGTTTCAAGTTAGCATGCCGATATTTAAATTTAATTGTTTTAAATATTAAGTAAAATTAAATTTAAATTAAATTCGTATTAATTTTAATTAAATTATTTTTAAGTTGAAGTATTGATTTAGTATTAAATTTTAAATCTAAATTGAGTGAAAATAAATATTATTAATTTATGTTGTATGGTGGGACACGGGTGGGACCCTTCAAATAGTAATTTAAGAAACCATGGGTTGGAGCAAAATCTGCTTCAGTTTCTTAGGAGTTTCTTAAGTCTGATGTGGCAGACAGGGCCCACAGGAATAGTGCTGAATAGTGCTGAATAGTGTGTTAAGAAACCAGATAAGAATTTTGGGGTTGGAGTTGCTCTAACAATACAAACATATACCTACACCAACCTAACTCATACTATTTCAATTTTCAAGCATTAAAACAACCGCCAACGCCCAACTCTAGTATACTTGCCATGAATGTGAATTAAATTTATCTCTGGTAAGTACTACCAGCTACACCTCAACCTGTTCACAGCATCCAATGTAGGGACTAGCTGAAATATCTTCCACTTGTCCACCAATGATAACATGTTCCTCAACAATGTTATGTACACACCTCTTGGAGAGAAGAGGTGGAAAGAGGTGAAAAGGAAGAGAGAGATAGGAAGAAAAGAAAAAGTAAGAGATAGAAAGTATGAGATGTGATAGATGATAAGAGGAGAGAGATAGAAATAAAAAAGAGGTGGAAATAAAGTGTTTAAAAAATGAGGTGTGTATATATCATTACTCGGTTCCAACCCGCGGGCCAGCTCGACGGGTTGACTAAATGAGCCGGATTGGGTTGGTTAAATTCCAGCTTGAAAAGAACTTGGATTAGTGCAACCCGGCTCGTTTAACCCGCGGGTTAGACGAGCCAACCCGTGGGTCAAGCGAGCCAACCCGTCGGGTTAGAGTTATTTTTTATTAAAAAATTTATTTTATTTCTCTTTAATTCCATGTTAGTTTTATGGATTAATTTTAGATAGAAAAATGAAAATTTTCGTTTCTTTTAATTTGAGTCAATTTTTTATGTTTTATTTATTGTTATTATATTATTTATCTCATTTTAAATGTGACAGTAAAATAATTGTGTTCTTAAATCCTGTGAACTAAATTCTTTTTCTATATTTCAAATGTGAGATAAAAATAATTGTGTTGATAAACCTCTTTTTTATGAGTTGATACCAATTTCTATAAGTATTTTTTTGAAATTATTTTTTTTATAACATTTTAAACATTTTCTAATCCAATTTCTCAATTTTTTATATTTATTTCACTCAACCAGCGAGCCAGCCCGCGAGCTCGTAGCAAGCCGTGTTGAGTTCATATTTTCTTAGCTCGTTAAGACCCCGGGTTGACACAACCCAACCCGTTTTCAACCCAACCCATACGGGCTGACCCATATGGACCGGGCTGGCCCGTATTGACAACTCTACTCTGGTCCAAGTGAAAACAGATTTTACAATCAATAACAGTACACATGACTTAAAAATCATATAGCATCACTTTACAATATTCGTTCACATATCTAAATAATATTAGCAATCTCATCGAGGTAAGAAATGAATCCAACTCTTCTTATTAATGAAGATGAAAGTTCATTCACATTACACATTGCACTGAGTTGTTAAAACGCACTATAGCAATGCTCCCAACTGAACAAACTGACAAATAATAAGTGAAACTGCTCAAGTTAGGTACCTACATATAATAGTTCACTTATTATTAAAAAATGGAAGTCAACAAAAGTAATCATTTGTGTACATTAAAAAGTAATCACTTGTGTAAAAGTTCATTTATCCTTTCTTAGATCAAACAAAGTAAACACACACTAGCAAATTTTATAAATTAAACCATAGCTGCAAGATCCTCTACCTATAATCATGAAATATAAAATGGGTTATTATATGCTTACTCACATATATGCTGGATTTTGTCTTTTACACTCTGGATCACTGTCGACCACATATATTTTACAATGTCATAGTTCTCTCTTGGGTAAATAGTCAAGTTCGTCCCTGAAAGTGTCCACCGCCTTCAACTTCGTCCCTAAACTTTCAAAATGACGCTCGTGGTCCCTGAATGTGTCAAATCTCCCTCATCAATCGTCCTTAGGTTGAAAAAAGTTCACGGCCGTTAAAGAAAGGCTAAGTTGGATTATTTTTTTGTCAAGACTAGGCTTATGTGGCATTTGAATGTTCAGAAAGTTTTAAAAAATTCGATTTAGTCCCTGTGATTGAAAAGAAATTATTTTTCTCCCCATCTTCCTCTACCTCTCCCCATCACCATCACCTCTCTTCATCTCCATCTTCTTCTTCCTTCTTCTTCTTCTTCTCATCCTCATCCACTAATCTCTCACTCTCCTCTCTTCCCTTCATCTACTCTCTCCACCTAACACCACCACTGGACCCAGTACACTTCCACAAACGAACCAAAATCATCACTTCATCTTCTTCTTTTTCATCACCATCTCCTCCCTTCTAACCTTCTTCTTCTACTTCGGACATGTCTTCAACGACCACCATAGTGGATTGCTAGATCTGATTGCTGCGATTTGGGGGTTGGGGGCGACTTTGTGGGTTTGTCCATGACTTTTCTGGGATTGTTCATGATTGTGTTCTGGGTTTGCTCATGAGTTTTTGAGTTTGTTCACAATTTTGTGTTATGGGATTCTAGGTTTGTTGACCCCCAACTCTAGAGACAAGACAAATTCCATGGGGTTCTGGTGATGGGTGGGTTCGATGGGGTTCCTCTTTCTAACAAGCCAAATTCCACCGATCCCCTTTTGATTTGATGAATAAAACCAATAATCAGTTTTTGTATTTCTGAATACTCTGAATGTTTGTTTGGTTGGTGAAAGCGTTTGCAAAAAAATTGAACAGGAACATCAGTGGTTGAATCCCCTGACCTCACGCACCTTGTTGAAGCTCTTATTCAACAAGGCCTCTACAATGTCCATGTCTGCGTTCCTCAACCATGGGTCTTGTAAATTTCATCTATTTTGAATGTTTTGGTTTGTGGATTCTTGCTATATTTGGTTTTTTCGTTCAAAGCTTGGAAATTTTCAATGTTTTGGTGTTGTTATTGAATCTGGAACGTGTTTGTAATTTTATTAATTGGTAAAATGGTTGCTTTAGGGATAAATTGGTTTCCAGGCACTCAGTCATCAATGGGTACCGAAGTAGAAGAAAGGAAAGGGATGGAGAAGTGGCTTGGATGAGTGGCTGAGGAAGGTGGGAAACAACTGCCAGATCTGGGTTAATTCGTTTCAGATCTGGGTTGTCTGGGTGAGAAAAAATGGCTGAGCTCTGTGTTGTATGTAACACCCCAATTTCTCAACTGAGGAGTCACATTAGTAACCTAACAAAGTCTAAGGACCAATCTGCAATCCCTAAAAACCAAGGGAATTTTTTTTTCTGTAAAACAACTAAACACTTCGGCTAAAAGGTTGGAAACATACCATAACTTTATTTAGATAACTTGTTTCCCGATATACAGTAATAATAGTTTACAATACCATAAGTAAGGTTCAGAATAAACATGCGCACTTTAACAGTGGCGGAAGCAAGACTTTAATAACAGAGTTCTCATAAAGTAAAAGAGACTCCAACATAATCCACAAGAAGAGAAGCAAAGCTGCTTCTCATACCTCTACTCCACCACTTACAACTCGATCTCCAACTCGAGTAGCTATGCCTCGGCGGAAGGATCTCCATCGCCTAATAGCGTTAAGCGCCCAAACAACAAGTAGCAAATAGAAAGGGTTAACTCCATGCAATTACCATGTATAAAAGAGAAAAATCATGCTGTTCGAATTTAATTACCTGGCATGGTAAATAACTAGCAACATAACTCAACTCATATATCAACAACTTAAACATAAATTGGACTCAGATAATAATAACCTCAACAATGTAACATCAAATCAGATATCAATAAACCAATACGAAAATCCAACAACATAGGGTCAGGTGTTAGTTCCCTATAATGCAACTATATGCTGCTAACAAAATGGATCGATCAATATCGTCTCTCAAGACGGGACAATGATAGGACACACCTCCTCATCGCCACTTATAACGTCATACATGACGGGACAATCATAGGACACACCTCCTAATCGCCACTTAACGTCACACAAGACGGGACAATCATAGGACACACCTCCTGATCGCCACTTAGCACCTCGCAAGATGGGACAATGATAGGACACACCTCCTCATCGCCACTTGACTCAAGCCCTATATGCCAAGTCAGACAATAACAAAGCCCACCCAAGGACCAATCCAAAGTAACCACATGTTCCATCCACTAGGAAGCAGTAACGACAGAAACCAGTAAACGGCCGAAGCCTCTCAGAAAACATTTTCCAAATTCAGCATAATAATCATAATCATCTGCCAATCAATATAAACATCTTCATCTCAAACACAGGCAGTGCGATAAAAGCATGCAAGACTCAAAGACGCTCTAAAACCGAGTTACCCTTACCTTCGTGAGTAGAAGTTGGGCATGGAAATTGCGAACCTAGAACAAAGAAAACACAATCATCAACACAAGCTTCACTAGGAGCAACACGATCTACTAATACTAATCGAAATCGTAAAGAAAGCCTCTAAAGCTTCAGAGTTCCTATTTAGGCACAAATTGACAACGGAGACTTCGTTCGCTAAAACGAGCATAACTCGAGCTACAGAACTCAGAATGACACGAAACCGGCGCCAAAATTTCGACAATTGAAAGAGC
This sequence comes from Lotus japonicus, assembly GCF_012489685.1. Taxonomy (NCBI): domain Eukaryota; kingdom Viridiplantae; phylum Streptophyta; class Magnoliopsida; order Fabales; family Fabaceae; genus Lotus; species Lotus japonicus. The sequence continues at coordinate 104,792,401 of NC_080041.1, read as the reverse complement.
TACGCAATGGCTCAAGTCATAGAGACCCAAAAATTATTTTTGGACACGGTACCCAAGCAATTAGGTTTCGGCCACTATGGAAAATAGGGTTTTCGAACTTTTTCTTCGATCTAAATCAATTCACAAGGTAGTTTTAGGGTAAAACTAAGGCAAAGAAATTGTCGGAACAATTTTCGGACAATCGGGTCGAAATACGACTATCCAGGGGCATTTTGGTCCAAAATAAAGGCTCAAAACTTCAAAGTTATCAGTTCGGAAAACAAATTTGACAGCAACGATCCTCATGATATCCGTGACAACAAATCCTAAAGGCACGAAGTCAGATTAAGTCTTTTCGACAATAAAGTTTCGAAATGTGAGACAAAAAGAGTTTTGAGTCAATTTTTCAGATCCTGGACAACTGAATCGCAATCAGAGTTTACTGACAGAGGTTTTAGACTCAGGGGAACATAAGGAACATAACCCAAGCGAGAAATCAGAGAAATCGGACAATTTTAGAAAAAGCTCAAAACTTAGAGCACAGAAACGACTTCAGAAACTCAGCAGAAACAGAAATCAGAGGCAGGATTCATGATAGTTACCTCGATACCTAGAAGTAGGGACGAACTGCACGAAGATTGGTCAAGTTTTCGCGGAAATCTCCTCCCCCCTTGCTCCCCACGAAATCAGCCACAAATGGAAAGAAAATGAGAGGATTTTGCTTTTTCGCGCTATTTATAGGCGGGTGAAATCGCGGGAAAATGAAAATTTCGCGATTCCGATTTTTGCAGCACGATCACCGAGAAATTCTAAGAGAGATTCTGGCGTCAGAATTCCAGAACTCAAAGCAAATATCTAGGATTTGGGAAAAACGATATCGAAAAACTCAAAAGCGGTGTCGGTTAATCTGCCCCGAAAAACTACTTTTTGCTGTGGTGCTCAAACGACAAAACTTCCAACTGAAGAAAGATTGGAAACGTCGAAACAAGTCTGGCAACATGGACGGAATCTTCGTTAGAAGTCCCGAATAGAAAAAGTCTTCATCCATTGCTCGAAAATAGGGTTTCGAAGCAAAGAAATTAGCGTCGGCGGACATCCGAAAAGTGAATACTATCGTGCGTACAGTCCAGAGTTCCGAAATGAAACGCTGGTCGAAGGAAAAATAAAGAAAATCTTTAAATTTTCCAAGGATTCGAAATCTCACTTAAAACGTTGCTCTAAAGCGAAATTAGCCTATTCTGGACACGCTTGCCATAAGGCGGGTGTGCAGACGACTCGCTCTAATTCCTAAAATGACTACGCATCATTCCTCAAGCAATTCCTGAACTTTCTTCTTCATTAATCTTTCTCAAATATCAAACTCCTGTCACGCTTACACTGATTCTACGCGTGAGTCGGAAATTAGCTTGTTCTGAAAATCCAGGTCTTACATTGTATTATTTTTGGATGAGTGGTTGGTTTGTTTGGGTTATTGAATCTGGATGAAGAAGATGGAGATGGAGATACGGTGATGGTGGTGGGGAGAGGTAGAGGTAGAGGAAGATGGGGAGAAAAAGGATTTCTTTTTAACCATGGGGACTAAATCGAAATTTTAAAAACTTTCACAACATTCAAATGACAAAAAAAAAAATCCAACTCAGCCTTCCGTTAACGGCCGTGAACTTTTTTTAACTTAGGGACTGTTGATGAGAGAGATTTGGCACATTCAGGGACCACGGGCGTCATTTTAAAAGTTTAGGGACGAAATTGAAGGCGGTGGACACTTTCAGGGACGAACTTGACTATTTACCCGCTGATTCAAAACAACAAAAACTAACTCGAAGCCAGTTTGCTATCACATAATAAATTAAAGGCATGCATAAAGGGGAAGGAAAGAGTAGCACATGGTCTCAAAATCTTCATATTTGGCTGGAAAGTCATCCTTCACGTTAATTGGCACTCTAACAAAATAACTTCTCTTCATTTTAAGATTCATTAGTGTGATGGATACTCAACTTTTTTCTAAAATAAAACATAATTCAATATTAATTTTACACAATGACAAACACCTCTCATAAAAAAGACCTTTTATTTCATGTAATTTAAGAGTATGTGTGTGTATATATGTAGGGACTATACCATAAAACTAACCAAATCAACATATTTGAAAATCTTTCCAAAGTATATTTTATAATATAGAAAGAAGCTTTTCTAAGTAATTTTATCCTATCAGAATTAATTTTAAGAAAAAATAAATTAATAACATGGCCATGCATGACCAATAAATAGTTGGTTCAAGTTGTATGCTTTATTTTTCTTAAATAAAATCTCAGGTTTTGAGACTCGTAAATGGAAAAAACTCTCCACTAGAAGAGGTGTCCAATTGTCTCCCATAAATAATATGTGTAAAAAAAAAACCTTGGTTCAAGCTGGAGCTACATGAGCTGAGATTGACCATTGCATATGCAACCCAACACTTCCCAAACGCATGCTCTGACACATGACTGCTTGCATTGTTTTCCTAACAAACAACAAGACAACCCCAACATACTATTCAAGTTAAATGTTTATGTTACTCTCTCAAACAACATTTTCAACGTACTCTTTCTTGTTTGTTAAGCTTCACATGCCTCATTAAATTAACATTTATCCCTATTCATAAACACCACAGTACGTAGTAATGGCTTCTCAATATATCTCATATTTTTCTCTTGATCTACTTCTATAAAATGATTAAAAGTGGACATTCACATTTTAGTGACACACCTGCGACACACAATTTTGTGCTAACTTTTAACTGTCACAACCAATATCACATATACATATCAGTATCACTTCATCTTTCCTTCATTCAATTCATTACTCTCTCATTCTTATGGACGTGTACCAGTAATTTTCCTTAAATTAAATGTGGAACCACCAAATTAGAAATGAGGATCAGATCCACCCCACAAGTATATATATTACACATTTCTCAACAATGTAGGAAGAAGGCAAATGAAGAAAAGAGCAGCTGATGCAGCAGCAAAACCTACAGCACCACCCTCTGACTAAAACTTGGCCCCACCCCAAAGCACAGCCACCCACAAGATAGATAATCTCACAACTTTTCCACACCACTAACTTTCTGCCACGTGTCGCACACAGATTCTCTCCCTCCTCCCAACACTACTAAAAACAGCAAACCACAATCACTGCAAACACAACTCACTGACTATTTTCTTTCCTTCTTTCTTTCCTGGGAAAAACCAAAACACTGTCTTTACAGTTACACTGACAAAATCAAACTACTACTCCAATAATGTTGGAGCATGATCTCTTCACCTCCACCTCCACCACCACTGTCAAGGCCAAGTTTCCGCGTGTCTGTGACACGTGCCGCTCCGCCACATGCACCGTCTTCTGCCGCGCTGACTCGGCGTATTTGTGCGCCGGGTGCGACGCACAGGTACATGCGGCGAACCGGGTAGCCTCCCGGCACGAGCGTGTGTGGGTCTGCGAGGCCTGCGAGTGCGCCCCAGCCGCGTTTCTCTGCAAGGCTGATGCAGCTTCTCTCTGCTCCTCATGTGATGCTGACATCCACTCTGCTAATCCTCTTGCCAGCCGCCACCACCGCGTCCCCATTCTTCCCATCTCAGGCTGCCTCTATGGCCCTCCGGCCAACCTTTTAGGTGGTGAAGATGATGGCTTTGTCGGTGGTGGTGGTGAGATGGAAGATGAAGAGGAGGAGGTTGTTGATATGGAGGATGAAGATGAGGCTGCTTCTTGGTTGTTGCTGAATCCTGTGAAAAATAGCAACAACAACAATAACAATAATAACAATGAACACAATCAGCAGGGTAATGGTTTCTTGTTTAGTGGGGAGGTGGATGAGTATTTGGACCTTGTGGATTGTAATTCTTGTGGTGAAAACCAGTTCACCACCACTACTACTACTACCACTACTGATCATTACAACCACCACCAGCATCAGCAGCAGCATCAACAACATTATGGTGTTCCTCAAAAGGGCTATGCTGGGGATAGTGTGGTTCCAGTTCAGCAACAACAACAACAACAAGCACATCATTTTCAGCTTGGGTTGGAGTTTGAGCCCTCCAAAGCTGGGTTCAGTTACAATGGTTCTTCTATTAGTCAAAATGTAAGCCTCTTGAATTCCTTTTATTTTGGGGGGTTGTTGTGCGCTGTTTGACTTATAGTATGTTTGGATCAACTTATTTTCTCTCGGGAATCAATTGTGAGGCTAAGAAGTTACTGACAATAGCTTCTTTCCAGAATTGACTTTGGCGGTAGAATCAATTCTAGAAGGATAACGAAACATGCTAGTAGTTTCTATGGTTTTGCTTACAAAATTCTTCATGTGGGCTTTCTTTCAAAGTTGGATTTTAAAGCTGTTTCAATTTTTTTTTTCTGGTTCTGTTTCAAATTCTAAACACAATTGGTCATTGATACTTTTTCATGGGAGTTTTGATAAAACTTGTAGTATATCTTCTTTTGAAGTGGCAGTTTCTTTGGTCTCCCCATGATTATCATATTGTTTAATTAGCCATAATTGGATTTAAAAGCAGTTTCTTTTCCGGGCATGTTCAATACTAACTTTAAATTTCTGGTTCAAATTCTGCATACCAGGTTATTGGCCTGGTCCACATAAGGTGTCTCTGATTCTTTCTGCAACTTTCAAGCTCACTTTACCCTTTTTCTCTTTTCACTTTTTTCTTTAGTGGAAGGTATCTTAACAACAAATTAACAAGCTTTCTTACTTGGACTGGTTCTATGATTGTTTTTCCCCCAATATACATGAGAAAACTTTCTGCTTTTGCTTTTTATCTGCCAAAATGGTAGGTGTCTAGGTGAGGTTTCACCAATTCTATAAATGGGATATGCTGTTTCCTTCCTTTCCTTAAAATTTATTCAATAGTATATACCTTTTCTCCTCTACCAAGTTGTGTCACTGGACTAGCTCTAAAGTGCTAGAGGCTTTTTCCCTTCAGATTCTCATATCTTTTCTAGCTCAAGCAGTGGTTACATGTATAGGAACATTTGTCTGCAAGGGAAATATTCATCAATTTTCCACCCTTTATAGAAATTTTCTTTGTCAAAAAATTCCCTCATATGTTCAGCCATTTCCATCAGTTTTGTACTTAGCTACAATTTTTAGTGCCAATATAAAATGTTTGTTGCATTCGGGTGATAAAAATGTTAATTACTCGACCCTGTTGTAAAGAGCTTATTTGAGCTTATCTTATAGCACAAACGTTTATTCAAGTGTTTAGAAAAGCTTATGTAAACACCTTATGACCTACATATAAGCTATTTTGAACTCATTTTCATAAGCTGTTCAAATTAGCTTATGGACAAGTGCTTATAGTTACTTATTACTTGTTTTGAGCTTATTTCAATAAGAGTTTCAAATTATCTTATGAATAAGCGCTTATGCGATAAGATAAGTACTTAATTAAGTTGTTTGCCCAAGTGCACCGGTTGCTAGTGGTGCTGCTTAAAAAAGTTATCTTGAATCTATGATCTCATAACATGTTTTGTTTCTTGTCAGGTTTCAGTTTCATCAATGGATGTTGGTGTTGTACCAGATTCAACAATGAGGGATGTCTCAGTTTCCTATTCAAGGCCCTCAAAAGGAACAATTGACCTATTTTCTGGACCTGCCCTTCAGATGTCTTCTCATTTTTCTCCATTGGACAGGGAGGCCAGGGTCCTAAGGTACAGGGAGAAAAAAAAGACAAGAAAATTTGAGAAGACAATAAGGTATGCCTCAAGGAAGGCCTATGCAGAGACTAGACCCCGGATAAAAGGTCGATTCGCCAAGCGAACTGATGTAGAAGCTGAAGTTGATCAGATGTTCTCCACAACGCTAATCACAGAAGTTGGATATGGCATTGTTCCTTCCTTCTGAATTTGCTGCCAGAAGACTGAGAAGAAGAAGAAGGTTGAGAAACATGGTCATTAGAAATCACAAGCACTTGTGTACTATTACTAAGTTATTCTACTGATAGCTGTATTTTTTATGTATTCTAATTACTTGCAGTTGCACTAATTAGATATAAGCTGTAATATTTTGTTCATTGTCTTCTGAATGAGAATGTTATTTGTAAATACAGTCCTATATTAAGTTATCAAATTACAATCAATATATCTTTGAAATTTTCTAGAGATACATTCATAAAAAATTATGATTCTTAAACTTCATGAATCAAATTTATGTGCTTACCTTTAAATAGTTAGTTGACTTTCCAATAGAAGTTAGTTTGTGGGACTAAAACTCATTATCATCACAAGTTCACCCTTAAGACTAAGCATCTAGTTACAAGGCATATGACAGTAAGCATGCTTCTCTTCAATTTCAAACTTTTGAAGATGTTTCATTTACAAGGAATGCCTCATTTCAGAAGCTCCCTTGACCTGAAAATTTATACAACCATTCAAGTGAACTAAACCTGACTGGCTTGAATATTGGTTGATATTTGATATGCTCAGGATCCTGAAACATGAAGGTCACAAAGGAACAAAGGGCGAGTAATTCTCAAGTAAACATACAAATTCACTAGAAACTATAGCAAACAACTCTAATTGCAACTAACACAAAATATGACAACTTCTTAGAAGATTTTGCTAAACTCCTACTCCTATTATTCATGCTAAATGACACGAAATTTACCCAAATCTATACCTATATTAGAACACATATCAATGGGTTTATCACATACAGAGTGCATGAAAATACTTCTAACACTTCAGCTTCTATCTGATTCTTGATTACTTTAAGTGACAGATTTTTGGATTTGGACAAAGGAGAAGATATTAAAGAAACAAATCAAGAAAGCTTATACTGTGAAACCATGGCTACAAGTAAGATAAAGAACATATCAGTTTGATCAGGGACGGATCGAGGTACAGAGAAAATGGGGCAGTCACCCTTGAAGAGAAAAAAAATCTTAGTATAATATTATTCAAATGATATATCTGCCCCCCTAAAATATTTTAAATTGTCTCTTTCAATTTAATCATTGTTGATTTTTCTTAACTTCGTTAAATTTACGTTCCCCTTTACTAATTTCCATTTCAAATGAAATACAAGACATCTATAATATAAGACCTACTTTCAATATGATGTAAACAAGAGAGGAAACAATATAACCCTCCACCACAGTGTGAATGTAATGTTTTGCCCCCTTCCAAATTGGTATTTCATACTGCAACTTTGGAGAGCTATAGAAAGGTTCTCTTGCACTTTTTGCCATCGTGGAAGTGAATATTGGACAAAAAGTAAAAGAAGAAAAATAGTAATATTTAAATGAATCGATGGGAGAGTCATCCATGACCATGAACTTGCAATATGAGAAGGATGGTGATCAGGTATGCTGAATCAGGCAGATGCTTCACAACCTTTTTTCAGGTTGTCATTGGTTCATGATAAATATTGGAATAATCAAAATCTGCATTGCTACTGCTGCAAACTAGGGATAGAAGTCCCCATGCTATGCCACATTTCATAAATGCAAAGCAAAGATACCAAAGTAGAAAGGGTAAGTGCAAAATTATTAGAAGTTGGACTAATAAATCCATAGCAAGTGGTATGGTTAGATACTATTCTTAATCTAAAGTATGCTCATCATATGATAAATCAAGACATCAACAATGAAATCACAATAGTATGTTTGGTTCCACGGTTTTAGAGTCACTTTTGCTTAGAAGTCACAAGTCTTACAACATGTTTGGTTCGGCTTCTTTTTCAAGAGAATCAATTTTGGCACTCAGAAACTTCTCCCAGCAATTAATTTTGAGTTCAAAATTAACTCTAGAGAGTTCAAGTGTCTTGAATTATGTGCAAATCATGAAACTAAATAGTAAATATACACTAAAATACATAGCTTTTTCATATTACTCTTTCTTTTTTTGAACAGTCATATTACTCTTTCAATTACTCATTGTTGATTTTTCTTAATGTTCAATTTTTACCCCTTACTATTTTTGCTATAGAAAATTTCTCATGCTCTTTTTGCCTTCGTGGAAGTGAATATTTGACAAAAAATAAAAGAAGAAAAATAGTAATATTTAAATCAATCAATGGGAGACCCATCCATTACCACGAGCTTGCTATAAATCCATTGTATGAGAAGGATTGGTGATCAGATATGCTGAATCAAGTTGATGCTTCAAACTTTTTTTCAGGTTGCCATTGGTCCATAAATATTGGAATAATCAAAATCTGGATTGCTATTGCTGCAAGTAACTTCTGATAGCAGGCCACATTCTCTGCCACATTTCATGACTGCAAAGCAAAGATACCAAAGTAAAAAGGGTAAGTGGAATATTCTTAGAAGTTGCATGAAATAGATCCATAGCAAGTGGTACGGTTACTATTATTAATGCAGTATACTCATCATCTGATAAATCAAGACATCAGCAATGAAACCACTACATAGTATATTTGGTTCCATGGTTTTAGAGTCACTTCTGCTAGAAGCTATGAGTCTTAACATGTATGAATCGCCTTCTATTTTCATCAGAATCAATTTTTGGCACTCAGCAATTTGTCCCTAGAATTGATTTGGCTTCATAGTCAATTGTAGAAGAAATTTCCTAACATGCACTTAGTTTATGAGTAAAAATATCTTGAATTATGTGCAAATTAACTGTCAAACTTCATAGTAAATATACACAAAATAAGAGTGACCATACGTGTACATAAGGTTTTTAGCGGACATTCAATCCATACACTGTTTAGCGGCGGTCAAAACAACAGCAAACAATGGCGTCAGTTAGAAACCCCTGCTAGTGTGTTGATAAAACCCATTTGTCTGATAATATTTTCCCTAAAATACATTGCTTTTTTATATTACCTATTTCAATTAGTTATTGTTAAATTTTGTTGATGTGTGTTATATTTTAGTTGCCCCTTACTATTTTTTTTCTGGTTCCATCCCTGAGTTTGATCCTCTACTTAGTTGATTGAAGGATTATCATGCAGATGCTTTAATTTGTACTATTTGAAATGAATTACAAGACATCTGTAATATAAGACCTACTTTCAATGTGATGAGAGAGCTATAGAGGAATCAATATAGCCTTCCACCACATAGTGTGAATGTTATGTTATGTTTTGTCTTCTCCCCTTCCAAAGTGGTATTTCATATTGCCAATTTGGGGTGCCATTGAAAAGTTCTCTTGCACTTTTTGCCATCGTGGAAGTGAATATTTGACAAAAAGTAAAAGAAGAAAAATAGTAATATTTAAATGAATGGAAGAGCCATCCATAACAGTGAGCTTGCTATATACCCATTGTGTCAGAAGGATGGTGATCAGATATGCTGAATCAAAGTTGATGCTTCTCAACTTTTTTTCAGGCTGTCATTGGTTCATAAATATTGGAATAATCAAAATCTGCATTGCTATGGCTGCAAGTAACTAGCGATAGCAGGCCACATTCTTTGCCACATTTCATGATTGCAAAGCAAAGATACCAAAGTAAAAAAGGGTAAGTGGAATATTCTTAGAAGTTGCAAACAATAGCTCCAAAAGAAGCGGTAGTATTGCTACCATTAAGCCAAAGTATACTCGTTATCTGATCAATCAAGACATGAAGTCAATAAATAGTATGTTTGGTTCCACTGTAAAATGCTGTAGAATCACTTCTATTTAGAAGCTAAAGGCTTACGAAATGTTTAGATAAACTTCTTTTTCATCACAATTAATTCTCTATAATTGATTTTGACTTTGGAATCAATTATAGAATTTTTTTGTCAGGCATGCACTTAATTTTTTAGTGAAGGTCACAACAGGAAAACCGTTTATTATCATCGACCGAAAGCCAACGTTAACAATTTGAAAACTGACAGTCAATTTAATGTCGGTGTCAAGGCTAACATTGAGAGGGTTGAAGCTAACATGTAATGTCGGCCAAGTGGTCGACGCTGAAAGTTAGTGTTGATTTAGCCGATGCTCAACCCTTGACACAAAGGGCAAACTAACATGTTTTTTTTAGTTCTAAATTTTTTTAATACCTTAAAATATTTCATTCAAACAGGTTTTTTTTTTATTTTAAAAAATTGTTTCTAAAAACTATTTTTAGAAACATAAAACCAAAACAGAAATAAAACAAAACCCTTATTTTTACAAACTCCACCTTGATATGACAATAAACTCATCAAGGGTGCATAGGAGTTTATGAAATGTTTGCATAGATAATATCAACTCCCTCCTATAAACTATAAGTTAGAGATACATGTATAAAAAAATTATGATAGATTATTGGATTGGGACAAAGGAGAAGAAATTAAAGAAACAAATTAAGAAAACTTTTACGGTTGAAATTAAACCATGGCTCAATATGATGTGAGCTATAGAGGAATCAAATTTACTCTCCACCACATAGTGAGAATGTAATGTTTTGTCCCCTTCCAAAGTGGAATTTCATATTGTTGACTTGGAGTGCTATAGAAAAGTTCTCTTGCACTTTTTGCCATCGTGGAAGTGAATATAGGACAAAAGGTAAAAAAAGAAAGAATAGTGGTATCTAAATGAATCAATGGGAGAGACATTCATGACCATATGATCTTGCTATCAGATATGCTGAATCAAGCTGATGCTTCTCAATTTTTTTTCAGGTTGTCATTGGTTGATCATAAATATTGGAATTTGGAATAATCAAAATCTGGATTGCTATTGATACACGTAACTAGTGATAGTAGTCCACATTCTTTGCCACATTTCATGACTGCAATACAAAGATAAAGTAAAAACGGTGAGTGGAACATTCTTAACTTGTTGAACTCTGTATATTAGAAGTTGCATAAAAGTTCACTCATCTTCTGATAAATCCAGACATCAGCAATGAACTCATCAATAACAGACATATCTCTTTTTCCTTCAGAAAATGTAAATTATGCTCTTGCCTTGTGACTTTGAGCATGCTTTTCATGTTGAAAATTGTGCAAATCTTCTTCGTTATGAAGTCAAACACATAGAAATTTTTATTTTAACATCAAAATCCTCATCGATTTAAAAAAGAACTCATCAAGGGTGAACAGAAGTTTGTGAGATGTTTGCAAAGATAATGTCTCTGCCAATATTGTAATTAAACAATTACCAGAGAAATATAAGCTTGTGCTATATCTTAGTGAAGTTGTCTTTTTAAGTTTCTTACATCAAATAATTTTACTCAAGTCACATAGTGGTCCTAAAGTAGCTGCACTTTTCCACTTTTATTGAAGGCATGTGATAATGTAGAAGAACTCGTGGAGGTTGTGGCTCAAAGTTCACTGGCTTTCAGATGAGATGAGCTTCAGACAAGTACATGCACTCACAAAATTGATTCCCCAAACAATTTTTTTTCTTAGAAATAAAATTTCCTTCCATGACATACAAGCATCCAGGCCGGGTTTGTTTTACTTTTAAAACCAAGCAACGTAGTTAGGGGTGTTTGGAAAAACAACTTATTTAAGCAATATAAGCGTTTATCGCATAAGCTAATAGGTTGGTCATAAACTATTTGCATAAGTTATTCTAAACATTTTCTTAAGCGCTTATACTATAAAATAAAATAAGCTCAAAATCTCTTATAATCCAATAATTAATATATTTCAAGGTAAGCCCTAAAGTAAAGTCATTTATGGCATCTTACTGATTCAAATAGATTCAACTTAACTGCACTTTGGTCCTTCGATCCTAGTTTGGACTAGTTTCACTTTGTTTTTCCGAGATAATTAAGTTCATTATAATTAAATATTAAGCGAATATAGTTCTTTTGTCAATATTATGGGTTTATGATTCAAAAACATTTTTAAGGATTTGATAAGATATGAGACTATGGTTTAAATAGGATAAAATCTTGGGATTTTTTTTATTTTTAATTAAAATTTAATATTTTGATTAGAGAGATTAAGGAAAGAAGTGTATATGATGATTAAGTTTTTCAATTTGTGAACTTTTCAGTACAAAATAAAAATTTAAAAGTTTTAAGTAAAATAAAAGTGATGAAGCTATACTTGTGTAAAAAAGATAGGCTAATATGGTGTTGTGACACAATGAGTATGTACCAATTAAAACTTTTTTCTTATAGCTTTTGAGGAAATTCTATGGGAATGCAATATTGGTTGGGGTGGCAAAACGTGTGAATCAAGCATGTCCCATCAACAACTCGTGTAAAATGACCCAACTCGTCCCACCCCAAATTTGAGAAGTGAGTTGGGTAAGGCGCCCCACCCTATTTTACAACATATTTGTAGGTTGGCATGTCAAAAATAAAATAAAAAATATATAAATGATGAGTAATTACACTCAAAATGTGGCAGGTTGACCCTTCTAAAACAATATGATTTGCATGTTGACCCACCTAAAATACCTCTACACCAAACCAATGCTTTGTAGTGGTAGATTGGAGTCAAATTAAGTCTGATGGAGAGGTTAAGGAAAAGAGAAGTGGGAGAGTTTACAAAGATTGAAGAAAAGAAATTAAAAGAAAATTCATCAGAGATGAGAGAGAGGTAGATTGGGGTGACTAGAGTTGAAAGAAATAGGAGATGAAAGATAAAAAGAAGAAAATCCTACTTCAAAGATGAAAGAAAACTTTCACCAAAAAAAGAAGATAACACACCTAAAGTGGGTAGAAAACCTCCCATGAGGAAGGGGAAGATTCCCTATCGAAGGGAGGGAAAATGACGCTCACAAGGCTTTTATTATGACTCCACTAATTCTTTTTTTTTGTTCTAGCTACTTAGATTAGAATCCAAACGGTCGTCTAGAGGCATACTACTATGCAATAAGAGGAGCAAATTAAAACAAAAAATGTTATCATCTTTTACAGTTTTCTTTTCCAGGGTTGGAAAACAAGAGAGAGAATCGACATGCACCCCCTTTTGGGGTTCCCCTCCTTCGTGGAGGTTTCTCCTTCTTTTAGGTAGGTATTTCTCTCACAATAAATAGGTTCTCTTCTATATTTGGTGGATTTGCTACCCAATAAGTGAGCTTATATTCCCCTTTTAGTCTGGTTCCACCCTTTTTGTAGCCACCATTGGTTTCCTCCACTCCACAAGGTGATGTCGCCTTCGGCTTGGCCACAACCTTCTTCGCCACTGCCATCTCCATCCTTTCTCTCTATTCTTTCTATTTGTTGGTGGCTATGTTATGAAGTTGCCTTGTTTTCATGGTCTCTGTGTTGAGCTTGGTTCCTCTCGGTGTTGCTGAAGCCTTAACCTAAGCTTCCATGAAGGCTAAGCAAATTGCAACTCTGGCATATCCATATGAGGTGATATAGATGGAGATTCTAGTTAAAAAGGATTGAAGTTTTTCTCAAATAGTTATAATTAGCTTGATTCAGTGTTGAGCCTGGGAATTTAGAGGCTTTGATTGGTTGCTAATATATTAGCTACTTGTGTTAGTATGAGTGTGCATGTATGCTTTGCTCTAAATTTTTTATCTGATTGAATTTTTTCACTCTTTGAATATTAGTCTCACTAATGTAATTAGTGTCACCGGACAACCGTTTTAGCATTAATCTAAGTACCATTAAAAAAATCTCATTCAAGTTGTTAAACAAAACTTAAATACTAAAAAAAAATACAAAACCTCCATCCAAGAGTCATCAATTAAACAAGGAATACAATAGTTCCCTTACTATAGAGCTATAAACTAAAGAACATAAGCAACAAACTTAAGGATGCCTTTACTAGGGTTTCACAAAACAGGTTGTGCTATCACCCTCTAGGGGGTTCTCCTTCTCCACTAGGAAGGTCATCCTCCTACTTCTTTATGTGCTTCGTCCACATCAAGTTAGTTTCTTCCACATTAGGTGGTTTATTACCCAAATAAGTTTGATTGTTTTTACTTTCTCCTTTCTTTTGGCCACCAGCACAACCATCCTCCCTTTGTCGTTTAGCCTCCATCATCCACCGTTTTCTCTTTTCTTCTCTCATAACTAGATCTGCGGCCACCACTGCATCTTGCCGTCATCAACCATGCCACCAGTTATAAGCCAACTTGCAGATCGACCTTCGGCCTCCACACCACCATCTGTGATCGTCATCCCCCACCCGAAACTGCCATCGACCACCCCCATTCTCCTCGGTCTTGTGCTGTTGTGCACTCCTTCTTACTCCAACATGACTTCCCTTCTTTCTTATAAGTTCGTGTTTTGATGGTGCATCATGTGCACACCATTGTTGATGATGGTTTTGTCGCAGATGAACTTTTGCAGTTTCGGCAGAGCTGGCTAGGCTTGGAAATTAGAAGAAACGACAAAAAAAGTATAAAAATCATTTTTCTTTTTAAGATTGGAAGATCAAGAACTTAATGTAGATAAAGCTTGTTTTCTAGTCATGGTTATGTTAGATTTCTTGTTCCTGTTTGAGTTTGGGTCGACAACATTTCAATTGCATCAGAGAATGCTATAGCTTGTCAGTGGTGATAGGCTGCAAGTGCTCTCTCTAAGGCTTGATACTATTAATTTGTAAGTACCGTTTGACTTAGCTTATGCCTCAATCTTACATATCTTTGACACTAAAAAAAACACCTTACTAATTATTATTTTTTGGTAAAATAAAAACTGCCTTACTATGTTTGTGTTTGTCAATAGATCCACAACTATTTTAAGCTCATATCAATGAAAACCATATTTTTTTTCTTCTCTCAGCACAGCCCAATTTACTTGGGCCTAAACTAGCCCATATATAAGATCCAATTTCACCTTACATTCTCCTTCTCCTTCAAAAATCACAAAACCCTCATTCATCGCAAACCCAACGCCGCCACCGCCGGCGAAACCTCTCCTCCTTCATCTCCTTCCTTTGCGTAAACCCAGGTACCCTTCTTCTCTCCTTCCTCTCTTCTTTCCTTTCTTTGTTCTTCTGCATGCTTGTACTGTTCTTCTGCCACCTTTGGCGCACTCTGTGTGCGTTTGTGAGGACAGTGTGATTGTTCTGTGAGTTGAAGAGACCAAGTATGTTAGTGCCAAAAATATATTCTTTTTGTGATTTTGGTTGATGGGTATTGCAGGTTTTAAGCTAAACATGGCCAAGAAGAGAAAGCGCAGTGAAGCTGCTCAAGCTGTGGTACCGCCCAAAAAGGATGATGTTGCTCCAGAGAGACCAGCTAGAACCCTTTTGGGATGGAAGGATAAGAATGTTGTCAATCAAGATGATGAGGTTAACGAGAATGGTCATTCACCTGTGTTTAGGAATAAAGAGAAAGTGTTGGTCACTTGCTCTAGGCGCATTATTTACAGGTATAAATCACAAACCTATATATCTTATTGTAGTTACAGGGTTTGGATTTTGGATTGGTTAGTTTTATGTTCAGAAAAGTTATGATGGTGTGTTTGTGTTGTTAAATTAAGCTCAATGAAACTTTTACTTTGTGTTGTGGGTTTGTTTTTGGATATGGTGTTGATAGGGTGGTGTGTTTCTCATGAGTTTACAGGTATCGGCATCTGATGTTGAATGTGGTCTCACTTCTACCTCATTGCAAGAAGGATAACAAGGTTGAATCCAAGGAAACTAAAGGGGCCACCCTGAACGAGCTTGTTGAGCTCAAAAACTGTTCCTCTTGTCTATTTTTCGAGGTATTCTTTTTATATGTTACTAGGTTTTTCCACTGCCATCTATTTGTTATGTTTGTGCTATTAGCTTTTCTGCCTGTTTATGGTGTAAGAATTCTTTAATCATCTGATTTTGTTTTATATTTTATCTTTGTGTTATTAGCTTTTCTGCACAAATTGATATGTTATTGTTGGTTCCTTTCAAATCCATATGATCTCTTCCTTTTCTGATTGGGTTAAGCATTTTTTTTATATATTTTATGGATTTATGTTTTGTCCATATTAATTTCTAAAGCATGTCATGCCTGTATCCTCTCTTTTTTTCAAAAACATGTAGTTAATTTAATTTGAACTATCCAATTGAGGGGATATTTTTCACTCAAACTCTTGAGTTTGCAATCCTCTATACATTTGCTCGAGTCTTTTAAGTCTTTTCAACTTATGTCATTCTGATAATTGTCTTCTCCTCCCTTTTTCTATATATGAATTTCAGTGCAGGAAGGCTAAAGATCTTTTTCTCTGGATGTCAAAGTGCCCTAATGGTCCGTCCGTAAAGTTTTTAGTTAGTGCTGGTAATATTCTCATCTGATTATTATTACAAGGTTACTTTTAATGATTTTGCTTGTTATGATAATGTAATGTTCTGGGCTCTGTATTCTTTGTTCTTCATGCTTGTTTAATTATATGATTGTTTCTTTCTCTCTCCCCCCTTTTCTCCCTGTTGAACTTTTTATTGAGGCCAGTTTACTGATCTCTCTTTACCCCCACTGCTTTCCAGTTCACACAATGGAGGAATTGAAGCTAACTGGAAATCATCTAAAAGCTTCCCGCCCACTTTTGACGTTTTCAACAAATTTTGAAAAAGATGCACATTGGAAACTGTTGAAGGAGATGTTGTTACAGGTAATTGCTTTTCTCCTTCCATATGAGCAGTGTTTCTTTCTTGTCTAATTAGTTTGATCTGAAAGCAAGATTAGGAAATTTCTATCGACATGTTGATTACTCTTGTATTTATATGTACCATTTTAGATCTAAGAGTAAAGGCTAGTTCTATAATGCTTTGTGGGTGCCGTATAAATTTCTATTGTAAATGAGAATTGTTTGAGATTCAAGAGTAAAAGGTTTGTTCCATAATTCTTCTTGACATTGCAGTATGAGAGAGTTGTTTTTATGATCACTTTATTTGTAATCTTATCCTACAGACCTACAGTTCTCATATATCTGCTTAAAGGTATAATCTTGATTTATTATCATTGACCAGAAAAATTCTATTAATGTATGCACATCTTGCTTAGTTTAAATTGAGCGTGTTTTGGACCACACCCTTATTATTCCTATCTAGAATTTTCTCTGATTTTGATATTTGTGCCTGAGTACTGTGTTGAGCATGGCCAGTGGGTTGTGTGAGTGTGTATTTGTGTTTCTGCGTGATTAATTAATAAAGCTATACATAATTTTGATTATTGCTGACATGCACTTTCTTTCATTCAGATATTTGAAACACCAAAGGACCATAGAAAGTCTAAGCCTTTCCATGATCACGTTTTTGTTTTCTCAATAGTTGATGACCATATATGGTTCCGGAATTACCAGGTTCGTGTTTTTAGTTGCACAAGATCTAAATTATTGGCCTATGCACCTTTTTCAAATTTGCATTATTAGAACCGCCCAACCCTTCCTTGGGCACTTCCCTCTTTAAGAGTTTAAAGACTGCTGCTCTTTTGTTCTGGATAACCATTCCAACCTAATTCTAGAACACAAATTGTACCCGTATTGATTATAATTATGTAATATGTTGATTGTTTTGGGTAGCTTTAGCTTATTGACAGAAGGGAAGTTGTTCTATATTTTCCAATTTGGAGGGTTAGCCATAGATTCCCTAACAAATATACTTAAGCATATGAAAAATTTAATAAGCTTTAGCACACAGCTTTGAAGACCTAGAGAATGATGGCTGAGAAGTCTCTTATGTTAAGCCTTTTAAACTAACAATGGATCAAAAACTCCATCCCATTTTTAAGATTGCACTATTGCAGGAAAAACCTTATATAGTGTAAAACTCCTAACACTGGCAATGGGTGAGATCAAGTACTTACTGTTATATAGTGAGATATACATGTCCTGAACACCATGACACTACCTGCTCTAATGCACTGGCGGTTCATACATTTGATTATTTGCATGCTGTTTGATCATTCTCTGCTTCGTGTTGTTACTAGTGCTTACTGAGAAACATTACATGTTAAACCACACTCTTATTCCCATGCAGATCTCTGTTCCTCATAATGAGTCAGACAAATTACCTCGAGGAGGCCTTGATAAAATGACATTGGTTGAGGTATGAAAGTTTTCTAATTGATTTATATTTTGATTTGTCAACTTCTAAAATTTCTCTAACTTGTGTCTGTAAACTACTTGATTAGGTTGGTCCGCGGTTCTGCTTGAACCCAATTAAAATATTTGGAGGCAGTTTTGGAGGCCCAACTTTATACGAGAATCCATTCTACGTGTCTCCAAATCAGGTACTGACCACAATGTTCTCCATGCACATGTCTAGTGTCTATAGTGTTCTACTGAAAATAACTGTCATCATTGGCTGTGGTTATCAACTTATGCCGGTTCTTGTAGATTCGAGCTTTGGAGAAGAGGAAGAAGGCTGGAAAGTTTGCAAAGAAGGTCAAAGCAAAGACAAGGCGGAAAATGCACGAGATGGCTAATCCTCTGGAGCCTGATGAGTTTGCAGATATGTGGAAAGATTAATTTGAACACATCTGCGACTTTCACTAAAAGTAAGAATCAATATTTTACCTTCTATCCAGCATGAATTGGCAATTTTGCTGGCAGCCCATGCTTTATAGGACCTTTTGATGTTGTGAACTCCTTTAGAGGCTGAACTTCTGTTTATCAACACTATGATCTTTAGCATGAAAGGTAGTTTCTTCTTGTGATTCCATGTTATTTTCTTTAATTTTGCAAGGGTGTTTCCTATCCATCTTTAGTTGTATGATATATTTATGCTATATATATTCTGATAAGATGTTGGTTTTATGGAAAGTAATATTTGGTAGAGAAGGTTGTAATTTCCAGCCTGAGGTTTGGTTGATTTTTGCAACTATTTTGAGACTTTATTTAGTCAAGTGCTATTTATAAAGATGCCTCCACATAAGATGTGAGCTGTGTGTGAGCTTTGCTCTAGGCCCATGTGGATAACCAGCCATTTATGGTATTTTTTTAGTAAAGCTTAAAAATGTATATTTTCATTACAATTTTGTTTATATAAAAAAAAGCATCAACTGACAAAAGGTGCTTAAGTCATTTTTAACACTCTTACTACTTTTTCCCAATAAAATCATTTTTAAATCTTCTACTTTTTCCCAATAAAGTCATGTCCGGTTATGAAGAAAAGTTCTAAAATTATTTTCTATACTAAATAGTAAAACATTTGAAAAACAAAGTTAAGCAAACATGATTTTTGATTCTGGTGTTACATTTGTTTGAATAATGGTTGGTTGACACTCTTAATGCACTTACACCTAGTAAGATAATGAAGAAAAGATAAACTAATGGTGTGCATGCTTTGTACTTAATTATACATTCTGATTGCATTGCCATAGCTCTCATGTTTTAGATAATTTTTAGTTGTGTATCATGTCCTTTCATGCTGAATCATTGGTAGAATAGACAAAAAGGCCATGTATGAATGTAGTAAACCTCTAGCCTTCTTTGCCTTTAAACTTCTAGGTCCAACAAATTCCTTCAAGCTCTCCCATCTATCCTCTGTAGGGTCCTTAGTTAACGCGCATCAGTTAAAGGGCTATGTTGTTAAGTTGACATTGGATGTTGGGCTCCCTCACGTGGGCACCATAACGGGCTACCAAATTGTTTTTTCTTCATTTTCAATACAAAAAATATTAACATGACAGCAGAAGTCATTGGAAGAATAATAATTACAAAATAAAGTTGAGTAATTGCAAAAGTTGAGTAATTGTTTTCCTTTTAAGTTTGAAATTTATTGCTTTCTAAAATTTAATTTCTGAAAAGCTCGTAAGAGCTTGTTTATATTATACTTTTGAAGAAAAACACCAGTGTTCAGATGATTTTGTTATATTTCGATAGTACTTCTGGAACTTGACTAATTCAGAATTTACAACAGTAAAAAACATCTTTATAATGTTTATTATGAACAATGAGGTAAATATTTAATATGAGCATTTGGGTGATGAGTTTTGGGTTTGGACGACAAATAATGATAGTAATTTTTTAGTAAAAGGGAAGATGCCCCAGGTTCGTCACTAGTGCACTCAGCTCCTTGAGGAAGCTTAAGGTTTTACTCGTGAGGACTACCTTGTTTGGTGGATTTTGAAGAACGCAATTCCAGCTCGGGTATGGCTTTTGGAATAGAGGAGTTGGTAGCCCGTTATGGTGCCCACGTGAGGGAATGGAGGAGACTGTGGACCACATTTTCTCAGATTGCGAGTGGAGTATAAGAGTTTGGTTCCTATTGGTGTTGGGTAGGGGTGTTTGCAGTTCGATTTGGACCGGTTTTGGGTGAAACCAGAAATTGATACAATCAAAATTCATTAGTTCGGTGGTTAGCAAAAACATTCCGAAACCAAACCAATGATGAACAGTTTGGATTGATTTTGTTCATCGGTTGCACAACTTTTTTTAAGACAACTTCAAATATATAGCAATAAATAGGTGTAAACAATACATATGAGACTGCAATCACATATTATTCACAACTTAACAATGTAGCAAAATGCAAATCAATAATTCACTCATGTGGAGGCATGTGTGGTGGTCGAACCGATGTAGAGGCCTTATGGTGGAACTGCAACGACGATGTGGAGGTGTGCGTGGTGGTGGAACTGCGATGTCATTGAAGGGGTGGTGGTGTGCTAGAATTGCGATGAAGGGAGACTTTGATATGTGTTTTGTGGGAGGAGATTGAGAGTAGAGAAAAGGAACACAACTAGGGTTTTCAGTTCCATCTAATACAAGTATTTATACATGTCAAATTTTTTATTTTTTAAATATATATATATATATATATATATATATATATATCATTGATTTGGTTCTTCACTTTTTAATTCTTTGAACCATAAACTGAACAAATATTGATTAGTTTCCATCGGTTTTAAACCGAATAAAAAAACCGATCCAATTTAATTGGCTCGGTTTCGTCGGATCGATTCGACCTGATGAACACCCCTAGTGTTGGCATCACACGGGAGCCTGATTCGACCCAGTCATTGCTACATGAATTTATGAAATTCTCCTCGAAGCTCCAATTGAAGTGACTAAACATGTTTGTGCTATTTGCTATCAAATATAGAGAGTTCAAAATCTCTTCTTTTGGGGGTAAGGCTCTAGACGCATTTACCACTGCCTCAAATGCTTCCAAGGAGTTGTGCCAGTACTAACTGATGCAGTTGCATTTTGCTGAGCTTTGGCAGGTGGTGCACAGCTCCCGAAGCATGCTTAGCGTCCTCCACTGACAAATTTCTTGAGTTCAACGTCGACGCAACCAAAGCTTTATTGGGTTATGGTTCTGTGTTTCGCGACCAAGATGAGCAAGTTGTGGCTGCAAGCCTGCAACAGTTTCAAGTGATTGTGTGGACTTGAGAGTGGAATTCGTTGAAACTGTGGTGATAAAGAAATGTTTGAACCTGAATATTGTGAAATGTTTCTCTAATCTTGTGTGAAATCTGATTTTGTTATAGCTGATTTTCTTATTTAATTGCTTGCCTCATCTTTTGTTTCTACTTCTTTTCACCATACGCGTAGGGAGGCAAGTAGATAAACTCATAACTTAGTTAAATATTTAACTAAGTTATGGTTTATTGATGTTCTGTCATGTTTTCTCTCTTACATTTGTTTAGACATTTACATTTCCTGTTTCAAAAAATTGAATTTTACACACACACACACACACACACACATACATATATATAAATCATGCATGCAAAAGTGCTTCACCAGAGTTCAATATGCTTATGGATCCGATCCTGTAATTTATTTGAGATATTTTCATAATGGAACCTGAGCTTATTATAAGCACGGTATTTGTGAACCTCAACTTTAACCTGAACATTTTGTCCTTTAGGGTCATAGATGAGACACCTCAATCATAAGTTATAATTTCTGATTTGATCACAAATTCTTTGTACCCGAAAGAATTCCATCAAGATTTTAGAAAATTACAGATGCAAGGAAATTAGTGCTTCAAATAGTTCAATATGCTTTAGGATCTGGTCTTGTACTTAATTTGATATATTTTCATAATGGAACCTAAGTTTATTATACTATTTGTGAATCTCAACTTTAACCTCCATATTTTTGTCCTTTAGATGACAGATAAGACACCTCCATCATAAGTTATAATTTCCTGTTTTGGTCTCAAATTCTTTTAACATGTTTGGATCAACTTATATTTTTCCCCAAGAATCAATTGTGGCTTCAAGAGCTACTAAGAGAAGCTTCTCATCAGAATTGATCTTAACTTCATAGTCAATTGTAGGAGAATTTTTAAGAACATGTGAATCACTCTTCTAGAAGAGTAGTCTTTGGTTACCTCCTAAAGCCACTGTCATAAAATATAAACCGGTCTCATGTAACTCCAGAGGAAACAGAACATATTCCACCTTTAACCCTCTAATTAACAATTTGAATACCATTGCTTTGGCTTTTTGTTCCCTGTTAGGGCCCAGAAAAATGGAAGAAATAGACTGAAATAAACTGGTATTATCTACTGAGATTCTGGTGAAATCACCAAGAATCAGTGTAGCAGTTACAGATAGAAGAATAAATGAAAAGATAGCAGAGGCAAGTTAGAGAGTGCCTTTATTCTCTCCCAAGTCCCAAGCCTAAACCCAATTCAAGCCTACCCTCTCTCTCACACAATACATGCTTATATAATCCCCAATCTCTCTCTCTCTCTCTCTACCTGCACAGCTCATGCCACCTCAGCAGGCGGTTACTCCTCTCAAGGGAAAAGATTTGGTGCATTGCACCTCTTCCTCTTACTTTCATGGACTCTTAGTAGTATTGGGCCTATTCCTAATAATTGGGTTCCTATCATCACTCCCCCTCCAAACATCCTTGTCCTCAAGGATGGATGTGGAAAATCCTTCTTGAATGTATGTTGCTGCCCCCAAAGTGACCTGTAACAGCCTCCCTTTGATCCATTTCCCTGCAGAATATGGGTATGGACTATAGAATCCACCACCTGGATCCCATTGTTGAAAAGATGTGGGCCAAGTTGTTGCTGAAAAATCAGAACAGCCCCTTGAATTCCAATGTGTAAAACCAGACAAGCTTCGGGCATATGCGAGATCATAATTTCCCTTTTACTCAACCGCTAAATCATCTTGGTCCAGCAGATTTTGCCATGTAATCAGTCCGTGTAATGCAACCAGAGAACCTATAATTGTTGTCATCGCTTGTGCAGTCTGTATTGACAGTTCATTCTCTGCTAAGAACATAAGCAAAAGAGGTTGATTTTGCTGTGGAGTTGCCAAAGTCTTCTTCAGCTCATACTCCTCCATTCCCATGCTCAATATCTCCTTGAAATTCCCATGAGAACCAACATTGAATGCATGATAGGGTTCCTCAGCTAGTAACCTTGATTTATGAAGTTGTGACAGAGAATTTAGTCGATTTCCAGTCAGCAATTCCAGTGGTCTTTGCAGCTGATATGCTTGAGCACTTAGTTGATCTAGTGCCTTCAGAATAGTACTCAACATTTCAGGTACTAGCTCTTCTTCAAACCATGATACAAGAAGCAAGTAGCAGTATTCCCCATTATCAAACATATAATGAGCCCACAAATCCTTAACTCGACCAGTAGTAGAGTCACCATGAAAAATCAGCCCCATACTTCCATGCGAACAAAAGTGAAAAGAACTCAAAGTACTCCCAAAAGGTTGGTGCCGCGCAATATGTTCTTGTCTTCCCCTTATTTTGTTGAACTCAGTAACTTGTGAACCCCGGTTTTGAAATTCAAATTTTAATCCGGTAGAGACAATGAGCCAACATGAGGCAACACTTGTTGACCCAATTGTTGCTGAGAAGTAAGAACAACCTCCAGGATCCCAATGTGTAAAGCTCAAGGCAAATGAGAAAACACAACTTCCCTTAGAGCAAACATCAGCATTTAAATTCTGATTAGATGTCTTATCTAATGACCCTAATTCATGAGATTGCAACTTCAAATTTTCCCAATAATTGACTATCACTTGGCAATGCTTCCAATTCTGTTCAAGTCCCCCCCTCAGTCTATGTAACTCAGTACAACTATAGCTTGGTTTTCCTTGCCATAGGCATGACCCCACCATGGTATCAAAAGTTTTGGGTGAGTGTTGGATTTTCTGCATGTTTGCAATTGCTAAAGAAGATGAAACACGGGTACCAACAAATGTCTGAATATCAATTCTACTCTTTACTCCGATGTTCTCTCTGCCCCTGGGAGTGTCTTTACTTGGAATAACTTCTCTCACCCCATCCATATGCAATTCAGGCCTGGGTAGTTCTAGCTGACTCACATACACTGGAGAAATAGGAGAAGGGAGAATGATTGATGCTCTAGGGTGAAGAACGTAAGCTGCCCCTGTTCTCCATCTACAGCGTTCCCAACGTGAGCCAATATAATTTCAGAATTTATTTTACTGAAAGGCTTGTTTTGTATACTTACTGTTGGGCCATGGTACCTTGTGTCAAACACTGGGCCCAAGTTATTTAAATAACACTCTATTCTGCCCTGAGCACTTTGAGGTTTTTGAAACAATTTTTGTATTACAACACAACTACTAACCTGTTGGGCCAAGCCCATTAGGTCAAAAGTGGAGCTCAAATGTTGAAATGCCGGTCTTACCCTTTCCTGGGTTTTGATTCCCAAAACGCAGTCCTTTTTCGCGTTTGATGCTACCTCTTCCAAGGTCGCATCTGTTTGCTTCCCCTCAGCCACTGCTTGTGAAACCCAGTTCGGCGGCTTGGGTGGTGGTCGCCGATTAGCCATGGTGGTGAACATTGCCGGAGCTGAACCGCGATCTTGACGTTCCGTAACCTTGGTCAGATTCCCCACCACGTGAACCCCTGCTACTAAAACCAGATCCGGTGGTTTAGGTGGTGGTTGCTGCTGGTTCCTTTTTGCTCCAGCTTCTTCCTCCGACGTAGTTACGATGATCTTCGTCGGAATCGCCTCACTTCTCTTGTTCTCTGAAATTCCGTCATTTTCGAGCCGTTCATCTTCACTTATATGAAACTGGATCCATTCTTCACACCAATTTATTCTCAGTTCCAGGTTGGTGGCTTTGGCTGTTCTGGCTTCATCCCTCTGAGTTTCTTCCTCCCCTGTATCTTGAACTGGATCTGGTAGGAACGAATCAGAATCTGGTTCGAATTTTCTTAGTAATGCTATCACAAAATCCATCCATGTTGCCCTCTGATTTCTTCTTTTTCAGTCGTACCACCAAATCAGCGCATCATGTGTCAACGCCTTCTCTGCCTCTGAGAATTTCTTCTCTTCAGATACTCCTTTGGCCTCACAGTGTTGCTCCACTGTGATGATCCATCCATAAGCCCATCTCCCATCAAACTCTGGAAACATCTTCATGAGTCAATGGCTACCACAGCACCTAGATTGGTGCTCTGATACCAATGTTAGGGCCCAGAAAAATGGAA
Source organism: Lotus japonicus (assembly GCF_012489685.1). Taxonomy (NCBI): domain Eukaryota; kingdom Viridiplantae; phylum Streptophyta; class Magnoliopsida; order Fabales; family Fabaceae; genus Lotus; species Lotus japonicus. Next base: position 104,767,209 of record NC_080041.1, on the reverse strand, counting down.
GAAATAGATTGAAATAAACTGGTATTATCTACTGAGATTCTGGTGAAATCACAAAGAATCAGTGTAGCAGTTACAGATAGAAGAATAAATGAAAAGATAGCAGAGGCAAGTTAGAGAGTGCCTCTATTCTCTCCCAAGTCCCAAGCCTAAACCCAATTCAAGCCTACCCTCTCTCTCACACAATACATGCTTATATAATCCCCAATCTCTCTCTCTCTCTACCTGCACAGCTCATGCCACCTCAGCAGGCGGTTACTCCTCTCAAGGGAAAAGATTTGGTGCATTGCACCTCTTCCTCTTACTTTCATGAACTCTTAGTAGTATTGGGCCTATTCCTAATAATTGGGTTCCTAGCTATCATTCCCATTGGTGATATTTGGTATATGACATGAACTGAGATCATCTCATCCTCGTCCAATTTCTTTATTATGCAGACTCAGTCAGATAAAAAAAAACCAAACTCAGTGAGTGAGAAAAGTGATACAAATGCTACAACAATATATGAGTGCTGGGTGGCTTCCCAACAAATTCTTCACCTGATCCGTTAGTAAGTCTTAAAGGACCCCTCCATCAACCACTCCCACTGAGTTATTTTAAACCAAATTGCCCCAAAAAGAGTCTTGTTTTCTCCTCATACCAAGTCACGATTAATTCCATATTCATTCCATTTTCCACATAACAGGATTAAAAGAACACTAAATGTGCTTGAATTTTCATTGAACTCAACACTGATTTATATTAAACTTATAACAGGTTTGAATCATATTATTTTTTCTCATAATCAATTCTGACATTTATAGTCTGCTCACATTAGGGATGGCAACATAACCCGAACCCGTGGGGCCCACTCGAACCCGACCCGATTTTACGGGTAAAATCCGATATGAGGTTTGGGTTTGATATTGGTGAAACCCGCACTCGAACCCGAAAAAAAAAATATATATATATATATATATATATAATTACAAAATTACTCTTATATATACCATGTTAACAACTTGATTTGTTAACAATTTGATTATATTTGAACAACAAGATACTATTTTCTTTGCGAAGAAGATATAAAAGGTTTTTTTATATAAAATCTATAAGTTGTGTTTTGTTTTGCAAAAAACTATATGCATCAAGTTAGGTTAGAACGTGAGTTTGAGGCTATAACGGGTTTTGGGGGGGGGGGGGGGATGGTTTGAGTTTGCCCGACGGGTTTGAGTTTTGGAAAGGCAAAACCCGAGCCCGACCCAATCTGTTGCCATCCCTAACTCACTTAAGCTTAAAACTAGATTTTGTTTTGGTTTAGATTAAATAATAAATAACAAACATTTGCTTGATGCTATAAAAATTATGCTTCTCTATTTACACTTCATAAGTCAAATCACATTTTACATTAATGTAAAAGAAAAAAGCACAAATTCATTATGTGTTGGAACGGGATTTGGATCCCCTCATGTGTCAATCTCACATGACCATGTCATGTGATAGATTAGATTTTTGATTACTTTTTTAATGAAATTTGATGGTCTATTTCTCGCATAATATTAATTTTCTCTCTCCAAATATCAATCAAGCGCCCAGATTTCATTAAAGTATAATTAAAGGCTCTAGTCTTCACATGACATGATAGGATCCAAATCCGTTGGCACAATATTTTTCACGTTAGTCGTTAGACCATATTAGATCTCATAATTGATGTTCTTAACTTGTTAACGGACTATACTGCGTAAAATATAATCTTTCATGGATTTGGATATATTAATGTAAGTGAAATATTGTGTCTATCTCTTTTTTTATAAATATTCAAATGACCTGGCATATTTAATGCATATAAAAAGAGAAATAGACACAAAATCCCACACAAAGGAACATGAAATAATTTTCTCATGAATGAATCATGATTCGATCTTTGATACTTAATGTGTAAAATGTGCCGAAGTCTAATATAAGCCACTTAAAAAAATGACTCATGGTATACCACCAAACATTTGAAAATTGAGATGCATGATTTTTATAAAATTTAGTAGTAACATTGAGAATGTAATTGCATAACTAGAAAAGCATACAAATTTATTTTAATTAATCCATTTGAATATTAGTGTTACTAGGTAAGCAATACCCATAAAGTTTTAACCATAATCAAACTTTGGGGGGTTCAAACTACCTAATCTATATCTATATATATATGTAAAGGAGACTTGAGGTTTTGCATGTATTAAATGCATTAAACCATAAAGCTCCCATACATTTATATTAAATATATTAAAAAATAAAAAAAATATTAAATATATTGAAAACTGAAAAAAAAATTAGAAAACTATTCAACTACTAAAATAAAATAACAACATTCATAAACTTAAAATTGACTTGGGCTTTGCATTAGATAAATATTAAAAATTAAAATTAAAAATTAAATATTTATTAATAAATAATTTAGATAAAATAATTTTAAAATAAAAAAAAATTATATCTATCAATATCTATCTATCTATATCTTTATGTATTTGTGACTTTGCTTAAAGTGATTGTATGACTACTAAAAAAATTGCTTATTGCAAAAGAAATGTTTAGCATTAAATAAGTTATCTATCTATATCTATATCTATATCTATATCTATCTATCTATCTATCTATATCTATATCTATATCTATATCTATATATTATATAAAAGTGAAGTTTGGCAACAAGGAGGGTAAAATAGTCATGCAATTAACTATGACATATGAATGAATATTTTACCATGGGTCTTTATGTAATTTTGTAGAATATTTTCTAGGAAATCAATCTTGACCGTTGATTAGTTTTGATCGTGACCGTCCTTACAATTTATTTAAATATATTTATTAACATTTAAATCATATAAGTTATGGAATTCCATTGGGCAAACATAATTAGTTTTCATTTATTGAATTATTAATTCAAACTTAATTAATATCTATCTATATATCTATACTTAAAAAGAAGTTTATGCAACCTAGATGGTAATACATGTTTATATTCCCAAAAAACTTAACGTTTTAAATTTAAATATTAGTTAATGTGTGATTTTTATAACATTGATTCTTTGTATTCCATTAGTTTAATCAACAAAATTCAGCTTAAAAAAAAATCAACAATTATTTCAGAAGCATACTTATTTTTAAACAATATTTTTATTTTCTATGTGATTTTTGTGAGTGATACAAATATGTTATTTTATTGGCACATAGTTTTTCATTTATTCTAAATTTATAGAATTTATGTAGTTTTGTTTTCATTGTCCAATCAAATATTTATACATTTTCAAAAAAATATTTTTAATTCATCTCTTATGAAATTGATTTTAAAATTTGATAGCACTTTAATGATTTTATGACTTTAAAAAAATTATTGATCTTTTAATATTCTTATTGTTTCAACTTCTCTAAATTAATAATTCATGACTTTTCATTTTCCAAAACTCCTCTTCCAATTTCAATTGATTCTAAAATGAATATTATTTAATGAATGGAATGAGGAAGATAATTGTTAAGGCTTTCCATATCCTTCATGGTTTAGTCTCTAGATATAAATACTCTTCATCTGTTTGATTTGTCCTCATATTTCCTATAACCCCATCTACACTTTTGAGTTGCAGAGTTGTCAGTAACTTTTATGCAGGGTTTTTTTTGTTGCTGTGAAATTGGTGAGCTACCAGCTTTTGTTTTAGGTTTCAAGTTTTATAAATCCTGCACAAAAAAACAATGTGATTTTTAGATAGTGTACATATTCTGTTTTGTTCTTTATTGTTTTCTTTAGATTTTCTATAAGGATGTAAGATTAGGATTTCCGGAACACTGACTTCATGTTTATCAATTTACTTTTTGTGTGATTTATTTTTGTTGTAGATCTACTCTCTAAGGTATAATGTAACTGATGTGAAGTTTCTCATGCTAGGCTTGGTGTTAGCCATTAAAAAGTTGTACATATCAAGGTAACCAACTAATTAAACTTTATGAACTCTCATCTTTTATACAGTTTCTTTATATCTTTCTTCTTAGTTTGATTCAATCTTTCCATTGCCTATTTATCATCCTTGAAAAATTTGGTATGTGGCACTGAAAAGTTTTTGTGAACATCCTCAAGGGATTGACAACACCTAAAAAATTGCTTTTCAGTGGCGTAATTATTCATTCATATCATTTTTTTTCTTGAGAACAATATTCATTCATATCATTTAACATCTAAATTATCATTGCATAATTTTTTAAAGATTGTTTTGTAGGCTGGAAGACCATTTAATTGGCTTTCTATGTCAATTTTGAAGGTATGCTTCGTTGAGTGTGATAGATATATTTTTATGTCATATTTTGGCTCTTTGTCAAATTAAGAAAGATTGTTCCTCAATTTTATCTTCTTAATGAATAAAAGTTTATGCTTTTGGAAAAAGCCCACTTAGAATGTAGATCTATCATGAAGACATTTTGTTTGAATGACTATATGACAAAGAATCTCTAACCTTCAAGTTAGATTTTCATAATAAGTGATTTATCAATTTTTTTTATTATTGACATTTTCTATACCAAAAATTGAAGGATATTGGTCTAATTTTATTTTCATTTTAGAATTGAAAAATAATCCATTGATATGCATGCTTAGTCTATCAGCAACTATTATTCAATAAAACAATCAAAAGTAAAATCTAAAGCACAAGGGAGAAAAACACAGGTGAATATAAAGAAAACTCATTAGTATACTTTAGGGGTTATATAGAAGTTAGAAAATATAAATTTTAAAGATTCAATTTAAATCTTCCTTAAGACATCAATTATTTTATTTTTTAAAATATTTAAATATTTATGTAAAGCATAATGTTGGATGTTTTAACATTAAATTTTATATGAATTAAAAAATTACTCACCAAAATAAAAATATCACTTTTTTATACATTAGTTAATGTTAATCTTGAAAAGTGAATATCTGACAAAATTTCATAGAACATGATAAAATATTTTGTATTTATATAATATATTAATTAATATTAATATTAATATAATTATTAATCTTTAGAAATTTAAAAAGATAAAGATGGTGGTTTTAATATTATATCAATACAGAAAATAACATTCCCATTATCCTTTTTTCCTGGAAGTATATAAGTATTAAATTAAATGATTTTTAAGTATATTAAAATTTTAATTATTTACCTCGAAATTTTTGTTAATGAGGTTATTATTATTTAGCTCATTACTATTTAGTTCATATAATTTAGAGAATTTTGTAGGGCACAGTTAATATGTTTTGATCTAGAGAATTCTTAATTAATATTGATATTAATACGTAAAATTTAAAGGTGGTGGTTTTAATACTAAATATGACATCACTCCAAAGAATAATTTTTTCATCGTCCCTACAACTATATAAATTAGTAACACCGCTCATTCAAAGCGTGCACTTCGTATAGTCTGTGTTGACGTATTTACATTGAATTAAGGCTTGAACTTTTAGTCATTTTCGTTTATCCCAGAGGTTAGATATTGATGTTTTAGTTTATATTATCTAAATGTGCTATAACTTGCTCTTTGATTTTGTAATGATTTCCTCTTGATTCCATCCTTCCATCCTACTTTATATTGGACAGTTTCCATGGTTTACTAATAGGTTTTTTCATGGTTTACAAATAGTTTTTTTTCATGTTTTTTTCATGGTAAAAGAAAATTTCAAATTTATGATTTCTTATATCTAAATTTAATTTTAAGTTTTTAATGCATAATATTTTTTTATAAACGTAACAAAAGTAACATAGATTTTGAGAAATTATAGGCTCTACAAAAGTGAGGTTGTTGCTAAATCTTACAAAGGGGCTCATTCCTTTCGAAACATAAGAAAGATATATGAAGTTACATATGACACATTCAAGGACGCGTGTTATACGATGAACTTACTTGAAGATGATAAAGAATACATCGATGAAGTAATAGAAGCTTTGCATCTCGGTACTGCAAACAATCTTTGAAGACTTTTTGCTACTTTACTGTTATCATATATGCTTTTAAGGGCATAATTTGTTTGGAAAGAAATCTGAGAGAATTTAAGTGATGGTATTTTACGTATACGAAGAATTATTATGAAAGGCAGTGGTGAGTACATTTTTAATCAAAGTTCATAAAAAAATCATGACAAAAATCACAAAAAAAAGAAATTATACTGCTTCTGCAAAATAAAAAACAAATACATTCATCACTTGAAAAAAAAACAAATTTATGTTTACTTATATCTAAAATTAATTTTGTTCTTTTAATTCATAATAAATTTTCCTTCAATAAACATAAAAAAGAACACATATTTTAAAAGAAAAAAATATTCATGATAAACACAAATGAATAACCCCCGTGCATCGCACGGGTAAAAATACTAGTTGGTAGGTAAAGCTGAATTATATCTTGGAGTTGATAAGTCGTGGCATTTTTTGAATAATAATGCTTTTATTCAAGCGAGCAGGGGATTAAATGTCATTGTGACCGTTGTGTCTCATGATATTTTAGTAACCATTGAATTGAAGCACCTATTGTACAAGTTAATTTGGGTTTAAACCAGGGTTTAGATTTGAAGTGATCATGATGAATTTCATCTAAAAGTTTACGACAAATTTGGATCAAGTAGTAGTGGTGAGAATCAAGATAGTGAAGACAACCTTGTGAGTATGCAATAAATGACAACCAAGTTTGAGCCATTGATTGAGGAAGAAGAACTAAATGCAGAAGGTCAAAGGTTTTATGAGGAGGACTCCCTGCAAGATACTGAGGATGAGGAGGTTGTGGGGCGATCAGAGTAGGATAGTTGATTAATTATGTTCATTTTTCATTTATACATTTCTGTATTATTCCTTTTTTTTTTTTGAAAGAATTTCTGCATTATTCCTTTCCTTTATTATTAGTTATAAATTTTATTTTATTTTGGTTTATTTTCTCAGCTGTATTTCAATTTTGAATTTTATATTCTATTTTCCTTTTAATTATGAAAAATTTAAGTAAAAACAAAAAAAGAAATACAAAGTTACCAGGGGTTTTTGACCTTGTTGTCAGTAATCTCTCGCTATTATCGACGCCTTAGACCGTCAGTAAATTACTAACTGCATTGTCTGTCATAAATGTGTCATTGGCCAATGATATGTTGAAGCGCTTTAGTCCCATCACCATCTCATTGAAGGACCCTTACACATTTTCAACACTCATTCTTCTCACTTTTATCTTGGCAAGTGTGAGTTGAAACCCAACATTGACTAAGAGTGGATAAGATGATGACAATATAAGAGATGTGATCCATAAACTTAATGTCTTAAAGTTTTAAGTAGACATGTAATGTACGGTTCTCTTATTGATCTTCAATGTTGACCCCTGAAGATGGTTTTAACGAGGGCAAATCCTCTAATGGGAGGTCGCACGAGATGGCTTATTAAGTCAAGGCAGTTTCCAAGGAGAAGATGATGGGGTTGATAGATTTGGAGATGGGTACGGTAGTTCTTAATGCTTTTCCACATACTCTGAGCAAGTGGAAGAAAAGTAAGAGTATTTTTGTATTTTCATGAAAACAAATATGGTGCATGTATGATATTGTACCACTTAGAGCATCTCCAATGCTAGTTCTTATTTCTTAGATCTTAACACTATTTATGTGGGCCCGTATTGCCACATGTGTTTAAGTAACTCTCAAGCAATTTTGCTCCAACCATGAGTTCTTAGTTCTTAGTTCTTAGTTCTTTCCACCATTCATTCGGTCCCACCAACCACATTATTTATACTTTTTATTTTCATAAAATAATAAAACAAAACTCATAAAGTAATAAAGTAATTTGAATGAGAGATAAATAATTAATATTTTAAGCTAAGAACTCAAAAAGCAAAACTCCTTATATAATAACTGAGTTCTTATTTTTAAGAACTAAGGAGTCCATGTCAGCACCTCCAATGGTAAAGTTCTTAGTTCTTAGTTCTTAACTCCAAAATAAGAACTAAGAACCTTGCATTGGAGATGCTCTTAGTGTGAGTTTGGATATTAGTGCAAAATATAACAAACTTTTCATCTCAATTCATTTGTTCATTTTTTTTATCTTGAAGTCCATTCAACTTTGTTTGTACCATTATTTGGAGGGGTCTAAATAGCACCTTAATTTGGCGGGGCACACTACACGTCCCTCTTTTATATTTTTTTATATTGGTTGTTTTTATTAAACATTATTTTACGCCACAAATATTTCCATTCTACCAAAAAAAAAACATTTTACGTCACTTAGGCTGATAAGCTAGCTGAAAGCTGAAAAACTAGCTGATAGCTGAAAGCTACGTAATTGAAACAAAAGTGTTTGGTAAAACTACCTGTTGAACAAGCTGAAATTGTAAAATAACATAAAAAGACATACTTGTATAATTATTCTTTTTTATATTTAACATTACTTTATTTTCACATTAATACCTATATGATATCAATATTAAAATTATTATAAATATTTTAATTTTACTCAAGTTATTTATCATCTTAAAAATATAATATTAAGTTTTACTTATTTAATTTTCTATATTTTTATTAAATTAAATAGAATAAAAATAAAAATTTGTAATATAAGTTTTCCGATGAAGAAAAAAATTGTAATATAAAATTATTTGTTTTATTTCAAAGTAGTAATTATTTGTGTGTAGAAACGATAATCAACAGGAGGACCGGAGACTTGGCTGGGTTTGGAAGCTCCAAGTGCCTGAGAAAATAAGGATGTTTGTTTGGCTGATTCTCCATAATGTTATTCAGGTGAACCAGCTCAAAGTTCGTTGCCATTTAGCTGTGGATGCAACCTGTATGCATTGTACGAGATCCGTTGAGGATGGTCTTCACTGTCTCAGGGATTTTCCGCGATCTTGAGACCTATGGCAGCGACTTGGTGCAACTAATTGGCCGAATTTTCGATGCTCTGATTTGGCGGTTTGGGTGTCCTCGTTGGCTCGTGGCATGCATGACATTAAGTTCTTAGCAGGTTTGTGGGCATCCTGTTAGTGGAGATGTAATTCGTTGTTGGATCCGCATCCTTAGCCCTTCAAGGTGGCGTGGCAGAAATTATCGCATGATCTTGATGATTGGGTGCGCAGCAGTTATGTGAACATCTCTCTTCTTTGCCATGCCTGGTTTCCACCGCCACCGGAGGTGGTAAATGCAACTCTGATGGGAGCTTTCACGACATGGACCAGCAGATTGGTGGTGGTGGGATCATTCGAGACCACAATGGTCGTTGGGTGGTGGGATGTTTCTCCGGGAACGCCGGATATAGTGCGTTTAAGGCGGAAGCGGTAGCGCTACGGGAGGTACTCAGTCTAGCGTGAGATCGAGGCTTTCGGAGAGTCATCTGTGAGGTTGATTGTGCTGCACTTGTGACCACCTTAGCGGATGAAGCAGCTGTTCAGTTGCACTCGGATTTCCTGGTGTTGTATACCATCAAGCAGATGTTGAGGTGGGATTGGGAGGTGAAGCTTAGTTTTATTCATCGGGAGAGCAATGCGGTAGCAGATCACTTGGCAAGGCGGGGGGCAGCTGCTAGTTCCTCAGGGTCCTGGATCATTGATGTCCAAGACCCTGATGTGGAGTACCTTCTGTTGAAGGACTCTTTGTCAGTTTCTTAGTTTTATTTCGCTGGTAGTTTTTCGATGTATAAAAAAAAACGATGTGTATATGAGACAAGTGTGATAACTGATAAGTAAATATGTTTAGTAAAAAACATATAGCTAAATGTGGAATTTTAATAAAATAATAAGGATAAAAATGAGAATATATTTAATAAGCTATAATCTTTAAGATACCTGAGATAGCTTATAGCTTAAAACTTTAAGCTACTGAAATAAACTCTTTCACCAAACACTTTTATATAGCTTTTAAGCTAGTCAAATAAGTTATAAGCTAGCTAAAATAACATGCCAAACATAGCCTAATGGCCTATTATTAATATAAACACCTTAATTTTCAAACATAGCCTATGTTTATACCTTAACATAGCCTAATGGCCTATAAGCTATAATCATTCATATACCTTGTCATTATTAGTTCCTTTCTTAAATTAAGGTGTTTATACCTTTTTGAGAAGGAAGAAAGAAAGGCCAGCATCTACCAAAAGATAAGTGGAAAAAATACTTGAGTTGTATGGACACGTTTTGTGGGGCCTAATGGCCTATTATTGAATAATTAAGCATTCTGTCAAAAAAAAAATTAAGCATAAATATCCGTTTTGCATAAATTCACATTTCTTCTTCCCTGGTTTCTTGTTGGTTGCTTCATTGATATAACATGAATCATCCAATGTTGGTTGCTTTGCAATTTAAAAAATAACCAAAATGACCACAATGAAGCCTATTTATTTGGTTTTTTTTTTTATAACTCAGGTAATCCAGCCCACTGGACTGACTAATCCTGGGGGACCAATCCCACCGACCACTTGCGGGGGCCCAATTGAAGCCAGAGCTTCGCTCTGTATGGCCTGGCCAACAATGTTTGATTCACCAGTAGGTTTCGAGCCTGAGACCTGGAGAGGAGCACACTCCCAAGTCCCAAGTCTTTCACCACCAGGGCAACCATTGCTGGTTGCCTATTTATTTGGTTGAAATGCCGCAAATGATATATTAGTATATTTCTAGATAAAGTTGGGATGAATTTCTCAAAGAAAAGTTTAAATCATTGACTAAATAATAAATTAACAGACCTAAGTGTTACCGGGTAGATTTTCTTAAATAAATAATGTAAAAAAAATGAACCAATTTACCAAAATAAAATAGTCTGATAGTTTATCCAAGAAAAACAGGTAGATTGTGACCGGAATTAATCCGTCGTAATATCCTTGACTAAAATGATTAGCGATGGAACTTTAGAAAGAGAACTTATCCGCCACAAATCTTATCACCTATTTACTAAATGTGATGAATTTTTTTTCGACAGCAAAATGTCTAAGATGGGATTTATCCGTCGCAAATTCTGTCACTAACTTTAAAATCCTGTAACAGAAACAGAAGATTCTCAATCTCCAAAATTCCATCGCTATTATTGATTTTGTGACAGATTAGTTTTCTGTCGCAAATAACTAGCTGCTCTCCATATTGGCAAATTGTTTTTAAACTTTTTTTTGATATAATTTTAATTTTTATATCACTAAAAATAACCATGAGCATACGTCATTCTGAGGCAAACATAAGTATATGACTACATAATATCTGATTGTTTGCGACAAAAGAATTGCAAAAGACCAAGAGATCCTAGAAAGTAGAAACTTCCATCAGAAACTTGCCACGAAATGATGCTATAAACAAGCAAGAATCCACAATTATTTAATAACTTCAAGCTTAGGACAACCTTTAACGTAAAGAATAATAACCATTGGCAAATTATATAAGAGCATTTCAGTAACTTCATAGCCTCCTTTTCTATTTTTTTTTTACGTCAGAAAAATAAATTGCACTCTTCAAGAATTGATCCATTCTATTTAGTATTTAGGGTAAAAAAATCAGACAAAAATCTCTTTTATGAAATATGTCTCATTCTCTACCTCACATATAAAATGTTAATATGGTCAATAAAAAAACTCCAATTTAAGTTTGTAATCGTCCCACTCATAAATCGAACCGAAATTCGAGACACTATTTGGGTACATACGATAATAATTTCAGGAAATCGGATTTGGATCCCTTCATGTATTAATCTCACATGATATAGATGTGAAAGATCTGGTCCTTCAATTATTTTTTTAATGAAATCTAATGGTCAATATTATTTCCCACACAATTTTAATTTTATCTCTTCATATATCCATTAAGGGCCTAAATTTCATTAAAATAGAATTAAAGACTCATATCTTCACATGACATGACCATGTAAGAATTAGCACATGAGGGGATTCAAATATCAGGAAATCACTATAGTATGTGTTACATTACTTATACTTATGCACTATAAAGATGGATACAAGTTTGCTAGATTATAATATAAAATCATTGATGTGGTCATTACCCAACAGCTTAAGCTTTTGGGATAAGTGGTTCCAGAACCTCTATGAATTAGCGGTCTAGAGTTCGATCCTTACTTACCTTACTTTCTAATTAAAAAGTGGAATTTAAGCACATGGTAGGTGAGTCTGTGCATTAGAATATAATATATAAAACAATTGATGTAACTCTTACCTAAGAGCTTATAAAACTTTTACGATAAGTGGTTACTTGACAAGGTTGATGGAATTGGGTTTGAACCGGTTAATAAACCGAGCCAAATCGTGTACACTACTTATATGCACTATATATTCCATAATTTCCACGTACACCATCCCATTCAAAGTACGACATTTACCCAAATCCACCCTCAAAGCAAGGTAGAGGCAAATTTGTGTAACTAAAAATGAGGCATCATGGGACAAGCAACTCCACCATGGCTCCATCAGGAGCAGCAGCTGCTTTGAGAAGCTCGAGTTCTCCCATTCCCTACCTCTTTGGTGGCCTAGCTCTAATGCTTGCAGTTATATCAGTAGCATTACTCATCCTTGCATGTTCTTTTCGTTCACAATATTCCTCTTCTAATTCTTCTGATTCTACCTCAGCTGGTGATGATGATCATCAGAAACTAACAAATATGGTGGTGAATTCAGAGCCAAAGATTGTTGTCATAATGGCTGGAGAGAGTAACCCCACTTATTTGGCCAAGCCAGTGACGAACTCTTCCACAGGCAATGCTGCTTTACAAGCTGTTCCGAAGTAATATGTATCTCTCTGCAAGTTTTGGTTTTCTTATTCATTGATTAACATAATATAGTCCCTTTTTGTTGCTTTTTGAACTCTAGTGGACTATGCGAGATGTAAATCTTAGAGAATTAAATGGGGATATATGATAATGTTCAGATTTTGTTTCTTACATATATATAATATAATTCAGTGTTGATTTTAAACACCCCAGTAACGATGCTCAAATTATTCACCTCAATTTTCTCTCTGTTTTTCATTTTCTTTCACATCTATCATAAATATATTACTATTATCTTCCCATAGTTTTTACATGGAATAATGTTTAGTTGATACTACAAACATACCTAATAAGATAAGGCTTAATCCAGTTTTTGGTCCCTATCCTTTGTCATAAATATGACTTTAGTCCCTCGCCGGAGTAAAGGTGGGGATTGGTCCCCAGTTTTTGGCAAAATAATTGGCTTTGGTCCTTCCGACCGGTTGGGTCAACGCCGGAGCTCCGCCAGCTGACGTGGCCCTTGCCACGTCAATTAATGAGCCACGCTGGATTTTTTTTTCTTTTTTCATTAAAATTCTAAAAATAAAAAACCATAATTAAAAGTTAAAACCCTTAAATCTCTTCTTCTTAATTAATCATTCACCTAATTAAATCATTCATTTATTTAAAATAAAATAAATCAAAGTAGTAATGAATTTTCAATTTTGCTGCATCGTTGTCCCCAATTCCCCCTTTTCCATTTCCTTCCCTTCATAGCAACGCCAACCACCGCCATTATTGGTGGTTTCACTCAACGAGCAACCCTTAATTCCTTCATTCATTGATTATCATTCCCTTTCTTCTTCGATCTGCTTCCATTCCCTTTCTTCTCCACCCACAAACCCATTTTCTCTTCAACACCCAGACCTCTTCTCTTCTCCACTCACAAAACCCATTTTCTCCAAACTCATCACCGTCATCCTCTTCTCTTCGTCTATCAGGGTCTCTCCGAACCCAAAAAACCCCCCAAGTCTTCGATCAACTCTCTGCCACCACCACACCAAGATCTATGTCCAGAGTTTTGGGTTTGGTTTCTGAGTTTCCTGGCTTCATTCAATGGTTTTTGGGTTCAATTGCTTTTGATTGCTAGGGAGAGATGCTATGTGTTTAAGTCATGAGGATCTCTGTTTTTGGGTTCAATTGCTTTGATTTCTGGGTTGGATTGTTTCTGGGTTCTCATAGATGTTTCTGGGATCTCTGTTTTTGTGGGGGTGGTTTGACAGTGTCGTAACATGATGATGGGTTGAAGATGATGGGTTGTAGACCAGATCTGGGTTTTTCTTTGCAAGTATGAATTCGGTTTTTTTATAATGATGATGGATTGAAGATGATGTTGATAATGATGAAGAAAATGCAATGAATGAAGATGATGTTGTTAGCTAATTTAATTATTAATTAGTGTGTCTTAAATTTATTTTAATTTAATGAAAAAAGAAAAAAAAATCCAGCGAGGCTCATTAATTGACGTGGCAAGAGCCACATCAGCTGGCGGAGCTCCGGCGTTGACTCAACCGGTCGGAAGGACCAAAGCCAACTATTTTGCCAAAAACTGGGGACCAATCCCCACCTTTGCTCCGGCGAGGGACTAAAGCCATATTTATGACAAAGGATAGGGACCAAAAACTGGATTAAGCCATAAGATAATGAAGAAAAGATAGATAAATGATGATGTGATTAGTAACAAGAGAGATAAGAAAAGAATGTGAGTGAACAATGATATAGAAGAAAAAGAAAAGTGTGAATGAATCAATACTCAAATTCGGTGTTCTACATAACACTTTTCTACATAATTTGTGGGTTGGCGTAATTCCGCACTTTGTGCCTTAATTTAAGTATGTGGTTGATGATTTAATTCCAAACTTCTGTGAAAGGAAAAGAAAAAAAACTCATTGCTGAACTTCCTACCGGTCTACCACTTACACTTTGTTTGGTTGTGGAGAGTTAGAGTAGAGAGAGATGAGAGGAAGGGAGATAGAGGAAGGGTGGGAGAACTAACCTTGTTTGGTGGGAGAGAGGAGGGAGGAGAGAGGGGGCTTTTGAGGTGGGACCCACCCAAAAATGGGGTATCTCCAATTTGGAGAGAAAAGGAACAGTACCGGAGGGACTCTCTTTTTTTATTTTATTGTTTTTGTTACTGGCATTTAGTGGCGGTTTTAAACCGCCACTATTTGCATCTGACACCCTTTTTTAATTTAAAATTGTTATTTTGATCAGAAGTTAACTTTTTCTCTTTCTTCCACATCATTATTTCTCATCTCTCTCTTCTTTATCTCTACCATACCAAACAACCCAACAAATCCACTCTATCTCTCACATATTTCTCTCTACTCAACTTCTCTCTTCTCTACTCTTTTCTCTATCTCTCTTCACAACCAAACATAGTGTTAGTATGGTGAGGTTAATTAATTGTGAGATATTTTAGTTAAATTAAAAAAAATATGTGTCTTTCATCTCTCAGGTTTTTAACATTGAAAATAAATCCATATAAAAAGGTCAGCCTTGTTTGTTGGATCAGGTGAATCACATGAATAGTTAAGTCTTTGTCCAAAAAACATTATGTTTGATCACAAAAAATAGATTTCAGTTTAAATTAAAGTTAAACAAGAAGCTCGTAATATCTCCAATATATTCTAAGAAAAACTCATCTATGATAAAATAAAGGTTTCGGCAGGTTCAACTCTTCCCTAGGGGTGTCCACCGGACGGGTTCGGTCGGATCCGGGCCGAAAACGCGATTTGTGTCGGGTGAAAATCACCCAACCACCTGGTCTGCCGCCGACCGTTCAGTTGCCACGGGCTGTTCGGGTTCGGGTTCGGCGGTTAGCGGTTTCAACGGGTGGGTTGAGCGGGTTCAACATTCAGAAAAATAAAATGAAGATGAAGATCAAGATTCAACATTCAAATTTCAGAAAAAATGAAGATTAAAGATTACACTGTCAACCCATTACAAAAGAAAATTATAAAAAAAAAAATGGAAGACCAGATCTGAAAGGTTGCATCTTCATGATGAGGAACCTAAGGCGGTGGTGCGGCGGCTGTTGGTGTCAACATCACGAGGGTGGGACGGACTCGGGTTGCGGCGGCGCATCTTCATGTGGTGGCAGCGCTGGACCTCAGAGAAGGAAGGGTTGCGGCGCTGGATCTCCACGGGTAGTGGTGACTGCGCACAACGTTAGAGAAGGAGAAAGAGGTGGTGGTGTGGCAAGGTGGAACACGATCAGAGAGGAAGAGAAGGAGGTGGTGGTGCGGCGTGGCGTGGCGGAACACGATGATCGCAAAGAGGTAGAGAAGGAGTGGTGGATGTGCGTCGGATTTGTGAGAGGATATGAGAGGGAGTGGTGGATGTGCGTTGGACAAGGAGAGAGGAGAGAAGAGCTGGCGGCTACTGGTGCTTGGGTGGGTGCTAGGGTTTGGTTGTTGAGGGTGATGAGGGTGAGTGGCCGGTTTGAGGGTTGGTGCTAGGGTTAAAGGTTGGGTGAAAACATAGGTTGGGCTGGGTTAGAGTTAAGTGAGTTTTTTTTTTTATAATTCTCTCTCAGAAACATATTGATATTGGGCTGGGGTTGGGCTGTTATTTTTTTTTATCGTTGTTCGGTCGGTTCGGTCGGGATGAAGCCCAAACCGGAACCGACCGGATTAGACCGCCTGGACTCGATCCAGGCCACCCGAAAAACCGCCAAAAACCGCCCGAAAGCCATTTTTTGGCAACGGGCTTGTCGGTTTCGGTCGGCCCAAAATGTTTTGGACAGCCCTACTCTTCACCATGCATGGGTTGGGACATGCCTTCTATAGATCTTTTATACATTAGCCAGACACCCACCAACACAACATCATATTGGCATATTTATTACAGCCAACTAAACCAACATGTGTTGATTATAGGTTCAGCTTTAATTTGCACCATGCATGGGTTGGGACATGCCTTTGCTATAGATCGTTTATACATCACCCACCAACACAACATCATATCGGCAGATTTATTACTATCGACTAAACCAATATGTGTTGATTGTAGACCTGTATTATTAGAATCTGAGAGACATAACTCAACCCAAAGGCTAGCTCAACCCTTTATAAACATTTGCTTGGTCATATCTCTAGCCAATGTGAGACTTCTAACACACACCCTCACGGCCAGGGCTGGACATCTTGAGCGTTGAATGAACATCAACGGGTAACCCAAATATGCGAGGTCTCCACAACAAATGGATCTAGGATATGCTCATATGCTCTGATACTATATTAGAATTAGGGAGGCCTAACTCAACTCAAAAACTATCTCAAGAGTTGAGGGTTGCTCTACCCTTTATAAACACTTGTTTAGCCATATCTCTAACCAATGTGAGACTTCTAACATATATGATAGGATTTGGATTCTCTGTTGTTGCATAATAATATTATGTAGGACTTTGTATCTATTTCTTTATGTAAATATTCATAGTGTTCCATTTATTTCACGCATAATGATCGAGGAGAGAAATAGATAAAAAAAATTATTATATGATCATGTGTAATTTTAACACTAGAGGATGATGAACTCCTTTATCAATGTTGTCAAGATCGAGGGTCAAATATCGTAAATCCTAGGTTCGGCGTCGAATCGTAAATCCTTTAAGATCCTAATTAGAATACTTCATAAATTACATACGTAAAAGTTCACATACATAAAAAAAAATAACTCATGATTCACATCAAAATTCACAGACAATGACATAATAAATTTATAACATAAGAATCATAATTTAAGGTGCATGTTCACTTATTGGCTCAATGGTTCGAGGCTTGGGGAAAGTTAGGGGTTGTCGTTTAGGGGTTTAGGGTTTATCACTATATTTTTTTATTAAAAATCTCTATCTCTTTATGAGTTTTGGCTAAATTTGGATTTTTTTTTTGAAATTTTGAAATGAGACATTGAAATGGGCCAAAAGTAGAAAAATCATGTGTGAAACTCTCACTCTTCAGGATCACAAGATTGAGATCCGAGAGATCCTTACTTCGCAGATTGGGATCCCATCTGAGATTCAATTCATTCTCCAATCTTGCAAAAAATTTAAATTGTTGAGACTTTCTCAGATCCTAAAATCGTAAGATCTTGGAATTCAAATTGAACTTTTAACCGCACTATGCCTTTATATTTTCATGAGTAGGTCTTTATGTGTAATTTCAAGAGATCACAAGCAAACCAAACTACACCTGAATCTAAAGGCTAGTTGGTCTACAAAGCAATTTATTGGCCGACTTACTTTAGCTTATTTTTTAGGGAAGAAAAGAATTAATGCTCCGTTAATCAATAATTCGATGTCATGACCTATGTTGAAGCTGGAAGATAAGTGTTTATTTTTCTTATGTTTTTTAATTGATCCAATATTTCATCAGATTAGGATAAAAAGACGCGGCGTCACGGAAGTGTGTATTTTAAATGATCTAAAAATAGATAATAAGTATAAAATTATATTTTACAAAATGTTTAAATATTTATAGCACTCCTTATTTTATTTTAATTTAGAGAGAAGAAGTGCACGTTTGTCAAAAGGAGAACAGCAACTTTACATCATCTTTTTTTAGTGGAAGACAGCTGAGAAACATATAATAATTTCAATAGCTGCTGACGGATGATGTTTCATGGCTAGCTAGGTTTCACATTTTTCTAGTTGAGTTTGACTTTCATGTTAATATGTTTAGTTTGTTTTGCTTCTTTATTGTGGCCACATTTGGCACCTAATTTGGCCGTTGGATGGAAAGGCCAAGGCCCAGTTTTGAAGAGCTTATTTGAGCTTATCTGACAGCATATGCTCTTATATCAGTGTTTATGAGAGCTTATGCAAACAGCTTATGACCTTATTTTTAGCTTATTTTCATAAGCTACTCATGACAGCTTATGAAAAACAACTTATGCTTATATACAGCTTATTTCTAATTTATTTCAATAAATTTTTAAAAATAACTTATGAATAAGCGTTTATGTCATAAGCGCTTATGACCATAAGCGTTTAATTAAACTGTTTTTCCAAACGGGGCCTAAATCTAGTGGCTGCCTCTGCCAAAATAATAAGGGTGAAGATTAGATACGTACACCCTACCACTAAGGTGAGATACAGAAAAGAAAAAGAGATATCAACAATAGAATTTAGATATATGCAATTAAGGAATCCCGAATTTTATAAAATTAAAGGGTTTGGACTTTGAAGTTGTTTGATTAAGGGCTTAATTGCACTTTTGGTCCCCCAACTTTAGTCTTCTTGTGAAAATCGTCTCCAAACTTCAAAATTAGCAAAAAACGTCCCTAACGTTTACACCCGTTTGCAAAAATGGTCTTCCGTCCAATTCCATAAAAAAAACTAACGTAATATTCCTCAAAAAATTAATTAAAAAATTTAGTCTCTGAAACATTCATCATCTTCATATTAAAAACCCAGAAATTCATCATCTTCATCCCATTTTTCCTTCATCTTCATATAAATGAGTAAATCAAAATTAAGCTTTCTCATCCAAAAATCATTATCCTATATACCAATACAAAATTATTAAAGCCATCAAATTCAGCAAATTTAATTCTTCACACATCACTCCAGAAGGTAGATCTAGATAGATGGGTTTCGAATGTAGATCTAGATGGAAAAACATCCCATTATTGCAAACATTGCAGGAACTTTCTTTCCCAGATATTCACAATTTACCAAAAATAGCTTATAAACACTCATCAAGTGAAACTCAAGGAAACAAAATCAAAATTGAATCTTCAGCTACGAAGAAACCTGAAGAGTTTGGCTTGGTGGGTAGTTTGACAGAATGCAGCGAATTCCATGTGGGAATAATGGGGTGAAGACAACTCCATCACCATGCACGCAGAGCTGAAGATGAAGCTCAGAAACACCTTCAACCCACCCGACCCCAGAACCACCCACACCCAACCTCACCCCATCCCCAACCTCATCCCACCCCCAGATATGAAACCCAACCTCACTTTCGCGCCGCTCTGCTCCACCACTGTCACCAACCCCCACCATCGAAACCCAACTCCCACCACCAAAACCCAACCCCATCTAAAACTCTCTTTGTTCTTTTTTCTGGGTTCCACGGAGGATATGCAAGATCTGAGTTCTTCAAGAAGTGCATCTTCGAGCTTGATGGTGTTATCTGCGCGGTGGTTGCCGCGGCGGTTGCTGGTGGGTCGGTGGAGGTGAGCGACAGAGTTGGATTTCATCATTTCCTACTTTCTTTTTGATATGCTTCGTTCTCATCCACATGAGGAGCACAACTTAGAGGGAGAAGTAAAAAATGTCCAGACTTTCAAATTGATTGGGCAAGATGGGTGTATCTTCAATTGATGGTTGATTTGAGATCTGAAATTGATGTTTGGGGTGAGGTTGATGATTTTTTTGGTTTGCTTCTGGGTTTTCTAGAGAAGAATATGAAGATGATGATGAAGGTTTTTTGAAGAAGATGGACATTCATCAATTTCTAGGTTTTTGTTTTATTTTCTTATTTTTTATTAATTTTTATCCCAGAATTCGTTAAATATTGGATGGAATTGGACGGAAGATCATTTTTGCAACCGGGTGTAAACGTTAGAGACGTTTTTTTTGCTAATTTTGAAGTTTGGGGACGATTTTTGCAGGAAAGTCAAAGTTGGGGGACCAAAAGTGCAATTAAGCCTTGATTAAGATTGGATAGTTCAAATATCAAGACATCAATTTAAAAAAGGGTTAATCGTCTACTTGGTCCCTGTCTTTGTCTCGCCGTCTGAAATTAGTCTCTCCCCGGAAAATTTGCAAATCTGAGTCCTCTCGTTTGCAATAAGTCTGGAGCAGGTCCTCGCCGGAGCCCAGAGCTCCGGCGAGTGATGAATAGGCATGCTGACTGGATAAATGAGACTGACATGTCAAGGAAAAAAAAAATTTAAAAATTTAAATTTTACAAATTAGTTTTAAATCCCTAATTCATTTATTTCCTTATGTAACCGAAAACAAATCCCTAATTCATCTTCATTAATATGGAACTTCTTCAACATGAGTGTTCTTGATCTAATAAATTTTAGATTGATCTCATCTTTCATTTTCTTATTCATCTTTTTTTGTCAGAAGGAAAAACTGCTTAAAATAAGTAGAGTTGCCCAAACAGCAGACAACATTGATCATATTGAAAATATGAAAGTGTGTAGAGAGTTCAAAGTACTAACAGGTTGACCATTATTACCAATTGTAGAAGAGGTCCTAAACAAAATTAAGCCATAGAATTTTTCTTCTCTTTCTCAAGTCGCTGCAATTCAGCCAGCCTCAGTCTCTGCCCACACTATTTCCCTTGCAACTGCAGCCATTTTACGCTCTACTCTCTTAATGCTTTTCTTCCGGTTAGCCTCTTGCATCTGAGCTTTCCTTTTCCTCCTTTCAGCCAATATAAGGCACGGTGCTGCCTCATGCGTTTCTTCTCATTACTTCTCTTGACACTCCCTTCGTTTGGTTTATTTTGAAGTACGGGTTCGCCAGGTGTGTATTGAACACAAGCATAAGGCCCAGGGGGTCTCAAGCTCTACTCTCTTATTCATCTTCTTCATAAAATTAAGAATAATTTATGCTAAGGAATGTTCCAGATCTCTGAACAGAACCCAGAAAACAAAACTTGTAAATCCATGCCAGCAGAACCCATAATTTTATTTACCAAGGAATGTTCCAGAACTGTTTCTTCAAAAGAAGAGCAGAAAACATAACACAGGCAAAGAAACAAACACAGATGAAGAACACGAAACAGATGGACCATTGAGACCTTCTTGTTCCATTTTCTTCTTCCTCATCACCTCACTGCAACATCCCACACAGAGAAAGAAACCCATTCGAGAAATCCATCCCCACCAAGAAACCCATCCCCACCCCCACCTTCACCTGTAACCCAACCCCACCCAAAAACCCATCCCCACCCCTACTCGAAACCCACCCCACCTCACCCGCAACCCACCCCCATCCCACCGTCAATCGCAGCCCACCCTCACTCGCAACCCCACCCTCACCCGCAACCCACCCTAGAAACCCACCCCCATGCTGCAACCTCAACCCCAACCCTCACTCGCAACCCACCACACCCCAACCCGCAACCTCTCCCTCAAAGAAATAATCAGATCGTCTTTAATTCGTAGATCTGGGCGTAGAAGCAATTGACAGAGGTGTGTGTGTGTGAGAAAGAATGGAGATGAGTGTGGCTATGGCTATGGCTATGGCTATGGCTATGGGTGGTTTGATTGGGTGGGGAGAGATAGAGAGAGCAGAAGAAGCAAAACCAGAATTGGAAGTGTTGATGCTAGGGGAATGAAATCAAAAGATGAGGGGAAAGAAGAAGAACCCTAATTTGATTGGGAATTTGGGGGAATTAGGGGTTAATTTGTTTTTGTTAATTAAATTAGGTTTAGTTTTGTTAATTGATTTTATTTTTTTAATTTAATTTAAATTTTTCATGTGTAATTTATTTTTTATTTATTTTTAAAATTCACGTCAGCGTTTTAATCCCAGTCAGCATGCCTATTCATCACTCGTCGGAGCTCCGGCTCCGGCGAGGACCTGCTCCGGACTTATTGCCAACGAGAAAACCCAGATTTGCAAATTTTCCGAGGAGGGACTAATTTCAGACGGCGAGACAAAGACAGGGAACAAGTAGACGATTAACCCTTTAAAAAATATGATGACATCTTTAAATTTGATTTGTCCGATTTAATAGGATGACTCTCTTTCTAAATTTGCAGGTGTTTATTAGTTTGGGATGCATGGTTCTTGATATCCTTGGCGTCAGAGTTCACGACTTTCTGACTACGAGCGTTTGAATCTTGAAAAATATGATATATGCGATAAAAATAATATATATATATATAACTGGTATCATTTCCATCAACACTTTTATTTAAATAATGATGAATGGACTTATTTTTTAAAATAAGTGGCATTTATATAGAATTTATTGTTAAATTCTTAAAAAAAACTTACATATGCCATTATATATAATCGAAAAAGTTGATGAAAATTGATACAAGTTAAGAAATATAGAATAGAAAGAAAGATAAATTATAAATAGAGATGAAAGAGGAGGTTGTAAAAGTCAAATCATAAAATTTTCCATGTGAGCTGGCAGAGCTGCTATAGGGGGTGTCCGTATTTGTGACGGAAGAAATCTGTTTTTAAAATGGTGAATTCTGTGGTGCCTGTGGGAAAATGAGGGTGTGGTACCTCCATGTGGTATATCAAATAGGAAAGAGACATGTGGCCATTATTATACTAGATTTTTTATTTTTCATCAATTTATCTTTTTTCTATAAATTCGAAATAAATTTTGAGAAGAGTTTTTTAGCAATTGTTAGAAAGTTTCCTCCAGTTAATATCAGTTTTTACCATGAGTAAGATTTAGTTTCAAGATTGAAACAGACATTGCTGGTTCATTTTCTATTGTTCTTGGTTCATCTTCAACACACCAGTAAACCCTAATCTAACATTTCTTCATCATCTTTGAGGTAGGAGAACCCATTTTACTAAACGCCAAATCGAATTGCGACGAACTCAGATGAACCTTCTTTCTTTCAGAGTCTCCCATCGAATCCTTACTTCGTCGAAGAGAGATCGAACCCTAACCTTCCTCTTTCGTTCAAACTCTCCCATCGAACCCTAACGTTCATCCGCATAGCTCCGTCGAATATCGCTCACTGCAAATCACCATCGTCGTTGGTGACTGTCGTTGGCCATTGTCTCTCGTCGAAGCTTGTTCGTCGTTGAACAGGAGCACAGTCGTTGAGAAGGGACGCAATCGCTATTGGCTTCGTCGTCCTTCTGCAAAAGATTATTTTGAATAAGCGAAGGAGATTTCTGTTAATCATTAGGACCAAATGTTCACTGTATGACTTGAATTTCTTTTTTCTTTAATCAGTTCTTGTGTAGTTAGTATTGCTGTTACAACTTGAGTTCATATTCACTGTTTATTTGGCTATTGATAGCTAGAATCATGATCTTGACTCTCTTTTGCAATTGTGGTAAGTGATTCTAAATTCGATTATAGTGAGTCTAATGATATTCTGGTGGAAGTAGTTCCCCGGGTTCAAGTAAAAGAGTTTAGCTTAAATTACAATTATAGTGCAAGCCTTGCTGAGAAAAGTATTTGGGAATATAAGCTAGAAGAATTTAACAATCTCAACATGTGTCAATAGCGCTTCCATCTCCACCTTTCCGTTTTATGGTTTCTGCATAATATGAAACTTTATGAGCTCATGAACAATTTTATTTCTACTTCTCATGCCATTATCTTCCTGTTACTCAAACTGAAAATTCCATTTTTCTCATCAAAGCTTTGAATCTTGGAATTTGGCTTGTCATTGCAGGGGTAATGAAACCTTCTCTCCTTGATGGAATGCCCAACAAAGATCTTTCGGTACATTGATTTACATCTTTTGGCAATGCCTTCTACATTTCCAATATTTAACTTTAATCTCAGTTTATCTTGTTTTCCTTCCTGCTCCTCCTTCTCTATTAATTCCCTCCATGTTTATGTGGGATGGTGTGGGTGCGAAGAGGAAAGGTTATGCCTTTCATTCTTTGATGATTCAATCTGTATTCTTTGCTTTGTTTGATATCAAATCTTGTTTATTTGATTGCTTCCGCCAAGTCCTTATGCTCCTTTATTTGATATGCTCCCTAATCTCCTTACTTAAATAATTTAGATATTTGATGGGTTTTTCCACTCTTGTGTTGCTACCATTACCTTTTTAAAAAAGATAAAAATGTAGGTTATTTGGATCAAAGTCATTTAGGTAGGAAGTATTATCTAAATGACAATATGTGACATGGACCAGATTTTGGAGCATTAGAAATTATTAGGCATTACGTCTTATATGATACCTTACTGTGTGTGCTATTTGCAAGTGATTGTGTGATCAACTTCTAAGTAATGTATAATATATTGTTAAGTAATGTTTGTTATATTGTTTCATGGTTCTGCAAATAATGCATGTGCTTGTTGGATTATCTTTATTTTTGAAGGTTGAAATAGTTATTGACTTATTGTTACTTGAAGGTGCATACAGAAGCCAAATGCCCCCACCCTACTACATACTGCAAATAATACTTGAAGTGTTTGTGCTTTTGCTTGATGTGATTGACTTGTATGAGTGAAAACTGCTTGTGATTTCTGCCCTTGTTGGTCCCATTTCACAGTTTTCCCTATATGCTTCAATCCAATCACCAACACAACTCAAATGCTACTGTGAATATGTTGACGATCCATTGGTGGGCTTTAGCTTCTGCTGCATAAGCATACCTCCTGTTGTTTTCTATCCTTCGAGTGTGCAGAGTCTCATTACTTGGTGGGGGTACCGGAGAATAAATTTGGTTGGGGTGACTGTTTGTGTATTTGTTTGTTGGGTAGTTGGGTTATATCCCATTATGTGGTCTGGAAGGTGATTTTATTTATGTGTTTATGTATATGAAAGCTTAAAAGTGATGCAAGTTACATTAGAAAGAGCATTGGTTGGATGGGGGTTCATGACTAACTAGGACTCATGTTGGGCTACCACTGTTCCCATAAAGGTCTTTCTTCGACTTTCCCATCACAAGGACTCATGTTGGACCACCGCTCTTCCTTTTGAGACCCAATAAGGTCCAAAAAGGTATTTCTTTGACTTTCTCGTCACCGAGACTCATGTTGGGCCACTCTTCCTTATGAGGCCCAATATGGTCTTCCGTCGACTTCCCCGTCATCGGGACTCATGTTGGGTCACCACTGTTTCTTATGAGGCCCAATAAGGTCCAATAAGGTCTTTCTTCGACTTTCCCATCACCGAGACTCATGTTCGGCTACTTTTAATCCTTATGAGGCCCCATAAGGTCTTTCTTCGACTTTCCCATCACTGGGATTCATGTTGGGCTACCACTATTTCGTATGAGGCCCAATAAGGTCTTTCTTCGACTTTCACATCACGAGACTCGTGTTGGGCCACCACTTCCTTATGAGGCCCAATAATGTCCAATAAGGTATTTCTTTGACTTTCTCATTACCGGGACTCATGTTGGGCCACCACTTTCCCTTATGAGGCACAATAAGGTCTTTCTTCGACTTTCCCATAATCGAACTCATGTTGGGCCGCTCTTCCTTATGAGGCCCAATATGGTCTTCCTTCGACTTCCGCACCACCGGGACGCATGTTGGGCCACCACTCTTTCTTATGAGGCCCAATAAGGTCCAAGAAGGTCTTTCTTTGACTTTCCCATCACTGGACTCATGTTCGGCCACTCTTCCTTATGAGGTCCAATATGTTCTTCCTTCGACTTCCCATCACTGGGACTCATGTCGGGCCACCATTCTTCCTTATGAGGCCCAATAAGGTCTTTCTTTGACTTTCTCATCACCGGGACTCATGTTGGACCACTCTTCCTTATGAGGCCCAATATGGACTTCCTTTCGACTTCCCCACCACCGGGACGCGTGTTGGGCCACCACTCTTTCTTATGAGGCCCAATAAAGTCCAAGAAGGTCTTTCTTTGACTTTCCCATCACTTAACTCATGTTGGGTCACTCTTCCTTATGATGCCCAATATGTTCTTCCTTCGACCTCCCATCACCGGGACTCATGTCGGGCCACCACTCTTCCTTATGAAACCCAATAAGGTCTTTCTTTGACTTTCTCATCACCGGGACTCATGTTGGGCCACCACTTCTCTAACAAAAGGATTTTTACCAATTTAAAATTATTTTCTTATAGCTTTACTTAACTATTTTTTCT
Source organism: Lotus japonicus (assembly GCF_012489685.1). Classification (NCBI taxonomy): domain Eukaryota; kingdom Viridiplantae; phylum Streptophyta; class Magnoliopsida; order Fabales; family Fabaceae; genus Lotus; species Lotus japonicus. The sequence goes on along the minus strand of NC_080041.1, from coordinate 104,740,724 downwards.
TTTGTGAAAATTGTTTGGAACACTTATTTTTTAATTGTAAAATATTTCTCATATTCATGTTCGAACTAAAAAAACACTAGTCTATTATTTCATCCTAAAATGTAAATAAAAATAAAGCATTATCAATTTTAACAGTGTATAATATTATATATCTACAATTTGAGAATATACTGTAAAAATAAAATAAAATTTGAGAATATAATGCGTATAATTGTTTTTTGAAATTTGTGTATAATATATATATATATATATATACACACTAATAGAAACAACTAAATTATGTCTATTTAAAAAAGAAACAACTAAATTATTTCTTTTCCTTTTTAGAAACACAATTTTATTTGAAATTATTTTTTATTGGCGGTTTGTGGTTTAGTCTCTGGCAGTTGTAACGGCCACTAATAGAGCTCAGATAGATTTACAATTTTGATGGTTAGTGCTGGCTTCATATCAGAAATACATAATTTACATTGACACCCACAAACAGTAGAGGATCTACATCTCATAAATACAATTTGGAAAGCTAAACTTGTCCCTCCACTTCAAGTGCCCAGTAAATGCACCTTATCTTGCCTGCGAACCAAATTGTTGCACTCTCATTCAAATACCCCACTTGGAGGCCTTATGAACCACTGCAGCAACAAAAACATATATAAAATAGTAAATATATAACATCTCCAGCAATATGTTAACAACATCTAAACCAACCTGCACTATGAGAAAAGCCCCAAAAGTAACAGAGCATTCCATCATCTTTCAAGTTGTACCATCCATACACACTGTAGGATTACAAGATCAGGAAAGTGAGAATCCTTTTACCTTGCACCTACAGACTAAAACAACACCTCAGCCATAGAGTCCAAACACAAGTGCATCAAACTAATAACCATCCATCTTCTTCTTTGATCCCACCTCAGTACAATGATGATTGAAATGCATTTTATAGTCTTGGGGCAGAGCAGTTTGGAGGCCAATCCAGATATAATACTTCTTCCAGATGTTCCATACGAACCTGCAAGAGAAAAGTAAATGATCTAAACTTTCCTCCCCTCTCTTAGGCATATCACCAAACAGGTGGTGTGACTAACCAAAAGAGATGAAATAAGCCCAAATTACTAACACCAATTCTGCTACTAATACATTAACTATCCATCAGATTGAAAGTTGTGCAATACAGAAGGTGAAAAACTAGATAAAAAATGTGTTCAAAAATCAAAACTTTATGAACATAAACCCAGAAATTTCTGAATCCGGTTACGGAAATTCGTTAAAAAATTAAAATTTTATGAAGATCATGAAGCAATAACGAAAGGCGACGAAAAAAAAAAAAGAAATCAATCGATGTTTGCGAAGAAAACCAAAAAATCAAACCCAAAAAACGTTGAATAACGAATATTAGCAAGGAAAACATGAGAAACGAACTTTGATCGGTGAGAGCGAAGGCAAATCGCAAACGCACGCTCGTCTTTCCTCTCTGTCGTCTCTGCAACTTCGCCTTCTCCTCTCTCCCTCACTTGTCTGGAATGTTCTTCTCTGCCACTTCGTCTTCTCCTCCTTCCCATGAGAAGAACAATAGTCAGATCACTTGAATGAATGAGGGAGGTTAAAAAGTTAGTTTTACCATGGTAACTGTTTTAGTTAGGGACCAGTTAGCAAATATATACACTTTTTTTTTCTAAAACAATATTATTTAAAAATCATTTCAGGATAAATGGAAAAAACACCTCATTTAATATATGTTTTGTTGCTACTGGTCCAACTAGGCGGAGGCACCATACCTGCATCTGGGAGGAGGCACCACAGCAGACACCTTTTAAAATTCTTTGCTAATTTCACCAAGCTGACAAGGATTTTTTGATGAATTTTTTCCCTCGCAATCAATGAGTTTTTCTCTTGGCCGAAACTACCCTATTTTAGTAAATTTCTTTTAAATTATTCTTTTTTTGGTAAATTATTTAATTTACTTTTTATATTATTTTAAACCCCCGATTAATTAAATTAATAATTGATTAAACAAAATAATATCATTTTGTTTCAAATAACATAACCTTAGGTCACATAATATGTTTATTTTTTAAAAAATGATTATATCATAAACTTTTACTTTGTTTAATTTACGTACACGCGCGTCTCTTCTGATCGAAGAATTGAAATTTTAGTATACATACATTCTTGTGCCATTAATTAACATTCCTAATCCTAATATAAAGCCATTAAGCAGACTTAGAGCATCTCTAATAAATAGTTGCTAGTTGGGTTGCTTAAAAACTATTTCGGTAGATTCAGACTGACACATAGAATTTAAGCAACCCAAGCAGAATTCGCTCAAACCACGGTTGCTTTGTTTACTTTTAGTTGAGTCCCATTATACATCTTATATTTATATTATTTCAAGATAATGACACTATGCAAGTACATGAATGAAAGAGAAAATATGATTTTTTAATCAAAAAGTAAGGAGAGAGAAAATAAGCAACCGTTGCTTAAATAAGCAACTGTTGCTTAAATTTAAGCAACCCAACTGCCACGTCATGTTGCTCCAGTGGTGCTCCAAAATAAGCAACGTTGCTTAAGTTACCAACTGAATTTAAGCAACTCCCATTGGAGATGCTCTTAGGTAGCGTTTAGTAAACATGTAAGAAGGGAACGGAACGGAACATATGGGTTCCGTTCTGTGTTTGTCATATTTTTTAGATGGAATGGACAGGACACAAGGCTCTAGGAACATAACATTTTGGTTCTCTAAAAAATGGTGGAACGGATGAGAACGGAACGGGACACTCAATAATATTCAATAATATACTTTATACTGACAAAATTACCCTGGTTTATTCTCTTCTTTCTCCATTATCAATTTGCTTCGGTCTTCAGATCTGTTTCTTGTCAAACCATCCCTCAATGCATCATCTCTCTTTTCGTCATTGACGTACTCAGTACTCACATCACTACTTTTTTTTTTTTTTTTCTGGTATTCAATTCGTAAGGTATGAAAAGTTGAAAACCAGTGAGACACCATTTTTATTCTTTTCTTTCGTAAAGTTACAGATCACGAACATTACCATTTTGCACAATAAAATTTCTGCAATCATACATCTAGAAATATAAGTATTGATGAATCCAAATTTATAAATTAGAAACCGTTTTCCGAAAACTAATATGAGAAAAATATGCAGAAATTATAAGGTTTGAAGCTTTTTGTTTTTTTGAAAATAGGTTTGAAGCTTCGTTCGTTCAAAAAAAAGGTCTTGATGCACTAGTTCAAAATTTTCCTAAATTGATTAATTGAATATTAATGCTTACTCAAACATTAAATATGATAGGGGTATATATGTAATTAAATTTATAGTTATGTTCTAGTTGTGATGTATATGCCAAACACATTGAATAGAATATTTTTGTCCCGTTCCATTATGTTACGTTCCGTTCCGTTCCGTTCTGTTCCGTTTCCAAACGTGCAATTGTAAAATTTTGTTTCTGTGGGTTGGTGGACGCGACCACTAGGGATTGTAAGATGTTGACATTATTTTCAATAATGATGACAAGCACAAATGAATCAGAAATGAAGTTTCTTCACCTCTTCCTTGTCATTGAGCAATAAAAACACTCCCACTAATAATGTTGGGTTTGAAAGGGAAACTTTGATAGGCGTAGTAGTTATTTGTCTAACCACAAGATAGATGAGGTGAACAATTAATAGAGAGATGGGCTAGTTGACACGAGTTTTGAACATTTCATATGCTTCTTTAATTCAGCTGTGATCACTTTGTATAAGCTTCATATATATCATTGTGGGCAGCCATACCGGCATAGAATCAATGTTTTCAAATATCATATATGTCTCTATTACAACCTAATTTTGTTGTTTAAAAAATTAGAGTTAATGGTGGAATTAATCTCTGTGAATTTATTTTAGTCCTTCTACAGAAAAAGATATTAATGGCAGTTAAAAACAACTAGTAATAATAAAAATTACGGCCACTATACATTATTTTTCCACTGAGTGACTTAAATCAAACTCATTTACAAAATTAGATATTAATTTGAAAAAAATTACTACCTTTCATTCCATAAATAGAGGCTGAAACAACTTTATACATTCAATGAATTTTGTCTCACCATTAACATTTTATAATTCAACTAGTATATATAATTCTTCTCTATTCACTATATTCTTATCTGTCCACTGTAGTACTAATTATTATTAGAAGCGTATAAATAATGGTATTTTAGTTAAATGACATTATTATTAATTATCATCTTACTTTTTGTATCATAACTTTAAACAACAAATAATATGGAACAAAGATAGTAATAAAGTGTTTAGTCCCTTCAGGGACATCCGAACTAAGTGGATGAATTTCATGGAAAGAAACAATAAATGAAAATGAGTTTAATAATTATGCACTAAAACAGCAAAAAAAAATTACACATTCATTCAATTAGAATTCATTAATTTGTCACCTAAATTTGAATTGAAAAATGTTTAAACTTGATAATAGTGAAATATGATTTGATGCATGCGTAACTCTTTACATGATTAGTGCATATAAATCAAATCTTTTTTTTATCTTGATCAAGGTATTCCCACAATTGGTAGTTGTGAGACTAATTCTAAGCGGTGTCTCAGGTCGGTTTGATGGCCAATCTGATTTTTAAACCATTAAGAAGAAAAAAGAAATGTGATGGAGGAGAATATTATTCCAAGAGAAATAAATTACAATTCTTTTAGAACAACAATTGTACTCCTAATAGCTGGGCAAACTTCTACAGTAATTGCCACCAGAAAACCCTTTGTACTAATTGGGGTCCAAAGGCTAGATTGGGACCATGAATGGAGAATTTGTGGCGGCCTTAAGTTGCTGCTAAATTTGAACATATTGATATGTTGATTGATGCAATTTGTGGCTTCGTGTAGTAGTTTTGCAGAGGTTAGAGGCACTCAGGCACCTAGTAATTGATTATGAGATTTCTGGTACACAATAGAGCATTTAAGAGAAAAGTGCCACAAATATCATTGCGGCACCCGCGGCGGTCGCTTTTAAGATAAATGCCGGTAGAACAGTTTGTGGCATCTGTATACTGCTGCAATTTGACAAAATATATGCCACGAGAACTAAATTTTTTATGTAGTGTTACTTGACATCCAAACCCTATAAAAGGATAATCCTTTAATTTCTTTTCCTCCCAACTTTTTTTTTCTGCATAATTTATCCTCAAAGAAACATAGGCTAAATATTCTTCATCAAGAAGCACCTGAAATTCAGATAAAGTAAAAGAGTACCAGCAGAAGTACCCAGATTAAGAAAATTGAGGTGGAAAGTATCTAATTCCTGCTTTCTTTTATCTCATGGTAGGTGCCATTCATGTCAAAGAACCATTCATGGCAATAATTTAGTTATTTTAATTTATAAAATGATAATATTTTACTTTACTTTGCTACATCATCAAGAAACACGTGGATCCTATGTTTAAAGTTGGTCACAAAACATTTTCTGGATAAACTAATCAAAACACAAGTACATAGCTTCAGGGGAGTAACAGAGAGAGTAATTCATATGGACCATATGGGTGTGGCCATCGTTATCATCAAATTCATGATTTATATTTTCGATTTTTCACATGATTATTAGCCACACATATATTCTCATTCACCAACAATGTTTGAGGAGGTTCTGTTTGTGAATGTCAATTTTTGTAACTAGCACATTGTAAGCCATAAAGGTGTTTGTCATGGTTGAGTAGAAAGTTTTTGAATATTAATAATTCCATATAATGCCCATATACAACATGTTACAATAAAGGTTTGTTATTTGTTTACTCTTCAATGGCTCAGTTTCTAACCTGATCAATACCTATTAAAGTATTTTTAGTTAGAGAAACTAGTGCCTGTTCCATTTTGATCCATTTAAAGCAACAAAAAAAAAAAACGGTGTGCCTCCATGTGATTAGGCAAAAACTTTGAATATATAACAGTGTAGGCAACTGACAATGTAGCACCAAATTTTGATATCAGGAAATAGAATATTATTGTTTTTTGAAAAACAGAGGAATAATAATACAAAATCTCACATTAGGCAGTAGGCACATATGAAATCCCCAATTATTAAGGTTGGATAATCGTTATTATTTGTACAAATAGAGGTTGACATTCATTTTAGGATAAGAAATAAATAGAGTTCTACTTATAGATTGGAATCAAAAACTTTATTCATGTTACACTTATTTGATATCCAAACACGTATTAATGCATTTCACGTTAAAACCTTCACCGATTAAAAGAAAAACAAAATATGGTGGTTTAAAACATCTACTAGTTTTTAAAATGAAAAAAGTACATTCTAAAAATTAGTTTTTGGAACATTAATAAAATAGCATTTTGAAAATGTCATTTTAAAATTACCTTCCGAAAATTAGTTTGTGAAATGCATTTTTTTTTTACCTGAAACCAGTTTCCGAAATCTATAAGTTGTTTTTCATTCTATTGGCGCAAGTGGTTTTAACGACAACAGATAAACCATTAGGATATAACTCTTTTAGATGTTTCCAGATATCGCACATCGTAAGGATGTCCACTTATCATTATTGTTTTGAAAATCAGAAGAATAATAATCCAACAATAATACAAAATCTCACATTAGGCATTAGGCACTCATGAGATCCCCAGTCACTAATGCATTTCATTTCTCACTCACATCTACAAAGAGCATCTAGACAAGCACAAAAAGGAATCTTCTTCCTTGCCAAAAGGGTACTTTGGTAAATCCAAATTTCTCAAAATTTACTATAAATTCCTGAAGCATCATCTCACATTTCATTTCAGTGCCATACATAGTGAGAGATAAATAGATAGATTAAGAGAGAGGGAGAGAGACAGAGACACAGAGAGAGAGAGAGAGAGAGAGAGAGAGAGAGAGATGAGGCCTATAAACAGTGTACCATCATCACCATCATCAACCATTCATGGTGTTAAGTTTTGGGAGTCACCAATTCCTTACCTATTTGGAGGCTTAGCTCTAATGCTGATTCTGATATCAGTAGCATTGGTGATTCTTGTTTGTTCCTACAGAAAACGTCCTTCAGATTCATCATCAGATTCAGCTGAAGACATGAAGCAGGTAATGTCCAAGACAAACTCAGAGCCAGAAGTGCTTGTTATAATGGCTGGTGATAACAAACCCACTTACCTTGCCAAACCAATCACTCCCTCAAATTACTGCACTTGTGGTGGAGCAGAACCAACAACAACCCTTGCATCAAACTCAACCACTGAGCAAAGAGTACTCACCAATTAACAATTGCTAGAAGCAACACAATTTTCAATTTTGCCTCCTTTCATGTTCCAGTGGTTTTGTGAGCACTGAAATATGATCAGTGAAGGATGAGTGTTTTTATTAAATTTTTGTTTTGGTAATGAAAATGACCGCGGGGATAAGTATAGAATGTTTAGATCAGTTTTTTATTTAATAAATTCTGACATTCAGAAGCTACTAACAGAAGCTTCTCCCGAAAATCAATTTTGTGAGATTTGAGTAATTATAGAAGAACTTTCAAGCATGCATTTAATTTTGATCTCCATTCATACATTTTTCTGCTGCTAATTATGCTTATCATCATGGTTTTAAATCAAGGTTTACAGCCGTGATTTCGGCTGACGCATCAAAGTTTTAGAGGTTTCTAAAACCGTAATTCAATGGTAATTTCGGCTGTAACTATCATACATTCATAATTTTCTGCCATATGGAGGAGCACAACGCGGTCGTAACACGGCCGTGACTGCAATTTAAAACATTGATTTGCCACATAGAAATTCAAGGATATGACTAATAGAGTTTAATGATGAAATCAATCTCCATAGCCTAAGAATTCTCATAGAAATCATACCAGAACAGAGACATCCCCAAAAAATTCATTTTTTTTATTAATTTTATATTCTTTTTCCTTTGCTATCTTTAAATCATGCCTAAGAATTGAATTCTGTGAACACAGTCCGTGAGTTAAAAAAAGAGGGTATATCAACACGCCACAAAAAAACATCTATGTTTCTTTTCTGTGTGTTTTCGACTCAGCATAGGATTCCATTTGTTTCTGAGTTAAAATTCTGAATTTGAGGGACGCCATGAAACGTATAAGTAAGCATGTACCAAGACACAAAAAAGCCATAAAAAACAAAAGTGGGGCATGATCACCATTCACCAATAACCAAATACAAACAATGCTTAGTGCTCATTATCATCAAATTGAACCTTCTAAATATAATATCTAGAGAGATAATGAAGAAAGAGAGAATAATTTTATGTGTTTTTGGTGGGTTGATGATGAAATAATCACCGGCTGGCATTGAAGTCCCTAAACCCATCAAAGTCACATAGGAAATTAAAGTGGAATTGGATAATACAGCATCTAGCCGCATGTGAAAGTGGAGCCCTTTGTTTTTTTTATAGCAATGTACTCGTTAGTGTACTTTACTTGTAGTTTTACTTGTACTACTCGAGCTTATAAAAAAAAACTTGTACTACTCCACACATTTCAATGAATTGTGTTTTTCTTTCATTTAACCTTAAATATTGATCGGACTAATTTTTTAAACTTACACTCGCCTTAAAATCTTAAGAAATTCTATGAGATATGAGTTTATTGAAAATGAGATAGAACAAGTTAGTGGACCGGATTGGATCTTGTACACACACTACTTTATAGGAGCCATTATAGAGATTTTGCATTATAGTAGTCTTTAAAAAAGTTCAGCGGCGACCCGCACTTGTTTTTCTTTTCTTCCCCTTGTTTTTACAAAGTGGTTTATTTGTAATCTCACACTTTTGCTCTTTTGTGAAACGCGGCGGCTAGAAGTGGCACAGACATAAATGAGTCAATAGAAGAACGAAAGTTGATAAATGAAAAGAACAAAACATTAAATGAGGGAGTTAGAGAAAAAAACAAAAACATAAATGAGTAAGAAAATAAAATGATAACAACAACATTATTACACCTAGATAAGTGTTGTCTGCCGAAGGAAAAAAAGTAGGGGATCAAAATTCTCAATTTATCTACTAATGAAATTATGTTATATTAATTAAAAAATATATAGATATGACATTAATAACTTGTATGAGTAGTTTTTAATTGACACAACACAATCTCATTTGTGGAACATAGAATAAGACAATATTTAAAAATCTAAAATCTTAATCCAAAAGTAAAACAGGTAAACTAGTGAAGTTAAATATGTAACATATAGATAGTGCTGCATGACATATATGAATTTGAAGGTTTTTAAATTTTGTATAGTCCCCATATTTTAACTCACCAAAATCACATTCGGTCACCATCATTGCAAACCTTTAGCCATCACCATGGCTTAGCCCAACTCTATCGCACCACTACCGAAGTTGCTGCTTCATGCCATTGTCAAAGCCAACAACCCAACAAAGATCCCCAACAACCACTGAAACCACACCCCAACTTTTCTTCTCGGCCAAGCTCTCCAACGCTACCGCGATCACCATTGCGACCCCACCCAACCTAAACCCATAGCTTTAACCATTGTCTAGTCAACCACCTTCTTCCTTGACATCCCAAATCACCGCAACACGAAACTGTCTACCAACTCGCGTTCTCCTCACATGGAACTCCCTAGCGTTGCACCACTCATCACCATGGATCTGCACGGTGCATCGTGACTTTCAATCACTCATTCAGGTGTTTTTAAGTTTGAAGGAACCCATAACCACGAACCTTGACACTTCTGCTATGCCACATATCAACAATCCTTTATCCCCAACACCGTAATCTACCCCTAATCACCATTTTCTTTCACTTCTAGCACCCACAACAACAACTAGACCACAAATCAGAAACTCACACAAATCTAGACCGCCACCACTTTCAAAACTCGAAGACAATCCTCACCCACCAGGAAGCGCTGCCTTCTCGCAACCATGAAGCTAGGTCACAACGACGTCGCTACAACAACCATTGTCCTCAAGATATAGTTTTGTTTATTAAATGGTGTGAAAATATATACAGCTTTGCAATCTCTCCCCCCTCACACATCCTCTTGTGGATGACATTGTTTGAACAAAACGTGGGATCATCATCGCCTTCTAAAGGGACTCCAAAAATGGTTGATCTAGCTTCGCCATTAGCCTCCCTAACACTTTGTTTTAGAAGGAGATGTTGGCGATTTTTTTTCGAAGTGTAAGAGGTTCACATGGAGGGATTTGCCATCACAGGCTGATACACGTTGACGCTCACTTGGTCGAACTAGGGCAGTATTTCAAAGAGGAAGGTGGAGGGCATGCTTGGATCGCCACCCGTGACAAAATTACAAATCACGCGAGCAAGGCAAAAAGGTGTCTCTTCTTACATAATAAAGGCACTTGTCGTGGGGGTAGGGAACAATGAGGTCGTGGGGGAGGAGTTCGTGGAATCTAGGTTCTCGGGGCGAAGGAGATACATGAGGCTATGGCGGTTCGATGGATGGCTGGAGATTCAAAACCCACTTGCCACCACCACCACCCTTCACCTCCTCTTTGAGCAGGAGGACTAATGTGGTTTTTTTAAAAAAAATCAGGGAAATTCCAACTAAGCTTAACTATTTAGTGACACCATGCATCATTTTTCCATGTGCTACATATTGGATAACGCAGTATTAAGGTGACCAAAGTAACACTTTTATTTGATAAAAATCATAGACATATAGCCAGGTTAATTTCCACTTCTTGTGTTTGGTATCATAATTTTGAGCATTTTCCTAATAGAGAAATTACTAGTGACCTAATGGGATGGGTGACACATTGTGATATAAAAAATAAAGTAGGATGAAATGAGAAAAATTTAAAGGTGAAACTTTTGTTTGGGGATCAAAAGCTCTTGTTATTGGGATTGTTGGAGTTGGGGGAGTGGATAATATATTATCCTAAGAGGATATTCCAAATATGTGGTGTGTGGATGTAACTATGCCTATGTCTATGGTTTACAAATCTCTCAGGTCAGGTCTCATCAAAACTGGTGTTTGTACGAAGAATATATAGTGCCTTACCCGATTTCGAATGTTTCAATTGTTTAGCAAACATGAGAAAAAAACAAAAATAAAAGATAAAAAAATATGTCAAGAATGGGATTCGAACCCATGCCCTTTCGGACCAGTACCTGAAACTGGCGCCTTAGACCAACTCGGCCATCTTGACACTTTATGATGAATTGTTCGTAACTTAATATATGATATGTTAACTTTATATATTTTTTCTTCGGAAATTAAACTTTACATTATGAGTTGACAAAACCAGAATGTCAAAAATTACTCACATACACAGAAAATATCCCTTTTATAAAATTAAGTTTCCAAAAAAAATTGAGTTTCACAAATTTTACAGATACATCGATCTAATTAAATCTTACAACTTTGATACATATATCAAGATTAGATTGAAGTAAAAAAAAAGTTAGATTATGAGATATAATTGAAGGTCTTTGTAAAATTGTTTAAACTGCTTGTATATAATAATTAGTTCTTAAAAAGCTACACAAAAACTTCATAAAAAAGTCAGATGGTCCAAATCTCTCTTTTTTTCTTCTTTCCAAATTTTAGTTTTAGGTTCATGGTACCCTATGCCATATGCCATAGGTGTCAAGTGATTGACCATTTAACTAAAAATGTACTAATGTAGGTACCATCTAGTTCTGTGTGACATATGATGATGACTGTGTTAAATAGTACTCATTTTGACCTCTATTAAGTCAATTATATTCGAGTCAGATAAAATTACTATAGCTGATAAAACTCTTTCTATAAAATACTTAATGTAACTACATGTGTAGAGACTTAAACATGAGACATTTACTTAAAATAAAACAATCTCATGTCGATTGATTAGATGGTTGTTGGTATAATGCTTTGCTATTAGTTGGTGGATTGTCATTTTCCCGGTTGGCTTGCAGTTATTAATAATGGACCAGTTTTGTTTTTGGTCAATAGTGATGGACCAATTAACTGGCCATTATTTTTATCAAACATGTACCTGGCTTTAGATAGACCCAATGTCACTTTCGGCTACATATTGAGCCCATTATGCTAAAGTAGAGCTCCCAATCTATATCTAAATTTAGGTTGTCACAAAAAATACTATATCTAAATTTAGGGTTGATGTTTGTCCTAATGAAACATACGTTTAATTAACCTCATGTGTAGTGTAGACCAAATCAAGAAACCCTCATGTCAGACTCGTCAAAACCAAAAAGCCCTATCAATGTCATTTGTTACGTAATAATAAAGATGTTGATCTAGCCGTAGGTAAATCAGATTTCATTTGAGTGAAAACACAAATTTGACTATTTGAAAAATAATTTTACCTTTGTAAAGCTTGGTTTTGTTGTAGCTGATCTTCTTATAATATTAGTAACATCCTCCATTACAACAACACCGACAAACCCTAAAAATATTTAGCTAGAAATTTAATTTTGGTGTCAAATCTGATTAAGTAAGTGTCTTTAGTATTTCTTTGTTTGTTCTTTGTTTTGTGGTTCTCTTTGAATTGTAAATTTGTGAGCAAACATGTAAATATTTAGTGTTTAATTATATTCTAATGTATTATGGTATTGCTCCTTTTGGACCGCTTATTTGGAGTTTATCCTCTATTTGTATGATGTAAGTATAAACTAAAAGCAGGTAAAAGATGGATGTTCTAATAAATTCATAGTTATCACAAATAAGAATGGTGGAAGAGTATTAACCTTTATATTCATGATCTGAGATTGATCTTTAATGTTCTTGTAAAATGTCATTCAACAATAGAGAAACTCTTCTATCTGCTTCATGTTTTTTCTATTATCTCATTTTTCAATGGTAAATATAGACAAACTTGTATTGGGAGAGGTAAGGTCGACAATGTTCAAGTTCATCACTATTGTAATGCTTCCATAAATCACTACATATAGATTCTTTTTCAAGAGCCACATCCTTTCATACAAAGAGTCACATCTCTTTATTCAAGAGACATATACTCCTGTGAAATATAAAACAATATATTCTTTTATCAAAATTATATATGTGAGATTTAATAATATATTTAGTAGTTCATATTTAGTTATAGATATCATTTTTAAGTAAGATTTTGTTAAACAACAATTATTAAAGAAAAACATCATTATGAATTTATTTTAAAATTTAACAATACCTTTTTTTTCTTCTGAAAGCTAGCAAGAACAAACAATAAACAGACTAAGGGACAACAAAAGAATTCTTCAACACGATTAAATCCAAGTCAAGATCTGACTTATTCACAACTGTAATGCTAGAAGGGGAGTGAGCACCATTTTTTGTTAACCAATCCGCCACCTCGTTACTCTCATGATGAATGAGAGTTAGATTGATGATCGAATCATTTCTAAGAAGTTGTTTCACGTCCATAAACACGGATACGCTATATGAAAGCTCATAAAGCTTTCATCCACCAATGTAATAATTAGATCAACGCAATCCACCTCAAAAACCACTTTCTTAAGCTCGTGACTCCAAGCAAGGGTCAGCACGTCACGAAGACCACAAATATCTAAACTAAAGTTTTTGTCAAATAATTATTAGTAGTTAGGTTTGATATGAAATCATTTTAATACTCAATATTTAATTTTATATTTCATAAAATATTTTAATGTATGGTATATTCATCTAAAATATGATTACTTTAGTAGTTTCTGAAGTTGTTTAAAATTTTAAAATACTTTCTTTACCATACACAATTCTTCAAAAAGACAAACCATGTCTAAAAAAATCATATGAAAGGTTAGATGCCAGGGTGAGCCATTACTTTTTTGACATATTTCGAGCTTATTTCAATAAGTTTTTCAAATTAGTTTATGAATAAACGTTATATTTTCATAAGTATGTAATTAAACTGTTTATCTAAACACACCCCTAATAAACCAAGTGGGTTGGTGTAGTGGTTTAGCACTTCATCCTTTAAGTAAGTGGTTGGGGGTTCGAATCCCAACTCTTGCGAATAGAAAAAACTCCTTGGCCAGCCCCCTACCGCTTAGTGCGCTGACCGTGGGGCGATGAATTAGTCTCACGGCTGTCGGCTGTGGGGATACCTTGGTCAAGACCGAAAAAAACCCACCCCTAATAATAATGCGAATAAACTTATACCACCTAAAGAAGATGATTCCTATAACTCCCTCTCTCATCCCTAAAGGCCAAACTTAGTAGAGCTTCTAATATGTTCTAATTTGTAGTTAGAATGATCACATCTCACCTAAACAAAATTTAGCCAACAACCCTCCACCAAAAATGACCGGCCATCACATATATTAAAGTTAAATGAGCAGGCTGAAGACTAATCAATATCCATTAAAAAAGATCATCCAGCTATTTCACAAAAAAAAAAAATTAACATGGATGTAAATTCATTCTGCACCTTCTCATTTAAAAGATGCCTAAACAGAATAAAAGATACATAACACACACACACACACAAATCTTCGAGAACCAGATTGATCTGTTCTATACAGACAAGACAAAGAATTTTTATGCAATGATAGATAAATAGAAAGTGAAAAAGCAGTTAATGCATATTCAAGGATTTTACACCTTTTCCAGTTGTGCTCTTGGGACATCTGTATTATGCAATAAAAGTTGGATTTCTATTCAACATGACAACGGCAGTGGTTAAAAAGAAATATTATTTATAGATACACCTTATGACCAAAGATGGTAGTCCCCAACATTCCTTTTGTTTATTTCATTCTTCCAAATTATTTTAAAATATAGGGAACCTTCCTGGTTCCTCCCTGAATTTAAGCCCTTAGCATAGTGCATCTACCATTACACCACCTTCAATTTACCAATGCTTTTGCAGCTCAACAAGATAAGCAGTGATGATAGCTATCTGTTAATGTAAGTTCTATATAGATTTTCATTCATCATCTATAGTCTCTCATTCATTCTTTCCCTCCCTTATGACATGCTTGGAAATTCTTCCATAATTGATTCTAAAGCCAGAATCAATTCTGGTGAAAAGCTTCTAGGTATCAGAACTGATTCTAAGGAAATAGAAGCTGATCCAAACATGTTATTAATGTTTTTCCAGTTTGTGTTGTTTTGCCTTTGAATTGGCCATAAAGCTTTCCTGCCTCAGCAATGGATTCTTTTAAACAAATCTGGGGTGCAGAAGGTTGTAGCAGCAGTGAATCTGGTTGGACTATGTATATTGCCTCCCCCATGCAAGAAGATGATGGTGGATGCAGCAATGAAAATGATGGAGGATATCATGAAATCTATGGTGAAAACAGGATGAAGAAGAAGGGAGCCAGAGTTGATGAAGTGGAAAGTGATGATTCTATGGCTTCAGACGCTTCATCCGGTCCGGTTCGCGGCCAAACTAGTCATGGCACAGCAGTCTCTAAGAAAGAAAAACAAGATCATGGAAGCAAGTGTTCTTCTAAGAAAAGTGCAAACAAAGAGAAGAAACGTTTTGACAGCAAAAGTAAAAAATGATGAGAATGTTCAATTGTATTATATGATGCTGGAATTTTTGCAGCCATGCATCTTAGAAATTTGTATTTGTTGATTTGTAATCACACCTCTACCCAAAGGAAATACCCCCAAAGATTCTTTTATGTAATCATTAGTCTGAAGTTTTATGTTTCACACTACACACTATGTTGATTGTTGAATGTTTATATTCTTTTGAAGTGAAAATAAACTTCCATAAGAAACACACTATAACTGTGTTTGAATTGAGGCACTGTCAATGGCATTCAAGCCAATTGACACAAATTTCCCAGCAAAATAATTGATGGTTTCAAGTAATGAGTTCCCTGAGGGAGGATTTGCAGAGAAGAGGGTGAAATATTTTATCATGTAAACCTCAGCTTCAGTTTTTTTCCTTTTTACCAAAGTTTAATATGGAAAATGATCAAACCGAGTGCATGATTTGATTAACTTATTTTTCTCCAAAATCAATTCTGATACCAAGAGGCTACTCACATAAGCTTCTATTCAGAATTGATTTTGGTTTAATCAATTGTAGAAGAATTTCTAATCCTACACTGAGATGAGAGTGTCAGGTCATCCATTAAGACATCATCACAGCAGTTTACAGCCTGCTGCAAACCATAGAATGTGAAATTCCAAAACCACAGGATCTAGAAATATATTAAGAGAAAGTTAACTGCTGCAAGAATGTGCAGTCCATTCTTCAAAATCCCACGTAAATGTTTGGTTTCACGATTTACACATACTTCAAAACACGTTTATTTAGAAGAGATCCTAAAGTATCCCATTGTGAAACCAAACATGCTATAAGTGGATCTTTGGTTTCGTGATTTGCACAGAATTCAAAACACGTATACTCAAAAGCTTGGACTTTTAGCTTCTAATCAAAAGTGATTCTAGAGCATTCAATCGTGAAACTAAACATTTAATACGTGGATGTTCAGTTTCGTGATTTGCATAGAATCCAAAACACGTTTATTCAGAAGCTATAGCTTCTAACCAAAAGTGATTTTGCAGCATTTTTCACAGTTAAACCTAACATACCATGATTTGTTATATATGCAAAAGTTGCATTGAGCTGGTTGACAGAAGAAACAAGAAACATGACACAAGAAAAAGTTGCCTAAGGGGAGGTTAGAGTAGAGACGTGGCCAAAAAGATTCTGGATAATAGCACAAGTCATTTTCTATCAAGAGCTTCTAATAATGATTCGTGAATGCACGTGTATGCTGCCAATTTGCAATGCAAACACGGATGGGGTAATGCTTTGCTGGAAAGATGGCAAGGTTTCACATAAGTTACACGAATGACAACTAGCTCGAAGCAATAAAAGCACTTGTTGCTGTGACAGTGCATTGGCTGGTTCGGTTATGTGAACTAACTTTGCAAAGAATGGGACACAAATGCAACAGCAAGGCAGTGCCAAGTTTTAGGCTGTATTATGATTTATGAATGACCTTGAAAACATGAGGGCACACATGATTTGAAAGGAATCATTAAAGGTCACACTCATATAAAAACGATTTGTGAGAGAAAAAGAGCCTTCTTTTGTGCATACAAGATGGAAAGAGTGTTTCTCTTTTGTCCACGTTTTTGCAACTAAGGAAACCAAGGGGAAGCACTTTGGTCCAACTTGTCATGATTCACTAATTCACTCATAACAAACTTTTGTATTTAGATTGTGTTTAGAAGAGTTTGTTTTAGCTTATCATATGGTATAAGCACTTTTGCAATGTTTGGATAAACTTATGAAAATAGTTTATGACCTACCTGTAAGTTGTTTTAAAGTTATTTTCTAAGCTACTCAGATAAACTTATGAAGAAGCGTTTACGTGATAAGTGCTTATATACATAAGTGCTTGATTAAGCTTCTTGCCCAAACATGCCCTTAGTACATGTCCCAATTCTAACATGAGTAAAAGGCACTTAAATGGAAAATTTGATACTGTCACAAATCATAATGCCCATTGCTATTTAGAATTAAATATAATTTTTAGTAGAGGAGTTACATATCAATGACCTTGAACCTTGGTCACTGTTTGTTTAGAGTGCATCATGATTCAAATAGATTCTTGCATATCAATTAACAGCAGAATAAATAGTTAAGCAAATCCCAAGAAGATATAACATTATCATATTCATCTGTGAATAATAAAATAACACTTTGATCTCTACATAACAATTTATCTATCAAATTAGTCAAATTGATGCCTGAATGTTAAATTAGTCCCTCAATATATATTTCATTAGTCAACAGAATGCTTGATGTGAAGACTAATTTGACTAATAAATCACATTCAGAGACTTTGAATTTGAACTTAATGCTAATTATTCAAATACTAATATAACAATCAATGCTACATCTTTTAGAAACTAATTTGATGATTTACTAAAGAGTAAGTACCACAAGCAAAGATAGCAATTGGGTAATACTAAGATCCTATCAATCACATATGAGTATGACCTACATCATAACTTTCCTTTTAGAGAGAGGTGGTTCTCAACAAGTTAAAATTCCTTCAATTCTCAATAACTTAATGTTATCCCTGGATTTAAAAAAGATCTTCAATCCCACTTGAGAAATTGTGGCAAGAATGTGTTTACTGAAGAAAGCTCCACATGAAGTTGTGGCAGCCCCTGTTTCAGCCAAAAACTAATACAAGCTTCTCAATCATTGAACTCATCATTGACAAAACCATTAATTACAGGCTTTTCAATCATTGGCTTCATTATTGACACTGAAGACTTGAAAGTGAAAGTGTAACAAAATCCATGAAGCTCAACACCAAAAGAGGAGAAAAGAGAATGTAAGAGTTAAGAAAAAAGATGGATTCATAGAAGTTACTTCAAACTAGCTCAAATATAAGGAGTAAGTATAAACAACTGGAAAAGTAAGGATAAGAAAAACTAGCTCACTCCCATGGTGACTTAAGAAACAACATGAATTTACTAGGTAGGGTCAGACATAATAGAATCACAAGGTAGCAATAAAAATCCAAGTCCGAACCCATGTAAAAAGAGCATGAATTTGCACAAGTTACTTCTCTCTGACTAATTCAAACATAAAAGAATAAGGAGGAAACTAGAGAGAAAAAGGGTCCCTCTATAAATACATCATCCACACCTGTACAAGGCAGATTTTGATTTTGATTTGTCTTTGTCTGACAGTGGGGCAAGCTACATAATCAAAATACACAAGTAGGCAATTCCATAAGCGTGCAACTATTATTATTTATGGGGTAGAAAATAAAGTAACATCAACAACCAATAATTATGCAACTAGGTAGGGCCAATTACATTGATTAATGAAGCCATTGACCTCTATCAAAAACCAAAAACTGAATTGGACATCCATAAATAAATAAATAAAACTCTACAACATTTATGTTGGCTTCAAACATCTATCCTCTTTTATATGGGGCTGGGAAGAGCTATGTAAAGTTGGACTAAAACATAGGGAGAGTAAAAAATAAGGACATAATTTGATCCACAGTTTTACACTGCGCCATTGAACATATATTGCCATAACAATAAAAAATATTGGGCTTTTAAGAATCATGTATATGTACTTGGTAGAAGTTTTATGTGACAATATATGGTTAAATGATGATGTATTTTAAGAAGGATTGGGATTTAAATGCTCTGTTATTAGACATTATTCATGATAAGATATTATGGAGTCATGTGATCCATGTGACGAATACCAACTAGAGGGGAAAGGCTTTAGTTGTTTTTGTTGTATGTTTCTAAGATTGAGTAAGAAAGGGGAAAAAAAAAGGAGAAAAAAATGCTCAAGTTAATAGGAAAATATTAGTACTAGATATAATGTTGTACAATACCTTGACCCAATACTCATATTTATACTGATAATTGGGTCGAGTACAGTACTACTAGTATTATTAGTACAAGTGCAGGCCCAATAAAACAAGAAAGATACTCTAATATAATCCACAGAGATTATTAATATCATTCTCTAACAATGTGAAATTTATTTAATCTGACCATAGATAAATATTGCACTCAGAATCAGAAAGTTGACAATAGAGTAAATTAATTCAACTCCTGCAGTAACTTCATAAACATTACAGTCATCTATGGTGCTAAAGGAAATCTTATTGAAAATATGAAAACTAAAAAGGCACCATGAACAGGGACAATTTTGTATAAAGCACAAAGCAGGATCAGCAAAGATATAATGTAGTTGTTGGAGAACCAAAACCAAGCAATACAGCTAAGTAATCTCAACTCATCATACAGTCTTGAGCAGAAAACATTACATTTATTGGGAATTGTGATGGGTTCAAATACAGTAATCTAAATTCTTGACTGTTTGGCAAGCTTGAACCACTCAGTATGGTAAGATCCCTCCATGTCAACCCTTTCGTACGTATGAGCACCAAAGTAGTCTCGTTGAGCTTGCACCAAATTAGCTGGCAAACTTTCCCTTCTGTAAGTGTCAAAATAAGCAAGACTAGCAGACATACCTGGGGTGCTGATACCAGAATTGATAGCAAGACAAACAACTCTCCTCCATGCAGATTGGCGATCAATTATTTCCTTCGCAAACTCCGGGTCCACAAGAAGGTTTGCCAGATTGGGGTTCCTGTCATACGCTTGCTTGATTCTGTCCAAGAATATTGCTCTAATGATGCAACCTCCTTTCCAAATACGGGCCAGCTCTCCCAACTTCAAATCCCAACCCTTTTCATTGCTCTTTGCACGGATCAGATTCATTCCCTGTGCATAACTACAGATTTTGGATGCATAAAGAGCCTTCCTGACATCATCAATCAACTGCTGCTTGTCTACAGGTTGATCCGTCAAGATATCACCGAAGCCTCCTGATTTAAAGACCTTTGCAGCTTCAACTCTTTCGTCCTTCAACCCACTAAGGAACCTAGCATCCAAAGAAGCTTCAATAGTGGGAGCAGGAACTGATAATTCGGCAGCTTGCTGAACAGTCCACTTACCAGTACCCTTCATGCCAGTTTTGTCCAAAACCTTGTCAACGAGATATCCCTCGCCTTTATCATCCTTAATTCCAAATATATCAGCAGTGATTTCAATCAGGAAACTCAGAAGTTCTCCCTTGTTCCATTCTGAGAATGCACTATGTAATTCCTCATTTGACAACTTTCCAACTGACTTCAGCACATCGTAAGCCTCTGCAATCAGCTGCATGTCACCATATTCAATTCCATTATGGATCATCTTCACAAAATTACCAGATCCACCTTTACCAATATATGTCACGCAAGGACCACTGTCACGGACTTGAGCTGCCACCTTGAGAACAATATCTTCTATGTATTTGTAAGCTTCAAATGAACCACCAGGCATCAAGGAGGGACCATTTCGAGCACCCTCCTCACCACCTGAAACTCCCATCCCGAGGTAGAGCAGACCCGATTCAGCCACGGCTTTCTCTCTCCTCTCAGTGTTCTCATACCATTCATTACCACCATCAACTATGCAATCACCTTTTTCCATGTATGCAGATAGGGTCTTGATGGTCTGATCAACTGGTGCCCCAGCCTTAACGAGCATTATTATCACCCTAGGTTTTTGAATGGAATGAACAAAAGCTTCCGCGTCATGGTAGCCATACACTGGAAGGTTTCCTTCCTGTTTTGCCCGTTCAACTGTCTCATCAACCTTGGATGTGGTTCGGTTGTAAACAGAAATGGGAAAGCCTTTCTCAGCAATATTGAGTGCAAGATTTTGGCCCATAACAGCCAGTCCAGCAAGGCCTATTCTCGTAAGATTGGGTTGAGCCATAATTTATTTCCTGTTCAATGGTTGACAATGCATATAAGAGTAATGTACAAAAGAAACTGGCATAAAATTTTGATTTGAGGAACATAAAAATGCAGTGAATTGAAATAACTGAAGACAATTAGAACTTGACTGGGGACTCTCTACGCCATCAATAAAACCTCTACCAAGTACATATACATTAGCATAGTCCAATAATATAGCATGCTGGGAAAACGGGTCTCTTATAATTCCAACATATTTAGAGATAAAAAGGAATTAAGATTCCCCAATTTCCCATAAAAGGATGGGATTGCCAAAATGATCCTATGATCATACTACAGAAACATTAGAGTACCTTCAGGATTACGGTCATAGGTCTCCCCCACTCAACAAAGGCAAGATAAGTTCCGCTTCACTTATCCAAAAGATTACTATGTGTTTGGATAAACAGTTTAATTAAGAGCTTATAGCCATAAGCACTTATTCATAAGTTGATTTAAGAAATTAATTGAGAAAAGCTCAAAATATGTTATAAGTAGGGGATAAACGCTTATGCATAAGCTGATATGAGGAACTTATGAAAATAAGCTCAAAACAACTTATGGGTAGGTCATAAGCAATTTACATAAGCTCTCTCAAACACTATATGATAAGCTCAAACAAAATCTTCCAAAACATAGCCCAAGTAAGTATAACTAAAAACTACTAAACCCAACTGCATGCTTCCCTAGATTTGCATATATCAAGCAAAAGCTATGGCCCGAAGAGCCCACAAAATGGCAAAATACAACAGTAGTATACAATATTAGAACAGCATTCCAAAATCAAATCATTTGTTCACCTGAAATACAGAAAGACAATCAAGTTTTACAAGATCTCACATTTCCCTTTTTCTTCACTAAGACAGAAACCACTATACAGACAGAGTCACCAAACAAATGACTACTAGTGTATCCAGTGCATGCAAAGCAGAATCACCATGAATCATGATCCAAAAACATCATAAGGGTAACAATCAATCAATAAGAAACTATGACAAAACCCCAAATGAGCAACAATCAGAAGATCAAATCAAATCAAAACCAGTGGAACATAACAAAAATCACACTGGCTACTTAATCTCTCATAAACCACATCAAACACATGAAATCTAGCAATAATAATCACAGTAAAAATTTTCTGGTCAAGCAAATTAAGTTCATGCAAAGCACAAAAAAACTAGCTCAAAGTGGATCCCAGAAATTAAAAATCGGAACTTTGAAGTGCAAACCTGAAAATTGAATCGAAATACAGCAAAATTGAGGTCTAGGAATCACAGTGAACCGATTAAAAGATGTGGGTATATGCTCTATATATAATAATGATAATCATAAAAAATAAAACTTTAAAAAGTGAGAAAGATTACCAATGAAAATTAAATATTATTTATATAGTAGTATCTGCAGTTGAAACTTGAAGCCGTCGATGGCTAACGAGACTCACCAACTACCAAATTTACAGGCAGAGACAATGAATCAAAGTTCGGAGTTTTTAATATTAAAGGGGTCAAATTATTCTAACCAATGTGGTGTGTTAGGTGGAAGAGGAATCATGACCGTTGATTTTTGTTCTTTTTTTTTTGTCAGATCAAACTTGGGTCATGGTCAGGCCCAATTCACTACAAAAACAATATTTGGGTGTGTGAATCAGAAACAGTGGTGGTGTTGTTTCTTGTTTGGTGCTTTCTTCTATTCACACTTTGGCTCTAGAATTTCAGTGTCAGCTAGCTCTGATGGATGAACTCAGCATGATGGGTTAATAATCAGCAGGATGATAATTGTAAAGAGTTTTATTATTGTTACTTTCATTTGGAGGGGCTTGAAACTTGAAAGAAACTATGATTCTGAGACGCAGTACTAGAGGACGCAACCTTTAACAAATCAAGAGAAGTTGGTCTATGACACTCTCCAAAAGGAGAATCAACCAAGTGGGCACCAAAAGGAAAATGACGTCCAATGAGAGCCAAGTAGTCGCGATAGAGTTTGCCTCCCTATGGACATGCTGGATCATCAAAGCCCCGTGTTCTTGCTTTAGGTGAAGAATGGAAGTGGTCAACTCTCCAAATGGATGGGAAGACAAATCTAAAGACGAAAGAAACCGAATGTCCTGGAGGGCATTGCTCTCAATAACAATTTGAGATACATCCGAGCTAACCACAATTTTCACCGCTGTGAGAATTGCATAGAGCTTACCTAAGGACACTACCTTGAGTAAGCAAATACATGTTCCTACAAAAACCTCGAACCAAGCGAATAGAAGAATCTCGCAACACCCCGCCACAACTCGCATAGAGTATTGTCGACATAGCTACATCCATATTGAATTTGAGTCATCCCTCGTCAGGTGGCTTCCACCGCATGTAATGAGGGTGAGTTTGACGACTATAAAAGATGCTTGGGTTTTCGCTGATAGCAAAGGAACTTTGGATAACAACCCGCGATTGTTGGAATTCCATGCCAAGAGACATGATGAAGCCCCAAATACGTTGAACCGGCGACTATATTCTGTTCAAAACGAATTCAATCCTGAGCCGCCAAATTTCCCATAAGGTTGTAGCAAAAAATATGGTCAATCTACTCCGGCTGGAGATGACTCGACTCTAGTAAGGTTGGATGAAATCTAGTGTTGTCAGTCATCGCTGAAGAAGCCACCACTACCTACTCCATCTCGCACAACACGCCAGAAGGGGGTGATTGCATTATAGTCGCAAAACAGATGAAGGTAGCTCTCTTGGTGCACCTCGCAGGGAGCAAGTTGTTGAGACTGCCATATGCCAGCAGAACCTTTGAGCATTCAAGAGAACACCCTGGTTGAAGTCATGCATTCTCCTAAACTCTGATCCTCCTTGGTTTTTATGACTACAAACAACATCCCAACTCACTTGGCTCGCCTTGTGTCCCTCGTCTTCCTTACCCCGAATGAAACCTATTTGCATCTTTTTTTTTATAAGCCAAAGAATATCTTGAAATGAAGTACAAGAGGTACTTCAACCCAATACAAAGGAAAGAAGGAAAAAAAGCAAGAAAGCAATGTAAAGTACAAGTGATAAATCTTCTTGAAACTGGAAACTTCCAAGAAGATACCCCTAAAACACCCACTGATACCTAACAGACATATTACAGATAAGGTAATCTATCCCAATAGCCCCAATAACCAGCAGAAGTTTCCCATGAACGCATGCAGACATGGCAAATGAGCCTCCCCATAAGCCAAATACCATGATGAAGACCCAATGGGCAATACAAACCGCATGCTCCAAATATCATAGAAACAACGCCCTTTACTGATATAATACACCCCCAGCCAATTATGCAAAGCAAACACATGCTAACAATAAATTGCTTTATCTATTCCAAACTAGTAGCCTTCACCATACCACCACTGTAATCGTAGGTAGCCCGTAATGCACGTCTCATCTCACAATGACAAAATGCACATTCCTGGATTCCGTTGTCATTCAAACCAAGAGTAGATGAACCCGTCAACTTTTGCTCGTAGCCACTTCCATGCTTTTAGCTATGCCAATTCCAAGACTTGATTACTGTCAAATTCTGCTCCATTGAAAATAGCTTTGTTTCGAGCGAGCCAAATCGTCCACAGAATCGCCATCCAAATAGCATACTCCCCTGCTCGTTGTGCTTTGTTTATACCAATGATGGGGAATCGCAACAAATGATCTCGCGGTGTAGGCAACAATGATGACACCACTCCAAACCAATCAGAACAAGCATACCAGATAGGACATGTTGCAGCACATAGAAGAAATAAGTGATTAGCAGACTCCTCCTCCAGCCCACAAAGGGGCATAAGGATTCATCCCCGCTCACTAAAATGCGCCTCTTTCGAAGATTATCCTTTGTCTGGAGCCTGTCTCGCAGCAATCGCCAAATAAAAGCTCTAATATTTGATGGTGTCGAGGCTGACCAAACCAAATTAAACATCGGGTCTGCTTCCTCCAAGGTTTGTGCCTGCAAAAATAAATAAGATGAGTTAAATAAACCCCTACCCCATCATGCCTCCACACCCACCTATCAAGTTTGTTTTCTACCAGTTGTACACTCCCTAACTCCCTCTCCATTTCCTCAAGCCAACCCTCCTGACGACCATGTAACTGTCTCCGCCATTTATATTCTCATCTCCACACCCCATCTCTCCACTGGCCCATCCTGTTAATCCACTCACGCTTTTGACATGAGAGATTATATAATCTATGAAATCTTGGCTCAAGGGAACCCGATGTAAGCCAATTCTCCGTCCAGAATTTTGTCGCATCCCCACCCTCTAAACTTTTCTGCAGGCCAGTTTCAAATTAGTTCCAACCCTCAATAATGCAATTATTTTTCACATCCCTCCACCAAGGAGAGTCCCCATATTTTCCCTTTCTTGCTTTTAAGACCTTGCACCACAGACTCTCTTGCTCAGTAAGGAATCTCCATTTCCACTTGGCAAGAAGAGACATATTGAATAGACGCCAATCCTTAATTCCCAATCCACCATGGTCCTTAGGTTTACCAACCTCAGTCCATTTTACCCAAGCTATCTTCCGCTTCTGCTCATCGCCCCCCACAAGAACCTCCTCATAATTCCAGTGCAAACGTTAAGAAACCAGCAAGAATCTTAAAGAAGGAGAGGTAAAACAGAGGTAATGCAGATAATACACTCTGAATGAGACATATTTTCCCGCCAAAAGATATATGTTTGTGTTTCCAGGCTGACAATCTTCCTCTGAGCTTCTTGATTACCGGCTCCCACATTGCCAAACTGTTAGACCTGCTTCCCACAGGAATGCCCAAGTAGATAAATGGAATACTCATAATTTTACAGTGCAGCTAAGATGCAAATCTACTGAGGCAGTCCCCCCACCGCCACGCCCGATATCTTGCTTTTATGAAAATTAACTTTTAAGCCAGAGATTAATTCAAAGCATCTCAGTACACATTTCATAGTTGTCACATTCTGAATTGTTGCTTCCCCAATAAATAGCGTGTCATCCGCAAATTGCATCATAGAAACAGTAAACTCTGCAGACTCCCCAAGTGAAAATCCGTAAAACTTGCCCAGTTGCACAGCATTATTAAATAGGCCATTTAAGCCTTCTGCCACAATCAAGAAAAGAAACGGGGCAAGGGTCTCCTTGGCGTAGGCCCTTTTCCATTCTGAACTCCTCACATGGACTTCCGTTAACCAACACTGACACTAATGCCGAGCCAATACAACTCATGATCCAATGAATCCATTTCCCAGGGAAGCTCATTCTCCTCATCATATATTCCAAGAAATCCCATCGTACTGAATCATACGCCTTTTCATAATCAACTTTGAATACCAAAGTTGGTTTTTTTGCTTTTTTTGCCACGTCCAGCACTTCATTGACTACCACCACACTGTCAAGCATTTGTCTACCACCAAGGAATGCAAACTGAGTATCATGAATCACCTTAGGGAGCACCCGCTTTAGCCTCAACGCTAACAGTTTCGAGACCACCTTGTATACACAGTCAATCAATGATATGGGTCGGAAGTCATTTAAGCTCAATGGCGAACAAACCTTAGGTATCAATACGATAAATGAAGCATTACTACCTTTAGGCCAGGCTCCCCTGCTCCAAAAATCATCAAGCACTTTCTGGAAGTCCTCCTTCAGTAGATGCCAAAATCTCTGTATAAATTTAAAATTAAAGCCATCAGGTCCTGGACTTTTATCCCCTCCACATTCCCACACAACATCCTTTATATCAGCTTCATCAAATCGGCATATTAAACTGTCACTATCACCCTGTAGGAGCGTTCTGAAGGAAACCCCATTCAGTTGTGGGCTCGCCCAGTGGTTTGCTACAAATCTCTTTTCAACCTATTTGCATCTTGTCTAGTTTATCGCACACTCCCTTAGGAATTCCTAAGCATAATTTGCATATAATAGGAAGGAAGCACAGAGATTGTCAATTTAGCTAGAGTCACTCTACCTGCAAGGCTAAGGGTGCTAGGTTTTTAAGAGAATAGTCTCTTTTGGGTTCTCTCCAAAATAAAATCATAAGTTGCCTTAGTGGGTCTCTTATGAATAAGTGGACCTCAAGATATCTACTAAAGGTCGGAAAATAAAAATTCTTTCAATGTAAGCCATATTGAGGGTAAAGTTTTTGAAACATTACTTTCAAAAAGAAAGTTTTTTAAACATTCAATGGTAAGCCATAATAGAGCCTAGAGGAGGGGACAATAATATGTGCAAATGTTTGCACAAGTTAGCTCTAAAAGAAAGTCCTTAAGAGAGAAATTAAGCGTGTGTTTGAATTTTTATTAAACATAACGTGTTAAATTTTAACTTTTCCCTTAATATCTTAGGATTCATGCAATCACATTTACCTATGTAGCAACGTCAAATCAAACGCGCACTAAATTTTTTCTACTTGGTAGCCTATCCCAATGGTTTCTTCAAACGGCCACAACCTTTTCATGTCCATTGTATAAGGGGGAAAATCCACATTTGTTCCATACGAATAGAATAAAATAAGTGAGAGGTTTTGTTTCTGATGTGATAAAAAATAAATGTCATACAACCTTATGTCTCTGTCTCATTTCCAACACTGCACACCTCAATTTTGCCTTACATAATCACTTCCATTAATTTACACAAAGGATGCATAGGCACCAAATTAATGAGAGAAAATAGAACGGAAAATGACAAAAGAATATATATAGATAGATAGATAGATGAGGGATGTCTATAGTGTTAGTATTCAAAAATCGAGGTTAGGATAATTTGCATTGGATTCATTGGCCTGATATTTTGTTTAGTATTATATGATATTTGTTTAATCCCCCTTATCTGTTGTTGGGACTTAAGATGTCTTGTGTTATTAAGTGCTGTAACTGAATGAGGTCAAAGAAGAAGGCACTACAAATTGTTTTCTGTATCATGATGTTGTTTTTGAATCTCCTGAGTGCCCAACAAGTTAGTGCTAACAAAATTAACCTAGCACTTTTATGGATAAACCTGTAGCCACTTTAAATGTTATATTGCCCAGAACATAACATTAGAACTTAGAAAAGTACACCATTTATAGACAGAGTTGAGAAAGTGACAAAGGCCATGAGCTGAGACTTAAATAAAGATACTCAAAACATGTCATTACCGGTTATGGTTTCACCTCACACAGTTCAAAAGGGAGGCAAAGACTACTACTATTTTGGAATTCCCCACACAGTTGGGTGTCTAGTTTCACAATTTACACCGAATGAAATGCATGCATCACAGAAATTACTGCATTTTATTCTAAAGTCTTAATCAATTCAAAGGTGCAGGTACTTTCTGGTTGCCATAATCAATTTTGAGAAAATAGAAGTTTATCAAAACATGCTAGTGATTTTAGAGCATTTCACCGTGAAACCAGACATGCTAACAAACGCAAAAACTCAAAAAGATGTAAAATTGAAGAGATGTAAAAGCTTGGTCTTGTCTTCAAATTTAGCCAAGTATGTCCCTAGAGCTTGTGATTGATTGGTTTGAGGAATCAGAAAGATGGGGTGGGGTACTTGGGACATGATCTTCAAGGGGGCTTAATGGAGGACATGGACTATGTAGCTGCATGACACACATCATTTGGCGAAGCTCTGATGTTTCCTCTCTCAGCTGAACATTCTCTTGAACCACTCTATCATGAGACTCTGACAGATGGTTCAGTTTCTCTAGCAGCTGGTGATTCTCATTCCTGAGACAAACCACCATCGACCAAAGCTCATCAAGGTGCTTCTGCTTCCTCATCCGGGACCGGCGCGCTGATTCTCGGTTCGATATCATCCTCCTGTGTTTCCTCTCATTGATGATGAGACTTTGTTGCTGTTGCTGATCCTCTGCTTCATCAGAGGTTGAGTTGCTGCTGATGCATGATGAGGAGTTCTGAGGACTGAAGTCTTGAAATGCTTGAAGATTATTCTGGTAACCAAAGAATTGGTTGGAGAATTTTTGTAGTTGGAATGTGGGGATGTTGTTGTTCTGAATCATGCTGAAAGGAGATGGGTCTGAAGGGAGAAAATAGCTGAGTCCTGTGATCTCACTGGCCTGCATGGTGGAACAGATCAAAGCAAAGCAAAGAACAGAAGATTACAAGGCCTTGAAGAAAAACTTGATGGAGAATGGAATTTAATTGTGGAAGAAAGAAGAGTGGATCAGGTATATATATAGGGAAGGAAATTTGTGAAATGGCCTTGTTGAATATAGCCTGAGTAACAGTATTTTGCTTTTTTTTCTTCCTTTTGGGGCATGCACATGATGTCAATGGAGTAAACGATGTCCTTATCTACTAGTACTAGTAGGCAAGTTAGATCTCACAAGGATGAGAACACGAGTTCGAGTTATAGTAAAGTGATATGTAGGGACTGTAACAATTTTTCCAAATGGGTTTACACTTGTCGAAGAAAAAATAATATTTAAATTATGTCTTTTATCTTTTATTAGTGTAGTACAAGTATCATTCACGAGAGACGGTTTTATTTGAGTCAAGAACATTCATATCATGATGAGATTAATTCCGAACTAACAAAGTTTTTTTTTATTCACAAGACTCAAATCTGAAATATTACTTTAAGCAGAATTAGCATCAAACCTATACCACTGAAGTTGATGGTTATGTACTCTATTGTGTGCAATGTTGGATTAATTAATTTTGCATAAAGAAAAGACTTTTAAGCTGAAAACTTCATTTTTAGCCTTAGCCTTTTTCTTAATTAAATAAACAGATTCAAACAAGTAAAACATTGTGTTTATTCACATGTATATGTATAAGATGCATTTTCTGTTCATGTGCTATGTGGGGTATTAGATTCACTGAACAAGCTATTTTGTGAATGAGATGCTGCATATGTGACGAAACGTGGGGGAGACAACTAGGGTTAATGGATAATCATTTTGGAAAGAAAAGTGATTACATCAGATAGACACAGGGAATTCATATCATGGGGAGTATAATAATTCAACTTGCAGACTGTTTAGGCAAAAGCAGGCGCAGGAGAAGAAGCACAAACACTTTGAAATTGTAACTGATGTAATCGTGTGGGACACTTATAATTATATTTTAAAACTTTGTAATCTTAGGATTTTAAGCTTTGATACAGATTAAGATGATAATATTACAATAATTAGATATATAATAATAACATTATTGTTGAATCTCATATTTCTAGAACTAGAATCAGCTTCTGTTATATGAGGGATTAGGACTCAAGCGTGCCAGTTTGGCGGAATGCACACTCTAAGATTTAAAATAAACTGAGTTCTTATTCATAGACCCTAGAAATTATGGGTATTCAATCAACATATATACGCGTTTAGTGGCGAATTTTAACTGTTACTAAACATGAAGTGTAAAAAAACACTTCTAATGTGATTATGTCAAACCAAGAAACTAGTCTTCTTAATTAAAACTTGGTTTACGTTCTTTTTAACATTTTTACGAACACACTAATTAGAATTTGGAGGCATAATTTAACCACAAAAGTTAGCTAAGAGTTGAAGATTGTTTTATTCTCATATATCATATTTTTAGTCAATGTAAGATTTCTAAAAACACTCATAACTTCTCATATAAGGTTCGTCGGTTAGCTTTCGAACTCGGTCTATTATCATGTGATTGGGCCAGATTTCAACCCAAAACAATCGTGTTAATTATAAGGCTTAATCCAATTTTTGGTCCCCAACTTTTGTCATAAATATGGCTTTAGTCCCTCACCGGAGTAAAGGTGGGGATTGGTCCCCAGTTTTTGGTAAAATGATTGACTTTGGTCCCTCCGACCGGTTGAGTCAACACCGGAGCTCCGGGAATCCCATGTGGCACTGCCACGTCATTTAATGAGCTTATGTGGAATTTTTATTTTATTTTTTCATTTAAAAAAATTTAAAAACCCAGATTAATTAATCACCCTCATTCAATCTTCATCTTCATCATCCTCAACTTCATCTTACTTCATCTTTTCTTTCTTTTAGAAACCCAATCTGAAACTTGCACTAATTAAATTAAATAGATCTTCTTCATCACCATTTCATCATCTTCATGAATCAAACCAGCCCACATGTGAAAGATGTTAAACTGAACAGAATTTTGCTTTTCCATTACTGGTGGAGAATTTTGTTAATCTGGATTGTTTCAACACTGGTGGAGAATTATGAGGCCTGCATTTTTCTAATTCCTTCTTCAAAACTAAAATTGCTGCATAAACACTGACAAATAGACAAACTCCAAAATGGCAAAAAAAAACCCATTAGCCCCCATTAAATTCTAACAAAAAAAAGCTCTGGTCCTCGCACTTCACCTCTACGCCAGGTTCGTTTCATCGCCAAGCTCGCCGAAGAGCCGCCATTCACCAACTCACCCTCGTCGTCGCCGCCCACAACACTACCCAGTTCATCAATGAAGGAGTGCCCTAAATTGAACCGGGAACACCAACCCCATCTTCACCACTGATTCTTTCCCAAAATCGCAACTTTTAACAACCCATTCCCCCAAATCCAACCTTTTATTCACTGTCAAAATACCATGACTATGGCATCCTCAAAGCCCCAACCCAGATCCAATCGAAACCCCATCCCTCAAAGCCCCAACCTATATCTGGACACTACGGTGGCTGGCCTCCATGAAGATGATGGTGGCGGCGCGATTTCGACCGAAGCTTGCATCACCGCGCCAAGCCACCACGACCTTCGTCTCTTCCTATGGTTTTTGTGTCTTGGAAAAGAAAGCAAAGCATGTAATATTACAAGAATCATAAAGCAGTGGAATGGAGGAGAATGTGTAGCCTGTTGATGACAACCAAACAGGTTTTGGACATGACTGATATCGAGAGGAAGGGTCCCTTGATGATAACCAACGGGTTTTGGGGCTTCTTGATCTGAGAATGATGAAGATGAGGATAAAATTGTTTCTGATTAAGATTTTTTTATTTTTTAGAATTTTAAATAATTTCATTTTTTAAATTAATTAGGTTTTTTTAAATGAAAAAATAAAATAAAAATTCCACATAAGCTCATTAAATGACATGGCAATGCCACATGGGATTTCCAGAGCTCCGGCGTTGACCCAACCGGCTGGAGGGACCATAGCCAATCATTTTGCCAAAAACTGGGGACCAATCCCCACCTTTACTCCGGCGAGGGACTAAAGTCATATTTATGACAAAAGTTGGGGACCAAAAACTGGATTAAGCCTAATTATAATTCTTTTTAACTTAATATCAATTATCTCATTTGATTTTATAGCATCTTTACTACTCCCTCTATTCCAATTTGTTTGTTGTTTTAGCATTTGCACACAGTTTAAGAGCTAATCATTAGATTAATATTTTCACAAAAATACTCCTATTTATTTTCATTCATGTCAATCATTCCTTCCTCATTTTCCACACTCACACTACTAATTTCACATATTCTCCATTGAAAATATAAGAGAGAGAATGTGAATTCAAAATTTGAGTTACTACTACAAGAGAGAAACTTGACCAGAATAATGCCTTACATTTTCGTAAATAGGGACAGTAATTAATAGAGATAGTGGGGATAGTTAATTTAGGTGGTAGGTTGGTTTATTGAGAAACTTTGAATTAATTATTCAACAAGGGTATAGAGGGAAGAAAATGGGAAAAAATGCATTGAATATATAAAACAACAACCATTTTAGAATTTCTAGCAAAAGCTAAAACAACAAACAAATTGGAACGGAGAGAATATATATCTTCACACTTCTAAAGTGTCCTAGAACTCAATTTATTATACATGAAGTGCGTAATGTGCTATTTCCAAGCTGATTATTCCCTGATGGATAATGGACGTGTTAACTTCAATGACATAAGAAAAAATTGGAGGAAAAAGGAGATTAGGAAAGGCAAGCTTGTTTCTAAAAGCTACTCTCTCCGGTCCTATTTATAAGTAACAAAAAAAAAATTCACATAGTTTAAGAAATGTAGTTAAACTAGATAAAATGCATTAAATTTGTCTTAAATCAAAATAAACTTTCAAAATTACCCTTTGTTATTAGTGTTGGAAAGTGGGAAAGAGAGAGAATAATTAATGAGACACATTTTACAAGTTAGAATTAATAAGGGCATCATTGGAAAAAATTAATTAATATAGCTCAAACTTTCATTTGGTTCTTATAAAAAGGACCAAGATTTTTCTTCTCTTTCATGCTTATAAATAGGACCGGAGGGAGTAGTAAGAAAGAAAGAGAGGAAGGTTATGAATTTGATGACACGAGAGCCACTCATACTAACCTACCAAAGTAATAATATATGTAACTATAGGCCAAATATTTGATCAGCCACCACTTATATATATTTATTTAGTATGGTTAGGTTTTATTCGTTTGTTTTGTGGTGGTAACCACAGCTTCAATGGATAACTCAAGGAAAAAAGGGGATCTATTAACTTACCTCAGCAATTATGAGCCACACAAATACTTAATACATTAATCTGCTCTGTTCATTGTACAAAGCTGTTAAAAAGTAAAGTATGTGGTGTGCTATCTAGTAAAAGATTATAGGTGAAGCATGTTTTTAATGTAAGTACATAACTTACACACCATACTATGTAGGTACTGCTTGTGCGGTTATCTAATGAAAAACTAACATATTTTCTTAATATTTTATTAATTTATTTATGTCATAACATCGCTCAACTTTCCCTTTTCTAATAAAGGTGTCATGTTATAATTGAATAACATGCATAAATTAAACTATTTAAGAAAAGTTATAATAGGATCAAGCAATTACTCTCTCCATCCCAAGGCTTATAAAAATACTCAGCTCGATCCATCCCAAATTATAAGATTATTAAAGTATTACATTACATATTGTGGCATTTTTTTACAGATCCTAGATTTTTTTTGCACATTCCAAATTTTGTTTCCAACATCAATTTGTACCTGAGTAATGATATATACACACCTCATTTTTAAAACAATTCATTTCCACCTCTTTTTGTTTCTATCTCTCTCCTCTTACCATCTATCACATCTCATACTTTCTCTCCCTTACTTTTTCTTTTCTTCCTATCTCTCTCATCATTCCACCTCACACATCTCAAAAGAGAGGTGTGTGAGTAACATTACTCTTTGTACCTTCTAAGACTAAGATATTCATTAGGACTTAAGCCGTTAAGCGTGAAAATACTTTATATCCCTGCAAAGGAAAAAGAATGGCAAGTTTTTAGTGGTGTTGACAAGTTGTTCAATGTCCAATCAGAAAGAGGCCAATAGTTCCCCACTTCTCTACACTTAAGAAAATGATACATGCTTACCTCAATAATAAAATGAACTTTTTTAATTGCTTTTAACTTATTCATCGTTATCAGCATTAACAGATCATAAAGTAATTAAAATATCATATAACTCTTCCAAATAGTTGTTATCCATGACATAATTAACACCACATATACAACCTATTCTGCCTTAAATTTAGTCCTCCATTCCATATTCCACTAAATCAAAAGCTTTAATCAATTCAGAAGAATGAGAGCAAAAAATCTAGTTTTAGATAATTGCTTTTCTCACTGCACTTCCCGTGTGAATCAGGCTAAGTGGGCTGATTGGTCAGCAAATTCATCAGACAAATTTAGACCCCTCTTTCTTTTCTTGTCTTTTGATTGTTCTTTATTCAATTATTCTCTCTCTGTTTATTTTTTTCTAACTTGTTGGAATGAGCATAATTGCATAAAGGTGTTTGCAAATATAGTACTAGGAGACTTATCAGTATATCTGTATATGTCTTTGATTGACCTATCCGCACTTGTACTCTACATTTATGCTTTTTACTATACATAAGTTTGGGGACAATTGTCAAAATGCGTAAACATTTGCAAAACCAAAGTTTACAAACTCTTCAATTGAATCAGGTTTATATCTTATAGATTTTTTCCCGTGATTTTGTATATTTGATCGAGTTGACCATTGGTTAAGTGCAACTAGCAACAGGTTTGTGAGTCTTGTTCATATACATGTCAACTGTGTTTAGTTACCTTCTTAATTATGTTGGTCAGTTGATGCTTCTTGGTAGGGTGTGTCCTGTACTTCTTATCTATCTGTGCACATTCCCACAATTTGAATGTGCTTTTGGTTAATTCATATCTCTTATGTCATTGGAGTGAATTTGAAATTGGCCAAAAACATAAATACTAACACTAAATGTTATTGTTGTTTTTTCCCGTTTCTTATCTAAATTTCAATCTACAATTCTGGCTTTATTTTCTGGCTAGTTTTTGTTTGAAATCATGAATATTTTTATTAGAAACCTTGACCGATTCACAATAAAAAAAAAAACCTTGACCTATTAATTCAGCTTATCCATTAGCGCTTAATACTCTTGATTTCTGAGTGGGTTAGTTATATCATTGCACACCTTTGTGTTTAAGAATAAGGTTTTTCCTTTAAAAAAGAATAGAAGATTTCCTGTATGCCTT
Organism: Lotus japonicus; assembly: GCF_012489685.1. Classification (NCBI taxonomy): domain Eukaryota; kingdom Viridiplantae; phylum Streptophyta; class Magnoliopsida; order Fabales; family Fabaceae; genus Lotus; species Lotus japonicus. The sequence goes on along the minus strand of NC_080041.1, from coordinate 104,705,004 downwards.
TTTTGCTTGTAATATATTCAAGCAATGACCTGATTCATCTAATTAATATGTCGCATAGATTATATATGCTGTAATTATAATAATGTTATGTTCAGGACCAAGATTATGCTATTAATATAATATTATTATTTGGGATATGGACTCAGCCCTGGTCATGGTTTAAACCTATAGTTCAATGAATGTCGGTCGCAATGATAAAAAGTGGTTGTCTAAACCTTAAATGTTAAGAGTTCGGTCCTTAAAAATCACATGAGGGGAAAATTGTCTCAAAGACAATACTTGTGCTTAAAGAATGAAAAACTATCAAACATGGCCGTAGGTTAGTGTCACTTGAAATCATGCGTGTGCACCCCACTATGACAAACATTAATTGACAAGAAGGGGTGAACAAACATATAGCCCTTTGTGCTGGAACAAATATATAGCTAGGCCTTCGATTTTCAATTACCAATCAATTCATTTTCTTTAATTTGTTTACATTAACCAAAAATGGCCAAGCATCACATAACATAAAGGTACAGAGAAAACAACCATTTTGCACATTCGTAGGAAGAAGATTAAGGCACAGAATCTTTGAAACTGGATTTAGTACTTCATGATATTTCACTTGCTCTCGACACGTATCCTAGACATTTTTTCAGCAAGAATCTGAAATCATCTCATTGTACATATGTGTTTCTCCCTTGCATATATTAAGTGCACATATGCCTTTAGAATGCTGAATGATCATTATCTTCTTTCATTTGCAAAAGGCGATGTATTATAAAATAATTGCTTAGTGCTGTGATTTACTTGCACGTACAGTTACATATTGGCTTACGTACTTCTTGCAGTTTTTGAGCCACTTACAATATATCTGTTAAGAAAGTTAGTGGTTGTGGTTCATTCAGATTGCAAAGTGGCTAAAGTATCCTCAATTTTTTTATTAGAGATATATACTTTAGTTTAATATTCCAAATTTATCACCTTTATTAAATGGAGTAACTCTTGCTGAGTTATTCTTAGAGTAAGTGATCTCTCTTATTAATATATTAGTATGATTCAATTTCTATTTTCATGGTTTCAAAAAATAAAACATAAATATTAACAAGTATATGAAGAATGATACAGCATAACATATTAATATGACATATATAAGATTTTAAAATGATCATCAGAAGATCCAAATTAAATAATATAAAATCTATACCTTATAATCTAAATTAAATAAAACAGAATCTACCTTGTAATCAATTAGCTAGAAGCTATTATGGTAGTTCTTAAAATCAAATAACATAGAATATTGCTTATCAAAAAAAAAATTAACATGTCATAAATTATATCTTTTATAGCGGTTCTTATAGCTACAAAAGACACATCATTGTTCAAGTTAGTTCAAGATTAAAGAGAGAGAATTTCAAAGTCAAGTATAAGAAGAGTAATAGAAAGAAAATGAGATGTATGAGTACTTACAATACATGACAAACCTTTTATACTTCTAGTATGATCAATCGTGTAGTTAGTAGTTTGCTAGGGTGGTATCGGTTTAACATTGGTACGTTGAGTTAGTATGGTTCTAACGACTTAGCTTGGTAGTTTAGATAGTTGGTTAGAACAATGGAAGTTATGCTCTGATTCATGATTGTAATTATATACTATGTTTTCTGGCCGGCCAACCTAATTCACGGTGGTCGTGTAGTAGGGATGGCAATGGTCCAAGACCAATTGGGTACCAGCAAAAAATACTCACAATGAGTCGGGTAAAAATCCGTTATATGGGTATGTGGTTGGACATGGGTAAATACCTGAAAAAATTAATGGATACAGGTGCGTGTATGTGCATTATAGTACCCAACCCGCCCCATACCCGCACATACATATTATACACACATACACATATTTAATAGTATATTAATAAACGTAAAAGTATAACTTTTAACTTCTTTTGAAAAATAATTAAGTGAAATCTTAATAATATATCTATATATATATATATGTGTGTGTGGTTCCCTGAGTTCATTAACAATATAAAATTATAAATTTAAAACTTAACTTTCTCGCTTATTCTTTTAAAAAAGTATATACATGTTCAAATGATTTTACTTCTCAAATAATTTGATGACTGTTTGTATTATTATTTTATAATAACATTTATATTTTGGTTTTCTATCGAAGAAATTATGAAAATTAAATTTTGGTTTGCTAAATTACGGGTAAGGGGCACGGGTACGGGCATATAGGTACCCACAAAGTACGAAGACAGACATTCAGGTTGCTACCCATGCGGGTATGAGAACGTGCACGGGCACATTTTGAAAACGCGGGTATGGGAATGGGTACCATAGTAACCTACTTAGACCCTACCATCGCCATCCCTAACGTGTAGTCATGTGAACCAACCAAAATGATTTTGAACTATGTGATCATTTCGACCAACTAGAACTGAGAGAAAAATTGTGTATGTAGGTATTGTTGAAGTGTTGCGGTTTGTGTGCTTAAAAATTAGAGTTGTTTTGGTTTCGCTATAACATTCTTTTCTTTTTAGTAACCCTAATTTAAGAAAACACACCGAAAGTGATGCCTAAAAGTGCATCGGGATTAGTTCGTGATTGCTGTCATAGAGAACTCATTTTAGGCAACATGTTTTTTTATAACACTAATTAAGTTTTATGTGTCTAATAATAAGGAACAATTATTACGGGATAATTATTTTCGTTTTTACATAATATGTCACATTTTCTCACAGTATTATTATAGAGTATGAAAAACTGTTACGAAAGCCAATAGATAACGCGGAAACAAGAGACCATAGGAAAATGTTGTGTAAAGTTTCTTTTCGTGTCTATTGTTGCTAATCAAAAAATGTTGTAGTGTTTGGTATATTGCTGTTAGCGGTGGTAGATTATCCAACCACAATTTACATGCGTGTGCCATGTGTTAAGCAGTTAATTAGCTGATTTTTAAGACAACACCTCATTAGTTGATTTTTAAGACAACTTGATTTGATATCATTAATGGCTAAGTGCAATTTAACGTATGCCACTTTGCTTAATTCATAATATGATATGGTAGTGCATTGTGCTCAAACCAATTAACAAACTAATCAACCACTAGAAAACACTAGGCATTTTTTAGTGTTGTAGAATTAGCAACCAATCTCAAACCTTCGGCTTCAAGTAATATTAAAAGGATGAGTAAAGTACACTCACCCCCCTCAAGGTTTGTCAGAATTACACTCCACCCCATTCTTATCTAAAATCTACACCCCACCCCATTTTATATAGAGGCAAATTTAGTGACGAAAAATATTCTTCATTAATAATTAGTTATTATTTAAATTCTTAATCAATAATTTCAAAAAATATTTTCAATATAATCAAATAAATTTAAAAATGAAAACATAACAATCCTCCTCATTCTCTCAATCGCGTTCTTCCTCCGTAAATTCACAATGCAAATTCTGCAATAGCACACCTGCCCGATTTACAAACTATATCTCGAACACGGTGAAACAAGCTTGTGTTTTCATATTTGGTAATAATTCAATTTTAATCAAAATAATCTCTTTATACTTCCAATTTTCAAAATTGGAATGTAGACTAAAAAAGCAACACAAATGAGTGAAGAAAATAGAGAAACAAAATTAAGAAATATGAAGTGGATCGGAGGTTATTAGAACCCAACGATGCGGTGGAGCATCATTTTTAACAAAATCCAACAATATCTTAAACCAACATAGCGTTCGCTCACAACTTAAAGGGGTGAAATTCACAAGAAGTAGTTGAACAAGTGACTTTAGGGATGTGCGATTCACGTTCTAGGGTTCAGGTCGCAACAAAACTTTGAGGTATGGTGGTGCCATGGGGTTTCACATTATGGGACAATGGCACCGTATTAAAGGGAGTAAAGGCTTGGTGGTGGCCGTTTGTGGTGAGAAATATGATTTGGAGAAAGATGGGACGTAGACTTAACAAACAGAGTTGATGGTTTTTTTAAATTTAATTTAGTAAAATTATTTTCATAAATTAATGTATGATAGTGGACTTAACAAGCTTGTTTCACCGTGTTCGAAATATAGTTTGTAAATCGGGCAGGTGTGCTATTGCAGAATTTGCATTGTGAATTTACGTAGGAAGAACGCGATTGAGAGAACGAGGAGGATTGTAATGTTTTCATTTTTAAATATATTGGATTATATTGAAAATATTTTTTGAAATTATTGATTAACAATTTAAATAATAACTAATTATTAATGAAGAATATTTTTCGTCACTAAATTTGCCTCTATATAAAATGAGGTGGGGTGTAGATTTTAGATAAGAATGGGGTGGAGTGTAATTCTAACAAACCTTGAGGGGGGTGAGTGTATTTTACTCTAAAAGGATTGAGAAACTACCTCAGATAAACCCAGCCATGTTTTTTGTTATCAATATATATATATATATATATATATATAACAAAAAAGATAAATATGTTTATCTTTCTCAGCCTGACTTCAAAAGCTTCAGTGCCAACAATGTCTATGAATGGAATATTGATGGTGAAAACGAGTATGGCATCACCAAAATCCTCCAAAATATGACTATGGTAGCCACTGCCTATGTTACCGCCAACAATTGTCCTGAATCTCTTATCGTTGAAGTCTTGGTTGCTGGTTTCTGTGGCCAGCTCAAAGGTTGGTGGGATAATTATCTCACTCAAGACGAGAAGGATCAGATCTTGACCGCCGTCAAGACTGATGAAGAAGGTAATCCTATCATGGAAGATGGCAAATTCATCTCTGATGCTGTCAACTCCTTAATCTTTACCATAGCCCAACATTTTGTTGGAGATCCTTCCCTCATCAAGGACAGATCTGGTGATCTTTTGTCCAATCTGAAGTGCAAATCTTTGAGTGATTTCAGATGGTATAAGGATACCTTCCTGACCAGGGTTTACACCCGTGAAGACAGCCAACAAGCCTTCTGGAAAGAGAAATTCCTGGCCGGTCTTCCTAAATCTTTTGGCGACAAAGTTCGTGAGAAACTTAGAAGCCAAAATCCGGGGGGAGAAATCCCATATCACACCCTTAGTTATGGACAACTCATAGCTATCATTCAAAGAGTTGCTCTCAAAATCTGTCAGGATGACAAAATCCAACAGCAACTCACTAAGGAGAAGTCTCAGAATCGCAGGGATTTGGGTACTTTCTGCGAACAATTCGGAATTCAAGGTTGTCCCAAGAAACCTAAACCCAGAAAGCAAGATCCTCCTCCCAAACAACAATGGAGAAAGAGATCTAGCAGGAATGATCATAGGAAACCCAAGCCTAGATCAAAACCCCAATCTTCGCAAATTCCAAAGAACCCTCCTGAGACTAGACCCTCTCAAGGAAAAGATGTTACCTGCTACAACTGCGGCAAGCCGGGCCATATTAGCAGGTATTGCAGACTCAAAAGGAGAATCTCTGAGCTTCATCTTGAACCTGAGATCGAGGACAAGATCAACAATCTCCTCATTCAAACTTCTGATGAAGAAGAATCTAATCCTTCGGATTCTGAGGTCTCTGAAGACCTAAATCAAATTCAGAATGATGATTCTCAATCATCATCTTCCGTCAATACCTTGTCCATCAACACTTTGACCAATGAACAAGACCTTCTCTTCAGGGCCATTAATTCTATCCCTGATCCTGAGGAAAAGAAAATCTATTTGGAACGCCTCAGGTCTACTCTTGAAGATAGGCCTCCCAAAAGTCCTATAACCACCAATAAATTCAATCTTAGAGATACTTTCAAGCGTCTTGAGAAATCTACGGTCAAACCCGTCACTATTCAAGACCTTCAATCTGAAGTCAATTCCCTCAAGACTGAGGTTAAAAGTCTCAAACAAATCCAAAATAGTCAGCAGCTTATCTTAGAAAAACTGACTAGAAATTATGAGGAAGATGATTCTTCTGTACCTGATTCCAATCCTGCTCCTAACAACAATTGCGAAGACTTTCTGGAGAATATTAACCAGGTCACCATTCAGAAATTCTTCATCCATGTCAAAATCCTCATAGGAGATTTTATTCTCGAAATCCCTGCCCTCTTTGACACAGGGGCAGATTCCAGTTGTATCTCGGAGGGACTCATTCCCACCAGATATTTTGAGAAAACCACTGAGAAGCTCAGCGCTGCTGAAGGATCTAGACTAAAGATCAAGTATAAAATCCCCTCAGCTATCATAAAAAATGGTAGTCTTGAAATCGAAACTCCATTTCTGTTAGTCAGAAATTTGAGTCAAAAAATCATTATAGGGACCCCTTTCATTAAGAAGCTCTTCCCCTATAATACTGACGAAAACGGCATCACTGTTCAGCATCTTGGACAGCCTATCTTGTTCAAATTCTCTGAACCTCCCATAGATAAGACTTTGAACGTCATATCCTACAAGGAGAAGCAGATCAACTTCCTCAGGGAAGAAATCTCTTACAGAACCATTGAGGATCAATTGCAACAACCTTCTGTTAAATCAAGGATTGAGAATATTTTGGAAAATATTCAATCCAGCATCTGTTCTGATCTACCCAACGCTTTTTGGGAAAGAAGGAGCCATATGGTGGAACTTCCTTATGAAAAAGATTTTTCAGACAAACAGATTCCAACCAAGGCTAGGCCTATTCAAATGAATGAAGAACTTCTTCATTTCTGCCAAAAGGAAATCAATGATCTCCTTGAAAAGAAACTTATTCGCAGGAGTAAGAGCCCTTGGTCCTGTGCAGCCTTCTATGTCAACAAACAAGCTGAGATAGAACGGGGAACCCCTAGGCTGGTTATTAACTACAAACCTCTCAATCAAGCCCTTTGTTGGATTAGATATCCTATCCCCAACAAGAAAGATCTCTTAGCCAGACTGCATGATGCTAAGGTCTTTTCAAAATTCGACATGAAATCTGGATTCTGGCAAATCCAATTGCAAGAGAAGGATAGGTATAAAACTGCTTTTACTGTTCCTTTTGGGCAGTATGAGTGGAACGTTATGCCTTTTGGGCTAAAGAACGCCCCATCTGAATTCCAAAGGATTATGAACGAAATCTTCAATCCTTATTCCAAATTCACTATTGTCTACATTGACGATGTTCTAATCTTTTCCCAAACTTTAGATCAACATTTCAAACATCTCAATACGTTCATCTCTGTAATCAAAAGGAATGGCTTGGCTGTATCCAAGACAAAGGTCAGTTTGTTCCAAACCAAAATCAGATTTCTTGGTCACAACATCCACCAAGGAACCATCATTCCTATCAATAGAGCCATCGAGTTCACGGATAAATTCCCTGATCAAATCATTGACAAAACCCAACTACAAAGATTCCTGGGTTGTCTCAATTATGTTGCGGACTTCTGTCCTCAACTCAGTACCATAATCAAACCCCTTCATGATAGACTCAAGAAGGATCCTCCACCTTGGTCCGATATTCATACCAATGTGGTCAAACAAATCAAACTTCGTGTCAAGAATCTCCCTTGTCTTTATCTCCCTAATCCTCAAGCTTTCAAAATTATTGAAACTGATGCCTCTGATATTGGCTTTGGTGGTATTTTGAAACAAAAGGTTTTTGACAAGGAACAAATTATTGCTTTTACTTCAAAACATTGGAATCCTGCTCAACAGAATTATTCTACTGTCAAAAAAGAAGTTTTAGCAATCGTTTTATCTATTTCAAAATTTCAATCTGATTTGATTAATCAAAAATTCTTAGTCCGTGTAGACTGCAAATCTGCGAAAGAAATCTTACAAAAAGATGTCAAAAACTTAGCTTCAAAACATATCTTTGCCAGATGGCAAGCTATTTTAAGCGTTTTTTACTTCGATATTGAATATATAAAAGGATCTAACAATTCTCTCCCTGATTTCCTCACTCGTGAATATTTGCAGGGAAGATCATAAGATGTCCTCCAGAGGAGGATCCTCCTCCTCCCGAGGAAGAGGAAGAAACAAAGAAAAGAGCAAAGGTATTATAATCTCTGACTCTTTAATCTTATCTGGGCCCACTGCCCATCAATCTGGACCCACTGTCCAAAAATCTGAGCCCACTGCTCAAAACCAATCTTCACAACCAAAACAAACCAAAGCTGATTATGCTTTATCAATTCCAACTCTCCTTGCCTTCAAACAAGCAGGCCTGGATAATGTTCCTCAGGGACTCATCAATTTACCAAATAAATCTTGGGCCAGCATCGCTGATAAAGATGATGACCTAGATCTCCAATCCCTCCAATCTTTTATTGAAAGAACAAAAAGCTTAGCAACTCATGATGGAAAGAAACCAGTTGTTGTTGCCCAATCTAGCCCAGTTACCCAATCTAACCCAAAATCGGAATATTTGACCAAAACTATCTCCAAATTCCAAACCTTGATTGAACCAGAATGGTGGGACCATTCAGGAGGGAACCTCGCCAATAAAATTGGTACTAAACTTTTCCCTGGTTATCTTGATCCAATCCACCCAAACAAAACCCAGAGATTCTATGAGTTTATCTTGGTTGATACAAACAGTGTGGATATTAAGCATTTTAGGGATAAAAATGACAACTCCCTAATTACCCACTCCACACTCCAAATTCTCCGTGTCCTTCGTCCCACTGACTTTGGACCCAATCCAAACACCTACAGAAAATTTTCCCAGAATTTTGACCCTATAGGTTTTAATTATTGGGATTACATCAAAGCTTGGGAATTTACAATCCTTGGCCTGCAAAACCAAAATTTCAAGCATTCTTGGCTCATTTACTTCAAATGGACCAACAAATATTCCTTTCCAATTTGGTTCCATTCTTGGTGGAGCTTCTTTGGTCCAACTACTGAAATCTTTCCCCCTGAAGTTCTGGAGGGATACAATCTTTTCCTAAAACATTGGGACAAAGAGTTTAACAATTATCCTGATTGTTTAAACTTTTATACAATCTTTTCCCTTTCTTGGGTATTCTCTTGGAGGTACGGTCTTAAAGCCAAACCCCAACCAATTCTCAACAAACATGCCCTTATCAAGTGGTGGAAGGCTTTTGATGTTTGAAGATTCTTCTAAAAGAAGATCAGGAGCAGTAGCTCTAGGATAGTAGAGCTTGGTTTCTTTTCTCCACTGATTCTTAGAATTGTGAATGACAGTATTGACCGGAATACTCTTGATAGATTGAACGTCAGACTTCATAGATTGAATATCAGAATCAGACTCAACCTTACCATCTTCAATATTATTTAAAGAAGTAGAGGTATTACGAGTAGAAGTACGAGTTTTTGGAGGAGGAGGAGCAGTAATAGTGGGATTAGAAACTGCTTCCGGAGTAGGTTCCGGAGTCTCAGGAGGTTCCGGAGTCTCAGGAATAACTTGTTTGAGAAGCTGAAGTTGCTCTACCACCTTTTGGAGGAGCTCATTGTCAGATTCCTTTTTTGCTCGAAGAGTTTGAGCCGAGTGTCTGGAACGGCTACTGATTTGAAAAGGTTTGAAAAGAGGTTTTTCAAGTTGACATCCTTTAGGGATATCAAGATTAGAAGAGGAAGGTTCAATCTTGACCTTTTCTTTTCCTTTCCTGGAAGAGGAATCCTGCACTTGGGATTCTCCAAGAATTTGAAGATACTTATTGGTATAATTGGATTGTTCCATGAGGTCTTTGATGTCTTTACCAGTGACATCACCTTCTTCTTTCCTAGTCTTGAAGGGAGAAGCTAGGACAGGTGTAGATTGAGCTCCTTTAAGAAGGAAAGGAGTTTTAGGTGGCAGGTTAGAAAGGGTTTCTTTTCCATCCTTATGCTGCCATTTAACCATGTCAATTTGGAAGGGGTAAGATTTCCAATTCTTGTTGGCATAATCTTGAAACCATTCAAAAAAGAAGATGTTTTGCTGGGTTTTCTCAAGGAACCCATAGAATTTTTCTTGGATCTTCTTTCTCTTTTCACCCTGATACTTTGCAAAGAACCATTTTCTTTGCTGAGTCCATCGGTCAGAGTAGAAATCTGCCTTGATACTTCCTTTGTCGATGACGAATTCAGTAGTGATTGCTCCAATGAAATCAGAAGTTTCTCCAGGGGTTTCTAGAGAAGAATACGTTGGAGATAAGGTGGATTGATGATCTTCATCACCCTTGTCATAGGTAGTCTTGACAGGAGTGGTATTGACATATCCAGCTAAATGGATAGTAGATCCGTCATGAGAGAGGGAAGGTCGAGCATTAGACTCAGGCTGGTTCCTTCTAGTCATAGAAAAAGATCTTCTAGACATGGCGGATTGGAAATCATTTGAGGACGTCCTAATAGATCTAGGGATAGAGAAGGAATTTCTCCTATCAAAGATGAGATCTACTTGGCCAGATTGGTGTTGGATGATTTCACGAAACTCAGGAGTTTCAGCAGGTTGGGCTGGAGTAGCCTTTTCCAAAGACCATTTTTCTGGAAGGGTGATATCACTCCATTGGATGGTTTTGGGCACAATAACATTGGCCTTATCATAATCTGTGAGGAAGAGGGTAGTTTCTCCAGATTTCTCACAATTGGTTCGCAAGAAATAAGATTTGATAGAGTTCATTACCTTGTATTGAACCCTGTAGATCAAAGAGATTGGAATGGAATCTTCTTTCATATCAAGGCCGTGAAGCTTGATATTTAGGAAGAGGACATCAAGGATGTTTTTATCTTCCAGACTAACAGTTAGATCTGGGAAGCAATTGAAAAAGATTGGTCCATTACTCAGGCTGGTTTCAACCGTTCCTAAGAGGGAGTCATGGAATTGATTATGTCTAACATCCCTAAGACAAAGGAGTACAGCGATGTCAAGAGATTTCCTGGTTAGGGGTTTAAGACCAACTTGAACACTACCTATATGAAGATAGTTGAAGTTCTTGCTGATATGTTCTTTGATGCTTTTCTCGGAAAGCAGATGGATTTCTTCATCATCAGATCTGAGCTTGTAGGTTTGCTCAACGGTTTTGATAATGAAATCTGATCGTTTGAAAAAGGATCCGTTTGGTTTGTAGATCTCAGCATGAGAAATTTTTGGAATTTCCCAGTTGTCAAGATCTTGATTGATATCTTCAAAATGAATTTCTTCTTTGAAGACAGATTTGGATAATTGATTGGATTGATGAGGATGATCGATAGAAGAAGAAGAGGGTTGGGAAGATCTGAAAGAAAGCTTAGAAGAGAAAGAGCGAAGCATCATGAAAGATAGATCTTCCTTGCCCGTAAGTATCATCACCATCACCTGGTTCTATAGAAACAGATAAATAAATTAGAAATATAAGTTAGGTTCTGCGTTGTTCTTAATAGTTGAGCAGTATAGATCTGGATCAGACTTAAGCCACCACAAAAAGAAACTAAACAAGGACATTAAAAATATTCAGAACTTAATAACATGTCTGTAGTATGGCCAATATAGACTTACTGCCACACAGGGACTTACTGCCTTCAACGCCTCCGCTGCAGAGATGATCATAAGTCTGAATAGTAATAATCCTAGAAGGTTTTCAAAAGAGCTTTCATTTTAGTTTAGTTCAAAGTGTACTACCAGTCCAGATCCCGACCATAGTGCTTAATTATATAAGAACAGAACAGAGAAATAACTTATATCTAACATATTTAGCATGTTCCTACTTCCCCATCAGGCTCTGATACCAAGAGGGGGTCGGAAGCAGAAGGAGGGGGATGAGAAGAGGATTAAGAGAAGTAGGACGCCACCACGGAGGGGCTTTTTGCAGAAAATTAAATACATGAATTAAAGCAGGAGGCTCAGCCTTCCATAAACAGAAAAATAAAACTTGCAGAAATTAAAAACAGGAATTAAAACAGGAGGCTCAGCCTTCCATAAACAGGAAAATAAAACTTGAACAAGATATATATTACATAAACATAGATTACAAAACTGAAACTTAAAAACTGAAAAACTGAAACTTAAAAACAGAAAAGATTGAAAGAAAGGAAAACTGAAGGAGAACTTACAGAAGGAATTCTCTCAGTGTTTCTCTCTCTAAACTCTCTATCTAAGCTCTATCCAAAACTCTCTTTAACAAGGTTCAGAATGAGCCTATTTAAAGAAAAGATTGGGCACTGTTTGAATAGTTCCGGTTGAATAGTTCCGGTAGACGGTACTATTTGACTGGCACTATTTGCTACAGTAAAAAGTCAATTTTACTATTTGCTACAGTACAAAAATTGAATTATTACAGAATAAAAATGATTACAAGACGACAAACTTAGCAGAAGTCATCATCATCTGATTCTGTGGTTTGGACAAAATCTGACGACCCAAGAGAGGATGGCTCGGAGACTTTGTGTTGAGGGGCCTTTGAAGATGAGGCTTGCTTAATTGGTTCCTTCAATAATTGAAGAGCAGATTGAAGATTTCTTAGCAAGTCTTCTTCTGTTGAAGCTCCTGCAAGGGCCGCTGTGATGTGGGCCTTTTGATTTAGCAAGAGGCTGTTTGCGGACTTGCATGCTTGAGATATTTCTGGTTGTTTTTGAACCATTGAATTACTTTATCCTTGTGAGCTTTGGAAGCATCAAAAGCCTTCCACCACTTGATAAGGGCATGTTTGTCCGACCCCCTCTTGGTATCAGAGCCTGATGGGGAAGTAGGAACATGCTAAATATGTTAGATATAAGTTATTTCTCTGTTCTGTCTTATATAATTAAGCACTATGGTCGGGATCTGGACTGGTAGTACACTTTGAACTAAACTAAAATGAAAGCTCTTTTGAAAACCTTCTAGGATTATTACTATTCAGACTTATGATCATCTCTGCAGCGGAGGCGTTGAAGGCAGTAAGTCCCTGTGTGGCAGTAAGTCTATATTGGCCATACTACAGACATGTTATTAAGTTCTGAATATTTTTAATGTCCTTGTTTAGTTTCTTTTTGTGGTGGCTTAAGTCTGATCCAGATCTATACTGCTCAACTATTAAGAACAACGCAGAACCTAACTTATATTTCTAATTTATTTATCTGTTTCTATAGAACCAGGTGATGGTGATGATACTTACGGGCAAGGAAGATCTATCTTTCATGATGCTTCGCTCTTCTCTTCTAAGCTTTCTTTCAGATCTTCCCAACCCTCTTCTTCTTCTATCGATCATCCTCATCAATCCAATCAATTATCCAAATCTGTCTTCAAAGAAGAAATTCATTTTGAAGATATCAATCAAGATCTTGACAACTGGGAAATTCCAAAAATTTCTCATGCTGAGATCTACAAACCAAACGGATCCTTTTTCAAACGATCTGATTTCATTATCAAAACCGTTGAGCAAACCTACAAGCTCAGATCTGATGATGAAGAAATCCATCTGCTTTCCGAGAAAAGCATCAAAGAACATATCAGCAAGAACTTCAACTATCTTCATATAGGTAGTGTTCAAGTTGGTCTTAAACCCCTAACCAGGAAATCTCTTGACATCGCTGTACTCCTTTGTCTTAGGGATGTTAGACATAATCAATTCCATGACTCCCTCTTAGGAACGGTTGAAACCAGCCTGAGTAATGGACCAATCTTTTTCAATTGCTTCCCAGATCTAACTGTTAGTCTGGAAGATAAAAACATCCTTGATGTCCTCTTCCTAAATATCAAGCTTCACGGCCTTGATATGAAAGAAGATTCCATTCCAATCTCTTTGATCTACAGGGTTCAATACAAGGTAATGAACTCTATCAAATCTTATTTCTTGCGAACCAATTGTGAGAAATCTGGAGAAACTACCCTCTTCCTCACAGATTATGATAAGGCCAATGTTATTGTGCCCAAAACCATCCAATGGAGTGATATCACCCTTCCAGAAAAATGGTCTTTGGAAAAGGCTACTCCAGCCCAACCTGCTGAAACTCCTGAGTTTCGTGAAATCATCCAACACCAATCTGGCCAAGTAGATCTCATCTTTGATAGGAGAAATTCCTTCTCTATCCCTAGATCTATTAGGACGTCCTCAAATGATTTCCAATCCGCCATGTCTAGAAGATCTTTTCTATGACTAGAAGGAACCAGCCTGAGTCTAATGCTCGACCTTCCCTCTCTCATGACGGATCTACTATCCATTTAGCTGGATATGTCAATACCACTCCTGTCAAGACTACCTATGACAAGGGTGATGAAGATCATCAATCCACCTTATCTCCAACGTATTCTTCTCTAGAAACCCCTGGAGAAACTTCTGATTCATTGGAGCAATCACTACTGAATTCGTCATCGACAAAGGAAGTATCAAGGCAGATTTCTACTCTGACCGATGGACTCAGCAAAGAAAATGGTTCTTTGCAAAGTATCAGGGTGAAAAGAGAAAGAAGATCCAAGAAAAATTCTATGGGTTCCTTGAAAAACCCAGCAAAACATCTTCTTTTTTGAATGGTTTCAAGATTATGCCAACAAGAATTGGAAATCTTACCCCTTCCAAATTGACATGGTTAAATGGCAGCATAAGGATGGAAAAGAAACCCTTTCTAACCTGCCACCTAAAACTCCTTTCCTTCTTAAAGGAGCTCAATCTACACCTGTCCTAGCTTCTCCCTTCAAGACTAGGAAAGAAGAAGGTGATGTCACTGGTAAAGACATCAAAGACCTCATGGAACAATCCAATTATACAATAAGTATCTTCAAATTCTTGGAGAATCCCAAGTGCAGGATTCCTCTTCCAGGAAAGGAAAAGAAAAGGTCAAGATTGAACCTTCCTCTTCTAATCTTGATATCCCTAAAGGATGTCAACTTGAAAAACCTCTTTTCAAACCTTTTCAAATCAGTAGCCGTTCCAGACACTCGGCTCAAACTCTTCGAGCAAAAAAGGAATCTGACAATGAGCTCCTCCAAAAGGTGGTAGAGCAACTTCAGCTTCTCAAACAAGTTATTCCTGAGACTCCGGAACCTCCTGAGACTCCGGAACCTACTCCGGAAGCAGTTTCTAATCCCACTATTACTGCTCCTCCTCCTCCAAAAACTCGTACTTCTACTCGTAATACCTCTACTTCTTTAAATAATATTGAAGATGGTAAGGTTGAGTCTGATTCTGATATTCAATCTATGAAGTCTGACGTTCAATCTATCAAGAGTATTCCGGTCAATACTGTCATTCACAATTCTAAGAATCAGTGGAGAAAAGAAACCAAGCTCTACTATCCTAGAGCTACTGCTCCTGATCTTCTTTTAGAAGAATCTTCAAACTTCAAAAGCTTCAGTGCCAACAATGTCTATGAATGGAATATTGATGTGAAAACGAGTATGGCATCACCAAAATCCTCCAAAATATGACTATGGTAGCCACTGCCTATGTTACCGCCAACAATTGTCCTGAATCTCTTATCGTTGAAGTCTTGGTTGCTGGTTTCTGTGGCCAGCTCAAAGGTTGGTGGGATAATTATCTCACTCAAGACGAGAAGGATCAGATCTTGACCGCCGTCAAGACTGATGAAGAAGGTAATCCTATCATGGAAGATGGCAAATTCATCTCTGATGCTGTCAACTCCTTAATCTTTACCATAGCCCAACATTTTGTTGGAGATCCTTCCCTCATCAAGGACAGATCTGGTGATCTTTTGTCCAATCTGAAGTGCAAATCTTTGGGTGATTTCAGATGGTATAAGGATACCTTCCTGACCAGGGTTTACACCCGTGAAGACAGCCAACAAGCCTTCTGGAAAGAGAAATTCCTGGCCGGTCTTCCTAAATCTTTTGGCGACAAAGTTCGTGAGAAACTTAGAAGCCAAAATCCGGGGGGAGAAATCCCATATCACACCCTTAGTTATGGACAACTCATAGCTATCATTCAAAGAGTTGCTCTCAAAATCTGTCAGGATGACAAAATCCAACAGCAACTCACTAAGGAGAAGTCTCAGAATCGCAGGGATTTGGGTACTTTCTGCGAACAATTCGGAATTCAAGGTTGTCCCAAGAAACCTAAACCCAGAAAGCAAGATCCTCCTCCCAAACAACAATGGAGAAAGAGATCTAGCAGGAATGATCATAGGAAACCCAAGCCTAGATCAAAACCCCAATCTTCGCAAATTCCAAAGAACCCTCCTGAGACTAGACCCTCTCAAGGAAAAGATTACCTGCTACAACTGCGGCAAGCCGGGCCATATTAGCAGGTATTGCAGACTCAAAAGGAGAATCTCTGAGCTTCATCTTGAACCTGAGATCGAGGACAAGATCAACAATCTCCTCATTCAAACTTCTGATGAAGAAGAATCTAATCCTTCGGATTCTGAGGTCTCTGAAGACCTAAATCAAATTCAGAATGATGATTCTCAATCATCATCTTCCGTCAATACCTTGTCCATCAACACTTTGACCAATGAACAAGACCTTCTCTTCAGGGCCATTAATTCTATCCCTGATCCTGAGGAAAAGAAATCTATTTGGAACGCCTCAGGTCTACTCTTGAAGATAGGCCTCCCAAAAGTCCTATAACCACCAATAAATTCAATCTTAGAGATACTTTCAAGCGTCTTGAGAAATCTACGGTCAAACCCGTCACTATTCAAGACCTTCAATCTGAAGTCAATTCCCTCAAGACTGAGGTTAAAAGTCTCAAACAAATCCAAAATAGTCAGCAGCTTATCTTAGAAAAACTGACTAGAAATTATGAGGAAGATGATTCTTCTGTACCTGATTCCAATCCTGCTCCTAACAACAATTGCGAAGACTTTCTGGAGAATATTAACCAGGTCACCATTCAGAAATTCTTCATCCATGTCAAAATCCTCATAGGAGATTTTATTCTCGAAATCCCTGCCCTCTTTGACACAGGGGCAGATTCCAGTTGTATCTCGGAGGGACTCATTCCCACCAGATATTTTGAGAAAACCACTGAGAAGCTCAGCGCTGCTGAAGGATCTAGACTAAAGATCAAGTATAAAATCCCTCAGCTATCATAAAAAATGGTAGTCTTGAAATCGAAACTCCATTTCTGTTAGTCAGAAATTTGAGTCAAAAAATCATTATAGGGACCCCTTTCATTAAGAAGCTCTTCCCCTATAATACTGACGAAAACGGCATCACTGTTCAGCATCTGGACAGCCTATCTTGTTCAAATTCTCTGAACCTCCCATAGATAAGACTTTGAACGTCATATCCTACAAGGAGAAGCAGATCAACTTCCTCAGGGAAGAAATCTCTTACAGAACCATTGAGGATCAATTGCAACAACCTTCTGTTAAATCAAGGATTGAGAATATTTTGGAAAATATTCAATCCAGCATCTGTTCTGATCTACCCAACGCTTTTTGGGAAAGAAGGAGCCATATGGTGGAACTTCCTTATGAAAAAGATTTTTCAGACAAACAGATTCCAACCAAGGCTAGGCCTATTCAAATGAATGAAGAACTTCTTCATTTCTGCCAAAAGGAAATCAATGATCTCCTTGAAAAGAAACTTATTCGCAGGAGTAAGAGCCCTTGGTCCTGTGCAGCCTTCTATGTCAACAAACAAGCTGAGATAGAACGGGGAACCCCTAGGCTGGTTATTAACTACAAACCTCTCAATCAAGCCCTTTGTTGGATTAGATATCCTATCCCCAACAAGAAAGATCTCTTAGCCAGACTGCATGATGCTAAGGTCTTTTTAAAATTCGACATGAAATCTGGATTCTGGCAAATCCAATTGCAAGAGAAGGATAGGTATAAAACTGCTTTTACTGTTCCTTTTGGCAGTATGAGTGGAACGTTATGCCTTTTGGGCTAAAGAACGCCCCATCTGAATTCCAAAGGATTATGAACGAAATCTTCAATCCTTATTCCAAATTCACTATTGTCTACATTGACGATGTTCTAATCTT